>NW_020951391.1:5948643-6048066 GCF_900497805.2 Vombatus ursinus | reverse complement strand
AGAGAGAGAGAGAGAGAGAGAGAGAGAGAGAGAGAGAGAGAGAGAGAGATTTGCTTACACTAAAACAGGTCTCCTAGTAGAGAAGGCCCTGACACATATGTTTAGTTTCCTTCCTTCAACAGAATAAAGAAAACTTTTTGTTTATGATCACAGTTAGCTCTTTGTTTTCTTTTTTTGTTTTGTTTTGTTTTTTTGTACTTTTATTTTTCAGAGTTAACTGTGGTTGTGATAACCTGTTTGAGCTCTTTGGTATTTTCAGAGTTAACAGTAGTTATAAAACCTCTACGACTCTTTTGGTCATTTGTTTTCATGGTTGACACAATCTAATGGAGGAGAAGCCAAACCAATAACTTCCTCAGGGTCCAAAGTGACTTGAAGAGCCTTATTTGATATGTTTAACTTCCTTGATAATCAGAAGCTCATTGAATGAATTTATTTTTGGAGTTGCATGTATTTTGATTGCCTTGAATAGTATTAACATAGACAAACATGGGTGACAACTTAAATAAGGAGGGGTTTTAAGGTTGTGCTTTGTTTCACCATATGAAATACTATACAGAGCCATTTCCTACATTTTTTGTAGGAATCTTTGTAAATCATCTTAATATAGAGATTTATTCTTTAATAGGCATTGTGTGATAGTCTATAGGTTCTTTAAGAAATAATTCCATCAAGGATGCCTCAGGTAGCTTATAGATCATTCTCAAAAAAAAATTTTTAGCAAAATGAGAAAGTCAGCATGTGTGTTGATAATTTTCCAAATACTTTTTTTATTAGCAATAATATCATTTGTACCATTTTTCCACTTTTAAAATCTTTTTTAAAATATTGTAGTAATATTCCCCCCAAGTACCTTTAAATTTGTGTGGCTTTTTCCATTGGTTTAATCTGTGTGGATCTGGCCAGGTCCAATTGAAAGTTTTATTTATTTAGTGCTATTACACTTGATCATATAGCACATGAAGTATTAGAAAGATAAAATCATATCATCATGGTTTTTAGCAGTTATTATCAGAAGTCTTGGAAATGACCAGGGCAGTAGTTCCCAAAAATCATAACAAGATCTATATGAACTGATGTAAAGTGAAGTGAGAAGAACAGGGATATCATTGTGCACAGTCATAGCCATGTTGTGATAATGATGAAAGATCCAAGACAATTCCAAAGTTCTCAGGATGAAAAAAATGTTATCCACTTCAAGATAGAGAAGTGATGAACTCTGAGTGCAAACTGAAATATAATTTTCTCTCTTTATTCTTCTTGCTTTTTAAAACAAAATACGATTAATACAGAAATATGTTTTGCATGATTTCACATGTATAATTGATATATTGATATAATTGATATATTGCAGTGAGTGGTGAAGGGCATGGGATGAAGGGGAGAATTTGGAGCTCAAAATTTAAAAAAAATGTTAAAAATCAAACATGATAATGATAATAATAATAATAATAATAATAACAAATATCAGTGCTATATTTGGATGGTAATTGGTAACAGTTCAGTCTAAAATGACCTCTGGTTCCAGCATAATTTGTTGAATTCTTAGGAATGTTTTGGATTTTATATTTGTAGTATGGTGATGTTTCACCTATCATTTTGTAAACAATAGTCAATTTCTAATGTTTAATACTAGCCATCTGATCACATCAGTCTAGGCATCCAGTAGATTTTTAATTTCTATGACCTGCCATAAGAGCACAGCTCCCACCATGTTATTGACTCAATCAATAAGCAAGGCTCATGAAGTACAAACCATCTTTTCATAATTTCTTGTCTCAGTGATCTGATCTTTATGATAACAATTCATAAAGTCTCTTTCTCTCTCTCTCTCTCATACACACACACATACAAACACATATGTGTGTATATATATATATATATATATATATATATATATTTCTTCTATGCTTCTTTTCCCACATATTGCTTGGTGAATTCATGCAGATATTGCCTTTGCAGCACCTTTTAATTCCACTATTGAATCTTTGCTGTTTCATAGTCTCCATTCTGGGTTAAATTACCTTCTATTCCATTCAACAAATCCAGTGCCTTATATCTATTGTTAGCCTCCATTGTTGTTCTATGAAAGGAGGTTTCTTTATTCCAAAAGAATTTCTGTAAATTTTTAGTTTGTTTATTGTGTGGTCTGATAACATCAATCAATTTTCTTTCTCCTTTTTTTTTTTTGACAAGGAAGTGTTAATCTTCCTAAAGCTGCCTTGGGGCAATATACTTTTATTATTATCACAGTTTTCTTGTTCTCATATTTTTTATGGGGTTCAGATAGAATCAGTCAGAGGACAAGTTGTTATCCTGGTAATATTCTTATATATTTCACATTCTGTGACTATTGTGGAGGCAGATAAAATGACTGCTTTATGTAATTGACCAAGATTAATGGGATATAAGCTTATCTTCTATAGACTTGCTGAAAATACCTTTGTGAAAATTTGAGTGATAGACAAGATGACATGCAATTTGCCTTGTTCACACGTTATTTTAGTTTCTTCCTCTAGGCCTCTATATTTTGAAAGCTTTTCATTATATGTAGTTTGGAGATTATGAATATTTAGGATGGCAATATCTATGAAAATGTTTTTAAGTTTTTTTGGATTAGTATGATATCTGGACAATTATGGCCAGCAGTGTAGTTTGCAATTACAATCTAGTTCAAAGTCATTGGTTGTGTTCTCCTGGACCTTTTCTGGTCTCTTTTTTATAGTACAGGGATTTGTTTTCTGTCAGTCCGTGAAAGATCACAGACCTCTGATGTATAATTCTAATCAACTAAGTACTATCTAAGTACTTGGTGCACGCTTCACTTTTAAAGCCTACAATGATGTTTTGCAAAATATCTACCATTTCTTTAGCCAGCTAGGTGGTGGAGGTACTAGAGCCCTGGGCCTCAAATCAAGAAGACTTGAGTTTAAACCCAACCTCAGACACTTACTAGCTGCATGACCCTGGGAAAGTCACTTAACCTTGTTTGCCTCAGTTTCTTCAACTGCAAAATAAAAATAATGTTTACACCTACCTCCTGTGATTGATGGAGGATTAAATGAGATAACATTGAATATTAAATCTAGGCCACTTGAAGGATGTCTTCATCTTCTAGTGACCAGGTCATGGAATAACTTGGTCCTAAATTGTCATCATATATCCCATTGTTAAGAAAGAAGGAAACAAGAAAAAAGAAAAGGAATGAAGGGAGGAAAAAAATCTGCATGATTCATCTGTTTGGTCAATGTTTCTTTTATAATATATTGTTAAATGAGTTCATGTGGATATTACCCATGGGGGTTGGGGGTGGTGGTGGGGGATCTATGTTTGGTGGGAGTGGGGAGCAGAGCCAAGATGGTGGAGTAAAAGCAGTGACTTGCTTGAGCTCTCCCCCAAATCCCTCCAAATACCTGTAAAAAATGACTTTAAACAAATTCTAGAGCAGCAAAACCCACAAAAAGACAGAAAGAAACACATTTGTAGCCCAAGACAACCAAGATGGTTGATGGGAAAGGTCTGTTGCACTGGGCTAGAAGAGGAGCATAGTTCAGAGTGGGCTGTGCAGGCAAAGACAGGGCCTCAGCAAGCCCAGAGCAATCCTCAGGGGCCTGAATCATGAGCACCTATGGCGGTTTCTAGACTTCTCAACCCACAAACTCCAAAGACAACTTAGAAGGTCAGTAGAAAAGGTCTGATGGACCTAGAAGAGAGAGCAGCATGGTCTGGCACTAGCCCTGCTGCAGCCCCAGGGCAGTGGCAACAGTGGCTGCTTCCAGAGCGCTTGGCCCACAGATGTTGGGAGGATCAAGTAGCTGATCAGAGGTGGATTGCATGGGTCTCTTTGCTGGTCCTGAGGCAGAATTCTCTTACTTTGCCGATGCTTGGAGCAGAGTCGTAGGCCTGAGTGGTGGTCCTAAGGGCGAGGAAGAGTGCTGTGGCAGGGCTTGTGGCAGTGGTGGAGAGGGAATCCTTCTAACAGTTCTAAGGCAGAAAAGAGTGCTTTTGCTCACTCACAGACCACAGCACAGGCCAGGAAAGGAGTAAACACCTCTCCTTTGATCATACCACCTTGGAAGAATTGAAAATTTACGGGTCCCTAGAAGTATCTCTGAAAACAGCTGCAAAAACCCCTGAAGCTTGGGACAATACACCCTCCACACTGGAAGCAGAGCCCTACCTTGACAAAGAGTTTAAAAGTCAAGTAATTGACTGGGAATATTAGAAAATAGCAGAAAAATACTCAGATTATAGAATCTTACTTTGGGGACAAGGAAGATGAAAACATACAACCAGGAGAAGACAACAAAGTCAAAGCTTCTACATCCAAAGCTCTCAAGAAAAATATGAATTGGTCTCAGGCCGTGGAAGAGCTGAAAAAAGATTTTGAAAAGCAAGCAAGAAAAGTAGAGGAAAAATTGGGAAGAGAAATGAGAGTGATACAAGGAAATCATGAAAAATGAGACAACAGCTTGCTAAAAGAGACCCAAAAATACTGAAGAAAATAACACCTTAAAAAATAGGCTAACCCAAGTGGCAAAAGAGGTACAGAAAGCCAATGAGGAGAAGAGTGACTTAAAAGGCAGAATTGGCCAAATGGAAAATGAGGTCTAGAAGCTCACTGAGGAAAATAATTTCTTAAAAATTAAGAAAATGGAAGCTAATGACTCTATGAGAAATCAAGATGTTGTAAAACAAAACCAAAAGAATGAAAAAATAGAAGACAATGTGAAATATCTCGTTGGAAAAAACAACTGACCTGCAAAATAGATCCAAGAGAGATAATTTTAAAATTATTGGACTACTTGAAAGTCAAGTAGAGCCTAGACATCATCTTTCAAGAAATGATCAAGGAAAACTGCCCTGATATTCTAGAATCAGAGGGTAATATATAAATTGAAAGAATCCACTGATCATCTCCTGAAAGAGATACCCAAAGGAAAACTCCTAGGAATATTATAGCCAAATCTGAGAGTTGCCAGGTCAAAGAAAAAATATTGCAAGCAGCAAGAAATAAAAAATTTTAATACTGTGGAAACTCAATCATGATAACATAAGATTTAGCAGCTTCTACATTAAAAGATCAGAGGGCTTGGAATATGATATTCCAAAGGTCAAAGGAGATAGGATTAAAACCAAGAATCACCTACCCAGCAAATCTGAGTATAATCCTTCAGGGGAGAAAACGGAAGAAAAAAAAAGAGGATCTATGTTTCATTAATGTTTTGTTAGGATACTTTCCAAATATGCTTTGGTTCACTTCACAATTACAAAGCTATACATTGACTGGTAGTGCATATGTGTCTGTTAATTTACATGTATTCTTTCTATTCAGCTTTGATTTCACGGTGCCAGTAAATCTCTTATTATATTCATTCATAGTCAAGTTAAATCAAATCAACATGCATTTATTAAATGCCTTCAATCTGTCAGGCATTGTGCTATGTGCTGGAGTTAAAAAGAAAGGTAAAAGCAGCCCTTATTCTCACAAGAGCTCACATTATAATGGGAGGAGACAACATGCAAACAAATGAGTAATAACAATATGTAGAGAGGATAAATTTGAGAAAATCTTAGAGAGAAAGCAGTAAGATTCAGGACTAGAAAGATCTTCTGACAAAAGATAAGATTTTAGCTGAGACTTGAAGGAAATTGGGAAAGCCAGGAGGGAGAGGTGGAAAGGAGGGAAATCTAGGCATGATGATAGCCAGTGAAAATACATGGAGTGTCTTGTTGGAAGAGCAGCAAGAAGGCCAGAGTCACTGGACCCCCGAGGATATGAAGAAGGTAAGGGATAAGAAGATTAGAGATTGAGGAATGGACCAGTTTATAAATGGCTTAAAAATTCAGGCTGATGATTTTGTATTAGATCCTAGAGGCAATAGGGAATCACTGTAGTCTATTGAATAGGGGAGTGATATGGTCAGACCTGTGCTTTAGAAAGATCATTTTGATAGCTCACTGGAAGTTGGATGGGAGTATGGAGAAACTAGATACCAGGAGATCAACTCCCAAACCTTTTCCCTATATATCATTGTTCTAAATGTGACTTGTCTGAAAAAGACCAAGATTTTGATAGATACCACTTTTTTTCCATTGGATCAATATGACCTCTGAATTTGACCTCTCAGTATTTTTGTCTTGATATATTATAAGAATTTTACACTTATCAAGCCCAAGAGTCATCAAAATGTCATTGAAAAGATTTCATGCAAAGGAACAATCGATCAATCAATAAACATTTATTAAATGCTTTTGTCTGTGCCAAGCACTGTCCTAAGTGCTGGAGATACCAAAGGAGGCAAATTCCCAAAAGCTTACAATCTGATCGATGAGACAATATGCAAATAAATACATACACACACAAATGTATGTGTATATGTGTGTATGACGTATATATACATATATACACACATATGTGTATTTGAAAGAGGTATTTCATTGTTTTTCAGTGAAGTCATACAGAATGATATTACCCATATACATCCATTAGCATCAAGTGGTTAATAAGATGTTTTAGTTTAATCCTTTAATCTTGAAGTCATGCTCCTACTTAGGAGATGTGATAATGGATTTAGTGTCAAGCCGAACAATAATGGTTTAAAACTGCCTCCAATTTTGCTATAATGTGATACTGGTGTCTAATGAAAGTGATCCAATATTCATTCCACTTTATATGCATTTGTGATTTACTCCACAAAAGTCAGCCTTACCTGTACGGTAGCATAACCATCATGGGAGGTTTTGGTATTTCTGACTCATTCCAATCTTTGCTTCTTGCAGTACCAGCATTATTAGGGACACCACTCATTCCACTATCCTCCACAATAATTTTGACATCAGGTCAGTCTGCAACCTAGTGCTGCCCCATCTTTTTTTTTTTCCTCCCCCTTTCTTTTGGAAGCAGTTGTATCACACCACAATACTGGAATCAGTGGTCAATTAACAATCTTTTCAGTGTTGTTGCCAAGTCTTCAGAGTGACAATAATAGTCTGAGGGCACACCAAGAGCCTTAGCCAAGCTCCTTTGCTCTTCCTTCTTCTATGTCATTCCTTGCCACCCCTCTCCCCTTGTTAACCCATTCTGGTAGTGCTGCTTCTACTTGTCAGTCAGCAAGAATTTACTCGAAATTTACTATTTACCAGGCAGTGTGCTAAGGTCTGGAGATACAAAGAAAGGAAAACAAACAAAAATAAAGCATTCTCTGCCCTCAAAGAGCTCCTACTCTAATAGGGAATCAACACTATGAGTTATAATATAATGGAGTTATAATAGTATAATAGACTATAAAAAGATAATCTAAAGGAGGAAGACATTAGAAGCTGGGGTTACAGGAAGGAGCACAGGAAAAGATCCAGAAAGTTCTCTTACAGAAGTTAGGATTTAGGGGCAGGGAGGTGGCACAGTGGAAAGAGCACTGGCCCTGGATTCAGGAGGACCTGAGCTCAAATTCAGACACATGACACTTACTAGCTGTGTGACCCTGGGCAAGTCACTTAACCCCATTGCCTACCAAAAAAAAAAAAGCAAGCTTTTTTTTTTTTTTTTTTTTTTGGTGAGGCAATTGAGATTTAAACTGAGTCCTGAATGAAGACTGGGAAGCTAAAAAGCATAGGCGAGGAGGCAGAATATTCTAGGCCTGGAGGACAGTCAGTGCAAAGGCAGAAGAGTGGCAACAACAGGCAGAAAAAGAAATTATTTGATCCCAATGAGAAGTAGGGATGGGGAGAGCAGGAGGGGACTGGTGGTGGTGAGTTAGAGGTCAGCATTGACTCTATGAAGCACCAGGTATCAATCCCATGTTATGGAGGCTATGAGAGTTGTGATCAGGAGTCTGCTGATAAATGTTTAACAATCAGATGCTCGGGGGGGGGAATGTAAGCATAGCACACTTTTAAGTTTAATTTGCATTAATCACATTTTTCTCCATCACTTTCTTAAATCTGGAAAATCAATAATTTATCACATAAATATTTATATAATAAAATATTTTATTATAATATATTTCAATAAAATATAAATATTTTATTATATACTAAACCTTAATTTCTATTGTTTGCCCCCTCCACCCTGAACTTACTTAAGTTAGGTCCTACCCACTGTTGGTAGTAATTGTCCTCAGGTTAGTTAAGGGTAATTTTCAGTTTCTGATTTTATCCAGATTAGGTTGCCTCATTCTGCAGCATCATGTGTAATTGTAAGAGAGACAATGGATGAGGTCTACAATCCAGGGCAGGCATAGCTGTCCTTGGGTGCCATAAGTTCCTTCTCTTTTGTGGAAACTCTAACTCACTAATGTATTTCATTACTTAGCCCAAGAAGGTGGCTGGGCTTTTGTCCAAAGTGTGTATGTTCCTTGTGGCATGGTTGCAGACACACCATTTGTTTTACCTGGGGCTGATGGAGGAGTTCCCTAAAAATAAGAGTTCAGTAGAATTTAGACAATGATCTAAAAGAAAGTATTCACACAACAGTATGCTGTACTTTACTGTGAAAGATTTAAAAGTATTCAAATAAAGTAGTGAATGAATTCCATTTGGAACTATACATGAAAGTTCACTGAATGTTCAGCACTTTACAGAAATCCCATAATTCTTGGTTGTGTTTAGATCATTATTAGCTAGTTTAATAATCTCAACCAGAGAGCAGGCATTCCATGGACTAGCTAAAATGTTGTGTTCCTCTTAAAAGACCTTATAAAGGGAAGAGTAAACCCAAAGTGGTTAACCACACTCTATTTAGAAATTAATACTGAAAACAACAAATATGACTGGCTACAGTATAAACACAAATCAAAGGAGAAGCTGTTGAACTAGCTTTAATGTACCTTCCCTCTGAGTAACAGAAGACATCTCTTCTTTCCCTCTTTTTTTTTGACTTCCTACTGTGCATCCTTCTAAAACAGAAAAGGAAAAGGAAAAAAAAATAGCTTAGCTGATAATTCCCATATAAATAGTATTCTGAGACCAAACCCTCCAGGTGCCAGTTCTGTCTTCTCAAAGTGACACTCATGTAACATAGACTGCAAATAGCTTGGCAGGTCTTGTTTGGATCAACGTGTTTTGGGAAAGAAAAAAAAGGCAAGAAAGAAAAGAAAAAGACCGTGCTTCAACCACACCACTGATATAAATTTCCCTCATTTTGTTCCTAAGAGCACCACTGAGTGTTTAGAAACATTGAAATTATCTTTACCTTTAACAGCTGATATTGAAGTGTCTACTCTCCTTTGAGGAGTAACTTTGATGCTCTGTGGTTTCATCCTGAGATTTATTATTTTCAAATTTCTTCTTTCCCTTCTCCTTTATTTTTTTTCTTTCTGTAGTCTCCTAACAACTATATTCTATCTAACATTTTCTCTTTGAAACTAGTAGAATGTGTGGTAAGGCTAGAATCAGAGAACCTGGGTTCAAATCCTGACTCTACTCTTTATATAACATTGGGCAAGCCACTATGTCTCTTTAGGTCTTTGTTTCCTCAATGTAGGGGTAAACTGTATGACCTTAAAGGACTCTTATAGTTCTAAATCCGTAATCTTTGGTATGACCTCATATTTTTTTTTGGGGGGGATATAGAATAAAGCTCATCATACAAAGAAAAAATAAGGAACACAAAAGTTAAAAAAAAAAACTTTCAAATTGTTGTCATTCTAGTGTGATTTCTACCCTTATTAAATTCTCCTGGGAGTATTAGATCCAAGGACCTAGAATCATTTGTCCTCAGCTTTGTTAAGTTGGAAATAGTGGTTTGGGTTCATTTTAAAACAAGTAATTCTCCCCTTTCCTGAAAAGGGTTATTTTATTTTATTTTATTCAAGACTTAAATGACTTCTTCTAAATCCAGTCCCCCTAAGACTCTTATCTTCTTCTCTCTTTTCATTTCCATACTTTTCAGCATCCTCAATGAATAAAGGTATTATAATAACAATAGTCACAATAATTGCTCTCCTCCACACATCCACTTCTTCTTCTGTAACCGTCCCCCCAATTCCCTGCACACTGTTGGATATCACCAAGCAACACTTAGCAATGTGTGACATATATTCTGCTATCATTCCCAGCTTTAGGGCTCTACCTCTTTCATCCTCAGAATTTAACAAACTTGTTTGTGATATTTCACATGCCGTGAGATGGCACTTGCCATTGACTTAAAGGTGTTTAATTGATCATTCAATTGCTAGCACATAGAACAAGACACAACCACTTATATCATCAGTATCTAACTAATGGTGGTGGTAACTGTGCAGGGCACCTATACTCCAGAGAGATGAGACAGAGACAGAGACAGAGAGAGACAGAGAGACAGACAGAGAGAGACAGAGAGAGAGAAAGAAGAAGAAGAAGAAGAAGAAGAAGAAGAAGAAGAAGAAGAAGAAGGGAAGGAGGTAAAGAATTTCCTTAATACTAGAGATAAAAATGCAAGCAAACAAGACAGTCTCTATCCTCAAAAGGCTAATATTAGAATGGAAGAAAATGACATAAAGGCAATATATAAAAGCAGTATGTGAGGAGGAGAGGGAGCTAGGCAGTACCAAAGCTATTTGCCCAGAAGTAGAGTAATCCAGACAGTTAGTTAACCTGGGAGTTAAGCATGTATATCTAGGGTCCCTTGTGAAATGGGGATCCAGACTTAGGACTTGCTAATCATGAAAATGGGCCTCAGGATGGAAATATTTCTAGGAAAGAAAAATGAAAAAAAAAATTAAATAGTCCAGAGAATTAGTCTAGCAAAGAGAAATAAATATAAAATAAAGATGAGAGAGCAAGGCAGGTGGAGAGGACCAAAACTTTAATTCATGGATTGGCATACTAGTCTAACCAGTGTAAAAAAAATACATTTTTTTTAAAAAACACATCTTGGTTTCTTACAAAGTCATTTTTTGGCCATGGAATCAGTATTTTAAAATCATCTTATTTTGTCTTTTTAAAAGTTCATTCATTTCTAGTCTAATATTGTTAATATCTTCACTTTCAACAATAAACTACTGTCAGGACATGTCAGGGCACCTTGCTTAGTCCTAGATATGCAATGAAAAGTATTGGATTTGGTGTCAGAAAATTATGGCATCATAGATAGTTATACAGTGAGAAAAGAATCATTATAAGGACTCCAGATTCTTGTTCCATGGACAAAACATTCAAAAGCATAATCAGTATTAAAAGAGTAACAGAACAAGGAAGGGGATAGTATTACTGTTTTCTTTCTGCGGTGATTAAATATCATTGAAAGGATTGTGGTTACTATATTTGGAGAAAGACACTGACAAGCTGGAGCTCTTTCAGAGGAGAGTAACAGGGATAATGAGGAATTCAAGTTTATATCCTAAGAGGATCAGTTAAAGGAATTAGTGAAGTTTAGCCCAGATAGCCAGGTGGCCAAGTGGATAGAGCACCAGACTTGAGGTGGAAAGACATCTCTTCCTGAGTTCAAATGTGGCCTTGTTAACTCTATGACCCTGGGCAAGTCACTTAACAAGGTTTGCCTCAGTTTTCTCATCTGTAAAATGAGGTGGAAAAGGAATTGGCGAACCACTCCAATATCTTTGCCAAGAAAACTTCAAATGGAGTCACTAAGAATCAGACACAACTTAACAACAACAGCTTGGAGAAAATCAGTCATGAGGGAAGGGGAGGGGCATGTATGATTACTGTTTCTAAGCATCTTTTTTTTCATTTGACTTGCTCTTCTTCACATCAGAAGGCAGAACAAAAGAATCATAGATTAAAGAGGCAAAAAGGGAGGACTGTTGTAAGGAGGAAAAGTGATCAAAAGTAGAAATATCCAAAGGTGTGATGGGTTGTTTCTGTTGGGAATGAGTTCCCCCTCACTAGTGCTCTTCAAGTAAGCACTTATTAAGAATGTTGAATGGGATAGGGTTTAGGAAAGGATGAGGTTCTACTGAGACATGGGTTGGTCGAGAAGGTCAATGAGATATCTTCCAGAGACAGGCAGTAGTTTCTATGGAATTAAAGAAGCAGGAGATATAATGTTGAATTTAAGGAATAGCCAGTAATTCAATTTAGCTGGATCAATGAGAGAATGAATTATGGGTAAAGTGAAATAAGTCTGGTGATATAGTTTGGAACTGGATTGTAAAGAGATCTGATATGCCAGGCAATTGACTTTTTTACTTAATCTTCAAGGTAATAGGAAGCCAGTGAAGTTTTTGAGCAAGCCACATGGTCAGCCTTGTGGTTAAAGAAGAATATTTGGGAAGCTCTATGAAGGATTGATTATAGAGGGGAGAGAATGGTTTGAGGAGGAACAATTAGAGAAATATTACAATAGTTCATCTGAGAGTTGATATGTTGAAAGTCTCGTCTAGAGCAATGGTCATGTGAGTGGAGGGAAGAGGACAGACACACAAGATGAGGAAGCAGAAACTGCAGGTCTTGGCAATAAAGCTAATATGATCCTAGGGAGAAGCAAGAGAAACATGTCTTAGAAAAAAAGGAGATGAGGGTTCCTTTTGAAGTTTCTCACATCATACCACAAGTGGAACATTGTTTTCCACTGTGGGTGCACAATTTAGGACTCCCATTGACAAACTGGACCGCATAATAGTGAAAAAGGGAAAGGATGGTAAAGGACTGAAAACCATTCTTGGTTAAAGGAATTTCATGTTTTAGCCCAGAAGTTCTCAGGAGTTTCAGGAGGCCTTTAAGATCTTAAAAGTCTTTGAAGACATCAAAGCTTTCATTTATCTATGGATATTTTCTATGTTAGAAATTAAAATGTCATAATATTATTATAAAAAAAAGTTTTGATCTCATGGACCCTCTGAAAATATTTTGTGGACCTCCAAGAGTCTCTGGACTGCACCTCGTGAACATCCATTTTAGCCAATAGCAGACAAAACAGAGGGAGTAAAGGATAGTTATTTTAAATAATTTAAGGACTGTTATAATAAAGTAGAACTATGCTTTTTCTTCCCCCCACCCCAGAAAGCAGAGACTGAGTGAAGGGTGGAAGTTACACAGAGGTATTTGTTGGCTACTTATAAGGAAAAAACAAAAATAAAAACTTCTTAATAATTGAAGCCGACCAAAAATAAAATAGTTTCATTTAACATTTGAATGTTTTCATTTCATGGAGGATCTTCATGTGGCAGCTGGCTGATGAAAAATAAGCAAAGTTACAGAGGATCCATTGGGTCCAGGTACAGGTTGGTACAGGTGATGTCTGTGATTCTTCTCAGTCCTGAGACTGATTAAATTATCTGAAATTGAACCAGAGGGCATCAAATGGTAGGTAGAGAAGTTATGATATTCTTTGGATAATGTAGATTCTCTGATGACTTCTAATCAGAGCATGATGTCAAAAATGGAGGATTAGTACATGGAATTCCAAAGTGTGAAATTTCAGAAAGTCCACTAGTTCAAAACTATTTTCATAATAATACTAGGATATTTTAACTTTCAATATGGTAAATATTGATAGCAATAACTACATAAATGAAAGCTTCTACTAATCTTCAACAATTTTTAATGCTATAAAGGGATCTTGAGACGAAAATGTTTTAGTCCTACTGAGTTAATCAGGAGCACCAACAGAGTACAGCTAGAGACAGGGGACTCCTTAAAAAGCAGCTACACTAGTTCAGGTGTGAAATGATAAGAGTTGAGTTGGGATCTTGTTGATGAGAATGGAACAGAAAGATATATAATAAAGTATCACAAAAAATTAACATTTTAATGTTGTCAAAATCAGAACTGAATGAGTTGGATGTATCACTTCATATGACAGGATGATATTTTATAATAAATCCTCTATTTTGAAATATTTTCTTTTTCACCTTAACCAAACTGCTTCATTGTTCAATCCCTTAATGGTCTGGGTCCTACAACAAAATGGTGAGTCTGTACCTGGTTTTCTGTTTCTGTAAAACTACTGGCACTTTAAATTACACTTTCACAATCATAATATGAATTTGATTTCTTGCCATAATGATGAGAGCTGTTTTCTTGACAGTTTCTTTTTTCTACAACTGAGAATAGATTTGGAGAACGTGTTAGCCTAGAGAATCAGCAAGCACTTTGTACTTGGCAGTCAGGGCTGGAGCCAGCCAGACAAATAGAATGTCTGTATTATTAAAAATAAATACTTTTAAAAAGTATAATTTGTGATTCAGTGGAGAAAGGGTAAACTAGGAGGGATGTAGGGTACAGATGTTCTCTTTCAAAACACTAAGAGTTCCTGAGATTCCTATAAATCAGAGTGAGTTATCCTTACATACAATAAGAGAATCTTAGAGTGGGGTGGGGGCTAAGAGGTTATTAGGATATCTGTTCCTGTCCCTCATCAGTGTCCTTCTCTGTTTCCTTATGATGTCAGCCATTTTTATAAAAAAAGTTCTGACCCAAAGTATAGATCAATGAGTACTAAATAGGAGACATGTTTGCATCTGTTTCACAGTTCCCAGGCAGGTAGATCTTACAGTTGGTAGAAGTTCCAGTCTCGGAGGTAGGAAGAGCTGTATTTGAAATCTGCCTCAGACATTATCTGTTTCACTCTGGGAGAAAATTAACGTCTCTCAGGCTCACTTTCTCCTATAAAAATAGGGATAATAATAACATCCAGCTCACTGATTTATTGGGAGAATCAAATGAGATAGCATATGTAAAGTGCTTTGCACGTCATAAAGCACTATACAAATGCTAACTATTTTTAGGTAGCCTGCAAGGTACTAGAAATGCTGGACTTGGAGGACTTGGGTTCAGATCTAGAAACAAGCACTTACTAGATGTGGAAGTGATACAAAGAGAGTCATTTAACTTCTACATGCCTCTGAAAATGCCCTGAGACTTATCTATAATATCATAGATGAGTCATAATCTACCTTTGTGAAGAGAGTTCCTACAATGGCATTTTCCGTGTTGACAAAACCACAGGTCCTCCCTATGACCAAAATTGAAATTTTAAGTAGCAAAATATACTTATATTTCGTCTATAATTTAGATTCTCTGTCAAATTGATAAAGTAAGAATTCCATTTATTAAGATTTTAACAACTCTTTTTGGTTGTTTTGGTAAAACTTGAAATAGACGATAATACTGAGCCCTGCTTTGTATGATTTCTATCTATGTGGAAGTCCTTTCAAATAATCATAGATCACAACTCATCCATGTCCATCTCTCTTGCTATTTGTTGTTAGTGATGTTATGATGGAAAATTATAAAAAAAGACAATGCTACATAAACACATCATCAAACTGGATATTCCTCAAATTTTTTTTTCCAATTTGTTATGCCAAATGCTTCCCAGAATTTCCATCATAGGAAAAGCTATGTATTTTGAATTCAGGAAAGATGACACATGGTATATTTTATAGAACACAGTAGGCTTTTTGGAGGGATTTCAAGTTTTCAGAATGCTAGGTTCCTTTTAATTCCGTAATCACACACTAAGAGGATAATGGGAGTGTGATAGAAATCAAAGAGAAAGGGATACTTACAAGTCCATTTGAATCATAAGTAGCAGACAATATCACCAAATAAAATAAGCAATACCTTTTGGTTTATCATTGTCTCTATATATGAAGAAAAAAAATGTTCTTACTGAGCAATTAATAGAGCAAAGAAAACTGCAAAGAGGAGGATTACCTTGCTTAGAACAAAACCAAAGCATCAAAAAGCACATAAAACAGCCTACATCTTCATTGACACTATTTAAGAGTGCCTCCACCCTACACCATTGTTAGTCTAAATTTATGTCTTTCACTGTACATATTTGAAAATAGGTTTTTTTTGTTTGACTGTTTTTCAAAGAGGATGCTAGAAATATGAGAATCTTGAAACTGAGGGAGTTTGCTCCTAACAACTAATTCCTTTTACTCTTCATCCTCTTTCCAAACCCAGTAAGGGAGTGATTAGACCATGGGTCCATCCATGGCCCAGGAGGTTCAAAGACTCATCTGAAAGTTTCAATCATGACTCAGGCTCCTGTGAACCACTTCTTTATAATCATGACTTTAAACATACTCATTTCCCATGCCTGAAACATATGTCCTTCTCTTCTCTGCCTCTTTAAATCCCTAGCTTCCTTCAACGATAATTTCAGATACCGAATTTCCCCTTAGATGATGTGTTTTCGGATTTTCTACAGCTGTAGAAGACTTACAAAAAAAAAAAATAACATCAAAAATATTTAATGAGTAATTGTTGTGTCTCCTTATTTAATGTAAGCTAGTCAAAGGCAGGAATTATATAATTTTTGTCATTATATTCCCTATGCCTACAACAATATCTGGCACATAGTAGACACTTAATTAATACTTATTGATTGTTTAATTGATTTTCACCATGGAAGTTCCTTGAATGGCTTGGATGCCAAGGTGTTATAGCTGGCATGGCCAATGCCATACACAATATCCTCACTCTTTCACACCTCTGATTTTCTAATCAATTTTTATAGGAATTAAAAGATTCAAGTCTCCTTCCATCTGCTATGTCCTACAAGAAGGAAGATAGTTTTTTGGTTCTCATTTTACTTTTGATCCATCAGCAAAAGATGACGTAGATATTTAAACTACTGCAAACCTGTTGTTTACTTCTTTTTTAACCAGACCTGGGATTTCATTTGTTTCAAGGGCTCCCAATGAGAAAAAATTCTTCTACCAAGTCAGATGCACATCTCTTTAAATTATAGTCTTAGAGAGTGATCTGGGGTACTAAGAGGCTAAGTGACTTACTTGCCTCACTCTGACAGACAAGGGGACTGCCAAGGAAAGGATTTAAGCCTTGGTCTTCCTGACCCAGGGGCCACTCTCTGTCCCAGCTCCTCACTAACTCTTGCACTTAGCTATCTACAATGCATTCTCTTTAAATGAGTCTCTAGCCTTGTAGAGTTAAGGAAACAGAAAATGTAACATGATGAAACGAATGGTAGTGAATGCTCTGTACATATCTACTCTTTCTACTAAACTGATACATTTTGAAGATAATTATCCTACAATTCAGCCATAGCTTAGAAATACCATTTTGCAATCAATTTGAAGGTTCCTTTGACAACATTTATTAAATGTCTACTATGTGCAAAGGAAGCTGTACACTAGGATGGATACAGAGTATAGCTAAAACACAATCCCTTTCTTTTGGTGCTTATCACGTAGCTGTGGGAGAAGGTTGGGGGGGAAAGGAAGGAACAGGGAGGGAATTAAAGCATCTATTATGCTCTGCTAAGCATTTTTACATATATTATCATTGATTTCATCCTCATAATAAACTTGTGAGGTAGAAGCTATTATTATAACCATTTTACAGTTGAGAAAACTGAGGCAAAAGAAGGGTAAGTGACTTGCCCAGGTTCACACAGCTAGTAAGTATCTAAGGATGGATTTGAATTCAGGTCCTCATGACTTCAGGCCTAGCACCCTATCCACTGAGCCATCAACTCCCAAAATGTCTGACACATACACAGACAGTTGACTCTTCAAATCAATCTAAATAAATACCTTCTATCACTTTTTTAAAACCTTGGCTCTGCATGACTGAAAACTGAGTCACCTATGTATTCATTTCCATTTTAATAGACTGACATTTTTTCTCACATTAGAGCTTTTACACTGACTTCATATTAATGATAGGGTCATATTTGATATTTTACTTTTATCAAGTGGTGGCCTGGTTACAAGCTCTCTAATGAGCTCTTACTCCATATGTACCAGATCTTGCTTTGAATCAGCTGTTTGTCTTCCTCAAACTCCCATATCCATCTTAATTATTTGGAAGGTAAGTCTCTTTATCAGTTACTTCCCATGGCTTCTAATGCACACCCAGGGAGATCTGAGAGCTTCCCTGTTGCTTCCTGTTCACATCTGAAAATCATGCAACAAAAAGTATTTCAGGACTGTCCATTGCACTATTTCAATAATGTGGTTTGGCTTAAATATTTTTCATTTTTTCCTTTATTGTTTCTATTTATCATGCACAGCCGTGTGTGATAAGCAATTATAGAAGATCCTTTATGAAATTGCATTATGTGGGGCTGGGTTCTGTGTTCTATGTAACCCAAGGCGTTTATCTCCACAACATCAAATCAATTAAGAGAATGTGTGATGGTTGGAGGATAACAAGACCAAGTAATTCAACAATTTGACATTTAATTGTTCAGATTGATTCTCAAGGTTATGCCGAGTACACAGTATGCTCAGCATGCTGAGGCCTGAACTGTGGAAAATGCAGCACACATTTAATTTAAGCTGTGTGGGACTTTCCCTGGGAAACGAAAAGCCATTCAAAACACACCTGGTTTGGATCTATTGCTCACAGTATTCAAAATGGCTAAATTTTACTTGAATGTGGATTCAGGCTTGTAAATAACCTTAATTTGTGAGATAAATTGTTTGCTTTATCTAGAAAGACAGAGATCTGCTAGAGTGCAAGGAACCCAGGGATATTTTCAACCTGTTGTTAAAAGAAATTTTTATGAAAGATAAACGTTTTGTGGATGGATACCAGGTTTTTGTTTATTTGCTTATTTTGTTTTGTTTTGTTTTTGCATAACTAGATTGGCACCCTCATTGTGCTACAAACACTGGAATACACAGTACAGTTCTGTACTGTATTTATTATCTTCAGTGGCCAAAAAAAAAAAGGAAAAAATAAATGATCTTCATATCATATGTGAAAAATGATTTTTCTTAGTAATCAGTATCTTGGAGACTCAGAGCTTCCCCCCCCCAACCCTTCCCCACCCAGCCCCAGTCCTCTTAGGTCAAAGTTCAGTTACATTACTGATAATGAGATTGCATTCAGTCTTATTCTGGTCAAACCCCAACCTAAGCCTGAATTGATTTAATCAAAGATACGAAGCTCCATCGTGTTCTGCCCTGCCTTGGTTGGAGACAGATTCTTCTGTCTAGATAGCCTAAGGCTGGGAGTGATCTGGTATGGTTGGGGGATGGTCTGATAGAAGAGGTATTCCTCTGTCTGGAGGTAAAATGATGGTGGTGATATCAGCTCCTGTTGAAAAGGTATTATAAAGAGAATGGGGGAAGACAGAAGGAAGGGCAGAGTAAGGGGAAGGGGTATTTAGAAAGCAGGCTGTCTTGGGGTGGAGGGAGGGGCAAGGTGGGGAGAAAATTTGGAATTCAAAATCTTGTGGAAATGAATGTTGAAAACTAAAACTAAATAAACAAATTACTATGTGAAAAAGAAAAGAAAAGAAAAGAAAACGTATATAAACTATACAAACACCCCAATTCCTAAAGTGAGGCAGTTCTGGACTGGCTCCCTTAGAGGAACTCAGTCCTGGACTGTAACTCCCATGCAATGCATGTGTGTCCCCAGCTTGAGAGAAATTAAAAACATGGAGACAACCTAATTTTGTTTGTCTCTTTCTTAGAACAAACTCTGTGAAAGGTTGACATGTAGGATTTATAACTAGAAGACACCTTAGAGATCACGGAAAGAACTATCCAAATGTACATTTATACTTTGGCATCAAAACACACATTCTTTTATCTGTATAGAACTACTGGGTTAGAGAAAAGTGTTTTGTTGTAGTTGTTTCTATTTTTTTTTTGTTTGTTTTTAAATACAAATCCCATAGCAAGGATTTTAAAACACCATATGTATGTGTTCATTTCCTGGCTAAATACATACATACATGCATACATACATACATACATACATACATATATATATACATTTGAGAGAGAAAAAAATAGTAGGACTCCATTCTTTATAGTTGGAAAAAATGAGTTTGAGAGGAAGATAAAGATCTTTACCTCTACATTACAATTGATTTTACCAATGGTATGGTGTTATGGGGGGAAATGGGGCATAGTAATTAGAAAGTTGTCTTCAGAGTTTAAAAAAAAAAAGGACTTGTGTTTAAATCCTTCTTCTGACATATTCTGGTTGTGTGGCCTGTAAATCATTTATTGTCTTGGTGTCTCTAGGTAATTCTCTATGTTTATAAATTGCATATCTTTTGTTGATCTACATTGGCATAAGGAACTTCCTCACTGGGAGTTGAAATCACAAGTCAACAGGTGTGTGTTGGGGGGGGAAAGGAAATGGGGGAGAATTCCATTAAGAATACTGAAGTATGTCATTTTGCTTATTAAAATATATGCGAGAACAATCATTGATAAGGGGCAAAACACTCCTCAGATCATTGATTATCGAACAATTGAGTTCCAGGTCAAACTAAAAAGACAGTAGGCAATATTTTCTGATACCAAAATCTTCCTTACTATAGATCTAATCACATGACTCCTTTGATTTCACATTCTTCCCATGACCAATCTGGTAAATTTCAGGTACTTTTGTTTTGAATTAATGATCTTTCACAATCTAGTATTCATGGCACACAGACTGTCTCTCCTCATCATTTCCCACTCTGCAGCTTTTCTGGACGTCATGATCTCTAGAAACTCATCATTCTGCAAGATAACATCAACTCTGAAATTCTCACCTCCCGGGACTTCATCATGCCCCAGCTCCAGGCAGTCTCTTTACTCTCCACCCTTTTCAACTTCTTTCTATGCCTTGTCTTTCCTCTTTAGGTTGTAAGCTCCTTGGAGACAGGGACTGTCTTTTTCCACTTTTTGTATCCCCAGGCTTAGCACAAAGGTTGGCACATAGTAGGTGCTTAATATATACTAATTGACTCACTGATTCAAAAGAATTGGGGCATATAAAACAAAAGACAACAATAAAACTTTAAAAAAGGAAATAATTTCTCAGTTCCCTCACAATATTGCAAACAATAATATGCTCTTCTGTATTCTCCCTGGTTCATCTGCTCTTGTCTTTTCTTAGTAAAATTTGGTGACTGTCTATGTGTTTATCATACGTCACCTGTACTATAGTTCTTTGTGAGTGTATCACATGGTTCAAAAAGAATGGAAGTTTCATAAGGGCCAATTTGCCCAAGTCTTACCTATACTTTATCTCCAACATCTAACTTCTCTGCATATACTAGTCAGGGGTGGGAAACCTGTGGCCTGGAAGACACATGTTGCCTTCTAGGTTCTTGGGTGCGGCCTTTTGACTGAGTCTAAGTTTTATAGAACAAATCCTTTTATTAACAGGATTTGTTCTATGAAGTTTAGATTCAGTTAAAGGGCCACACTTGAGGACCAAGAAGGCCACATGTGGCCTTCAGGCCACAGGTAACCCACCGCTGTCAGATACTTAACAAATGTTTGTTGAATCAAATGTAATCTAACACTGTAATATCTTCCCTGAGCACTAGGCTGGCTCTTTCTTAGAAAATGAAATTTTAAAAAATCTCATTTTTGTTAATTTCAGAATTTTCATGAGTTTCAACTCATTCTAGGCTTTATTCTGTCTGCTGCTAGATCCAGCTCTTGAGTAATAGCTAGTGAGCTGAGATATCAGAGGTGGGAAGTTCTAGGTTCAAGTTTTTCCTCAGATGCATCCTAGCTGTTTGATCCTGACAAGTTGCTCCACCTTGCAGGGCCCCAGGAACCACTCTGAGACTAAAAGTTATAGAGCATCTGCCAATGTGTGTTAGCAGAAGTAGTTTTGTCACTGGGCATTCCCTATACTGATGTAATATCACAGATCCACTCTAAAAATATGAGAGGGAGGGAGAGAGGAAGCTTCTCAATATACTTTTTAAAGGCTCATCCCATACTTCTGAATTTTTCCATGGATGTATGCAATTTCTTCTCTCTTTCATATGTCTTCTTTTAAAATTGTAATCATGGAGTTGATTGTGCCATCCTTTTAGGTTTCTACCACACTGGAATATTTGAGGTTACACAGACATCGTTCCTGCAGTCTCAGGTTACAGTGATTCTGGGAAGTGCTGCATTTATACCCACATAGCTGTGTCTCTCCTCTCTGCTAACCTGCCAACTTGCTGTGGAATGTTGTTGATTAAAACAGTGACAACCACTTTCTCCACACAAAACTCTCACAGAACTCAGCCTCTACCTCTAACATACTCCTAACTCATATAGTAACCAGCAATAGTCTGTTACATTATGCCTGACAATTCTTTGATATTTTTTGGTGCTGAAACTCATTAATTTAAATGTAAATAATTGTGGAGCAAGTTTAATTGGTTGTTTTGATCCTTAATATTTTTGATGGGGTGCTCGGGCCCTGGCCGTAAGATCATGTCTCTGGAATCCTCCCAATTTCTCAGTAGGCCTCTGCCCTGTGAGAAAATTTTCTCTTGTTGCAGAACATATTCTCTTATCAGAACAGACACAGAGCTGCTTGGCCCAAGGCACCTTTGTTCCTGGCTGGCCCAAAGACTCTTCCCTTGCACCAGATATCCAAGGTCCATGCCTCTAACAACTCCGTTGTGGTATCAACAAAGTTATCTCTGAAGACTCCCTGCATTTTCCCATCCATAGCTCCCAAAGACACCTGGACTCATAGATTACTTAATTAGAATCCTTGGCATCCTTTCTCTTGTCCTTTTTCCATATAAGCCCCAGCACCATCCTCATTAGCTCCCTAAGGACCCTTGCCCACTTTTGATAAAGAGTTACTATAAACTTTTTGCCACTTGATTAAGAGAAGGCTTTGAGTGTGTGAATTTGTTCCAGGCAACTATGCTTTGGCATTCTCGGGGTCTCAGCACCTCCAAATCTCTTCTTTTTTTATTTTGTTTTGTTGGTGAGGCAAGGGACTTGACCAGGGTCATACAGATAGTAAGTATCAAGTGTCTGAGGCCAGATTTGAACTCAGGTCCTTCTAACTCCAGGTTGGTGCTCTATCCACTGTGTCACCTCACTGCCTTCAAACATCTTCATTTTCATACCTCTGCTTCCTTACCTCTTAGAATTTCCTTAGCTCAAATAGCACCTCTGGTAGAAAACCCTTCCTTCCTCTTACTCCCAAGTTGCTAGAACTTTCTCCTTTCAGGTTACCATCTATCTATAATATATATTATATGAATGTAACCATATATGTATATATGCACATATATGTATGTATATATGTGTGTATATATATATATAGTTGTCTATTCATTTATTTATTTATCTATTTATTTATTTGCTTGTCTTCACATTTAGAACATAAGTGGGTTTTGTTTTCGGGTTTTGGTTTTTTTTTGGTTTTTTTTTGGTTTTTTGCTTCTCTTTGTGTCTCCATCACTTAACAAAGTGCTTGGCACATGCTTACTCTCCTTTCATTCTATTCCTGACTTCCTTGACTTCTTCCCCTTCTCCTTCCCTTCTCCTTCCCCTTGCTTTTCAACTCCCTTTTTTGTGTTGTTCTCCTCCGTTAGAATGGAAGTTCCTTGAGGGCAAGGATGTTTGATGTTATTTGTATTCCTAGTATACAACATCATGACAGGCACATAAAAAACACTTAATAAATTATCTATCTGTCTGTCCATCTGTCTATCTGGCTTATACCCATTTATCTATTTATTGTGTTTGTTGCTTGTCCTTTGTTTTCAGAGAGGATCAATGACATCATGGGGTTCGGATGTAAGTGAAGCAGAGTGTTACAGTCTTCAGCTTCACTTTCTCTTTCAGACTCATTGGCGTCTGGTGGCAAGACAAAAGTCAAGATAACTGGCAATAGCCTGGGGTAAAGTGAATACCTTGGCATCTTTAATGTCTGACCAAGTGCTCCAGCTGTATTCATGACCATTGGAACAAATTGTTAGGGTAGACATCCCCCTAGCTTACAACAGGTTTGGGGCCTGTTGGTTACCCTCAGTTTGGTTTAACCTGTCTGCTGAGACAGCTTCACTGGGGTATGACCACTGTGCATGCTACAGCTTCCAGGAGCCACAGGTGAGAGTTGGGTGACAGGCAGACACCAAAGGTCGATATGCAGCCTTGAGAAAGGTTCAGCAAGCCCTCATACCTGAGGTCCTCCTTAACAATCCCTCAACTCCCTTAACACCCAATAAACTCTTCTCTCTATCTATCTAAGCAATTAAGAAAAGCTTATCGATTGATTACATTGATGGGAATATGATCTCATTGACATGGATTCTTTTCCCAATAGTGTAGAAGAAAATCTTTCCTTGTCTGCCTGCAAATCCTGAACAGGCAGTCCACAATGCTTTGGGAGTCTTTTTCTAGCTCTCTTAAAAATCCGTCAACAATCCCAATGAAGCAGGCATACTTCCTCTCAATTATCCCTTGCTTTGTGACAGGTCTACCTCTTTTACTGATGATCTAGGTCCCTGATATTATCTTTTATAGTGTTTCTTCTGCCCAGTTCTTGGTTGGTAAAGATGTTGCACACTATTTATACTCACTATTGCCACTGTAACTTTGAATCTTCAGGTGCTATGATATTCTTTGACTCTCAGTCATAGTCAGATTACCACTGGAAGTATGTTGTCCTTATTTTCCCACCCTACCCCCCAGAAATTTGAACTCACTAAAAATACCCTAGAATTTTTCAAAGATTGTCTATCCATATGAATATTATAATCTAGACTACTCATTTTCTTCATTTCTTCATTTGGTTTTTCACATATAGATAGTAAAAGCACACTCTTTTGAATCCTTATAGTTCCCATATAACATCTGGAATATTTCAGGCCTAGATATAATCAGTAAAATATCATTCACAAAGAGGAATATTAACTGGAGGATCATGTCATCTACAGGGAATCTTTCTTCCACCCAGACTCTGAAAAAAATATATGATAATGGCAAACATCTTCAACGACAATTTATCTCCTTTTTATATCTCATTTAACAGTGACAAGGAAGAAAGGAAGGAAGGAAGTAAGGAACTGGAAAGAAAGGAAGTAAGGAAGGAAGGAAATAAGAAGTATAAATGGCACTAAAAGACACAAAGATAGGAAGAGCCTCTGGACTAGGCCAATTATATAAATAGGAGGTTCGTGCTAGAAGTAATAGAATTTTGAGGGCATTAATGGATAAGTTCTCAAAGTATATGAAAAAGAAGTAGATATTGAAGAAATGTGAAAAATTTCTGAAAAAAGGAGGCAGAATGAATGTGGATAACTATGTATCTGTAAGCCCAATATCTCCTTTCTATCTATCTGTCTATCTATGTATCTATCTGCCTATCTATCTATCTCTTCTCAAAAAATCTACTTATATACTGCCAAGCTCTCACAAATTTTGTTCTAAGAAAAACAAATGAAATCAGGCTATGTGTCCATGTTTCAATTTCTCTCAAGCTGACTTGACATGCATTGCATGGAAGTTACAGTCCAGAACTGGGCCCCCCTAAGGAGACCAATCCAGAACTGGCTCCATTTGGGGGTTGGGAATACAGAGTTATATGCCCTTCAAAGAGTAGGTATTCTGAGGGGGTGCCAATCAACTCTGATTGGTCAATACACTGGGAGATGGGCTATATTAAAATGAGGGTCTTTGGTTAATGACTTAGTTCTCTTAATCTTGGTCAAAGAGACAGTAATCTCTATATCCCCTGTCTCGACAATAGGGAGGAATCAACATTCTCCCAGGTCAGTCTGGGCAATAAAATAGGAATAGACCTATTTAGATTGGATCTTAATGTCCTTCTGAAGAAGAATTGAACTTTGAAAGAAAGTGGGATGGGGAAGCTCTGAGTCTCCAAGATAATGATTACTAAGAAAATATCATTTTTCACAATACCAATGCATACTTAGTGAAGGCTTGGAAAGGCAAGATAAATACCTTCAAAAACAGTATTTTATAGCAAACAGCATATAGAATGAATATGTCAAAAACATTTTTAAGCATCTATTATGTGCCAGGCATTGAAGAAAGAATAGGGAAAAGATAATTCTTACTCTCAAGAAACTCACAATCTTATTGAAGAAACTCACAAACAACTTTGTACAAATGAGTTATATACAGGATAAATAGGAAATAATGAAGGGAAGCCATTAGAATAAAGAAGGATTGGGGGAAAATCTTCTTGTAAAATGTGGATTTTTAGCTAAGGCTTGAAGGAATCTAGGGAAGTCAGGAGGCAGAGATGAAGGAGAGCATTACAGGTAGGAAGCACAGCTAGAGAAAATGCCGGGAACCAAGAGAATGAGAGTATTGTTCCAGAAACAGTACGAAGTCTATTTTCACTGGAATGAAGAATGGGAGATTGGATAAAGTATAAGAACTCTGGGAAGGTTAGGGGGACTCTAGGTTAAGAAGGGCTTTGGGGGCAGAGCCAAGATGGCAGAGCAAAAGTAGGCACTCACTTGAACTCTCCCCCAAACCCCTCCAAATACTTGTAAAAATGACTGTAAGCAAATTCTACAGCAGCAGAACTCACAAAAAGACAGAGCGAAACACATTTCCACCCCAAGACAACCTGGATGGTCGATGGGAAAGGTTTATTGTGACAGGCTGGGAGAGGAGCACAGTTCAGTATAGTCCTTGCTGCTGGCAAAGACTGGGGCCTACTGGAGTAGGCCTTAGAAGACCAAATCAAGGGGAGCTGTGGCAGTTTCCAGACTTCTCAACCCACAACATCAACTTAAAAAGTCATTGGGAAAGGTTTGTTGGGCCTAGGTGAGAGAGGAGCCCAGTCCAGCCCTGGTCCTAGCGCAGCAGCAAGGCAGCAGCCAAAGTAGCAGAGGCTGCTTCAAGAGCTCTCCACCCACAGATGTGGAGGGATTGAGCAGCTGATCAGAGGGGGATTGCAAGGTTCTCTTTGCCAGTGTAGAGGCAGGATTCTCTTACTTTGCTTGTGCATGAATCTGGGTCCCAGTCTTGGATGGCAGCTTGTGGCAGCAGAGGAGAGAGGACTCTCCTCTCATTTCCAGGGCAGAAAAGAGTGATTGTGGTCACTCACAGACCAAAGCACAGGCCAGGAGAGGAGTAAACACCTCTCCTTAAAACATACCACCTTGGAAGAACTGAAAACTTACAGGTCCCTAGAAGTATCTCTGAAAACAGCTTCATAAAACCCTTGAAGCTTGGGACAATACACCCTCCACACTGGAAGCAGATCCTACCTTAACAAAGTTAAAAAGTCAAGTGACTGACTGGGAAGATGAGCAAACAGAGGAAAAAAAAAAGTCAGACTGTAGAATCTTACTTTGGTGACAAGGAAGATCAAAATATACAACCAAGAGAAGACAACAAAGTTAAAGCTCCTACATCCAAAGCCCCCAAGAAAAAAATATGAATTGATCTCAGGCCATAGAAGAGCTCAAAAAGGATTTTGAAAAGCAAGTAAGAGAAGCAGAGGAAAAATTAGGAAGAGAAATGAGAGTGATGCAAGAAAATCATGAAAAACAAGTCAACAGTTTGCTAAAGGAGACAAAAAAAAATACTGAAGAAAATAACACCTTAAAAAATAGACTAACCCAAATGGCAAAACAGGTCCAAAAAGCCAATGAGGAGAAGAATGCCTTAAAAAGAAGAATTGGCCAAATGGAAAAGGAGGTCCAAAAGCTCATTGAGGAAAATAATTCCTTAAAAATTAAAATGGAGCAAATGGAATCTAATGACTCTATGAGAAATCAAGACATTGTAAAACAAAACCAAAAGAATGAAAAAGTAGAAGACAATAATATCTCATTGGGAAAACAACTGACCTAGAAAATAGATACAGGAGAGATAATCTTAAAACTATTGGACTATCTGAAAGCTGTGAAAAAAAAAAAAGAGTCTAGACATCATCTTTTAAGAAATTGTCAAGGAAAACTGCCCTGATATTCTAGACCCAGAGGGTAAAATAGAAATTTAAAGAATCCATTGATCACCTCCTGAAAAAGATCCCAAAAGGAAAACTCCTAGGAATATTATAGCCAAATTCCAGAGTTCCCAGGTCAAGGAGAAAATATTACAAGCAGCTAGAAAGAAACAATTCAAGTATTGTGGAAACACAATCAGGACAACACAAGATTTAGCAGCTTCTACGTTAAGGGACTGGAGGGCTTAGAATATGACATTCCAGAGGTCAAAGGAACTAGGATCAAAACCAAGAATCACCTCCCCAGAAAAACTGAGTGTAATCAATGAGGGGGAAAAATTGATATTCAGTGATGTAGAGGAATTTAGTGCATTCTTGAGAAGCCAGAGATAAATGACTTTCAAATATAAGACTTAGGAGATGCATGAAAAAGAAAGCAGGAAAGAGAAATCATAAGAGACTTATTAAAGTTGAACTGTTTATATTCCTACATGGAAAGATGATATTTGTAACTCATGAGAGGCCTCATTATTAGGGTAGTTGGAGGGAACATATATATATATATATATATATAGACAGAGGGCACAGGGTGAGTTGAATATGAAGAGATGATATCTAAAAAAGAAAATTAAGAAATGAGAGAAGAATGTATTGGGAGAAAGAGAAAGGGGAGGTAGAATGGGGTAAATTATCTCACATAAAAGAGGCAAGAAAAAAACTCTTACAGTGGAGAGAAAGAGGAATGAGTGACCCTTACTATTATCAGATTTGGCTTAAGGAGGGAATAACATGCACACCCAATTGGGTATGGAAATCTATCTTACTCTACAGGAAAGTAGAGGAGAAGGGGATAAGAGAGGGAGGGGTGATATAAGGGAGGGCAGATTGGGGGAGGGGATAATCAGAAGCAAACACTTTTGAGGAGGGACAGGAACAAAAAGAAAGAATAGAATAAATGGGGGCCAGGATAGGATGGGGGGAAATGTAGTTAGTCTTTCACAACCTGACTATTATGGAAGTGTTTTGCATGACTGCATATGTATAGCCCATGTCGAATTGCTTGCCTTCTCAATGAATGTGGGTGGGAAGGGAGGAGGGGAGAGAATTTGGAACTCAAGGCTTTAGAAACGAATGTTAAAAATTGTTTCTGCATGCAACTGGGAAATAAGATACACAAGCAAAGAGATATAGAAATCTACCTTACCCTACAGGAAAGTAGAAGGAGAAGGGGGTAAGAGAAGGGAGGGGTGTTAGAGAAGGGAGAACAGATTGGGTGAAGGAGGAATCAGAATGCAGGCCATCGTGGGGGAGGGGAAGGATGGGGAGAAAATTTTCTACTCAAAATCTTGTGAAAGTAAATGTTGAAAACTAAAAATAAATAAATAAATTTGGGGAACAAAAGTTAAAAACAGTAAAGACCTTGGAGAGACTGAAAAAAAAAGAATTTGAACTCTGAACAGGATTTTATGTTTGATCTTGGAGCTAACGGGGAGCCACTAGAGTTGAGTGAAGGGCGTGTGTGCACATGTGTGACGTAGTGACTGAGTGGAGAATAGACTGGAGTGGGAAAAGACTGGTAATGGGTAGAAAAACCAGCAAGCCATTGAAATAATCCACAGGATATCCACTTTGAGATGTCTAATAGGCAATTGGAATTCTGAGTCTGGAGGTCCACAAAAAGGTTAGAGTTGGTTAAGTAGATTTGAGAAACATCAACATAACTCCATGGAAGCTGATGACATTACTGAGTGAAATACCATAAAGAAAAAAGAGAAGGCTCAGGAGTGAGCCCTATGGGAAACTTGCAGTTAGCAGAAGTGACCTGGATGAAGATTCATAAAAGAAGACTGAGAAAGAATGGTCAGAGAGGTAGGAGGAGAATGAGGATGAAGAAGCTTCCCTACAAACTAAAGAGAAAAGAATATCAAGGAGAAGAGAGGGATTGAAAATGTCAAAGGCTGCAGAAAGGTAAAGAAGAATGAGGACTGTGAAAAGGACATTGGATTTGACTATTAAGAGATAGATCACTGGTAACTTTGGAGAGAGCAATTTTGGTTGAATTATCGGGTCAGAAGATAGACTGCAGAAAATTGAGAGTGAAAAGAGAAGAAAGTGTTGATGGACTTCTCTTGTAGTTTAGCTACAGAAGATGGGAGACATATAGGATGACAAGTACCTGGAATGAAAGAATCAAATGAGGGTTTCTTGAAGATGAGGGAGAAATGGCCATGTTTGTATGTAGTAGTGAAACAGCCAGTAAACAAGGAGAGACTGAATATAAGACAAGGAGTGGTGATGATAGAAGGGACAAGTTGCTGGAGGAGATGAGATAGAATGGGATCACTTAGGTAGCTAGCAAGGTTTGCCTTGGTAAGGAAAAGGATCACCTCCTCATGTGAGACAGGGTAGAAGAAGGAGATAACGGCAGAAAGAATCTCCACGATATAAGAAGAGAAGAAGGGAGAGCTCTCAGCTAATAGTCTCTTTTTTTTTTTTCCAGTAAAATATGAGGCAAGGTCCTCAGCTGAGAGAGTGGGAGGAGTGGGAACCATGGGTGTGAAGATGGGTGAAGAGGTTTGGAAGAGCTGTTGGGGTGAGTAGGATAGTGAGTCAAACAATTAACTGAGAGTTAGAGAGAACATCAAATGGCTGGCCTTGAACCCTTTATAATCCTGTTCTATTAAAGTTCTCTTTTCAAAACTAAGACTTGGAGTACTCCTACTATCGGCTGGCCCCGCTTTTACTCTTCAGTCATTGAACAAAGCTGCAGGAAGTCTCACAACCAAACTGCATAGGTACATTAAAAATTCATGTTGCCCGGCCTCAATTGGATTCTCACTGCAGCTAGGCAGACCTTTTATTCCTCTGGGATTTCCAAGCTCAGTCCCTGAAGAAGCTATTCCAAACTTCTCTTCCCTCTCCAAGCCTCTCAAATCTCCTCTTTCTTTATATACTTCTTTCTTTACTTAAAAAAAAAAAAAAACTGTAGAGGACTGTAAAATCAGCTCCCTCTTCTCCCATTCTTTTCATTTCAAAACTTCTTGACATCTCACAGTGTCTCCTCATTTCTTCTGGTCTCTGAAAAAGAGGTGTCCCTATTCCTTGTCAACTACCCTACATGTGCACTTGCGATCATCCCTTCTCATCTTCTAAAACAGATTCCATCCCAAGTCAACACTCTTCTTTTGATTTTTCACCTTTTTTCATATCAACTGGTTCCTTCTCTACAATTTTCAAATACGTGCAATTTTCCTTCGACTTTAAAATAAAACAAAAAGCCCTTCTCTATATCCTACAATCTCCCTCAAGCTACTGTCATATCACTTTTCCTTTTCTCAGTCAAACTTCTTGAAACAATTTTCTAAGCGTGTTGTGTCTCTACTTCTCTGTTCACTCTCTTCTCAGCGATTTGTAATCTGGTTTCTTACCTCATCATTCAACTGAAATAGTCCCTTCTCACAAAAACAAAAACCAAAAAAAGCTTACCTTTTTGTTTTTGGTGAGGCAACTGGGGTCAAGTGACTCGCCCAGAGTCACACAGCTAGTGAGTGTTATGTATATGAGGCCGGATTTGAACTCAGGTCCTCCTGACTCCAGGGCCACCTAGCTGCCCCTAAATTTAGTGTATAAACTTTTTTTTTTGGCTAGGCAATGGAGTTAAGTGACTTGCCCAGGGTCACACAGCTGGTAAGTGCTGTGTCTAAGGCCGATTTTGAACTCAGGTCCTCCTGAATCCGGGGGCTGTGCTCTATCCACTGTACCACCTAGCTGCTCCTAAAAGCTTGCATTCTAATGGGAAAAATGAATACAAAAGACTTTTGGGACAGCTTATATAAAACTTATATGTAAATATACACATATGTATAAATTTATAATGAATAAATATAAGCATATACAAAATATTTAAGTATAAGATATTTTGAGAGGCAAGGAACTAGCTGTTAGGGGAAACAGGAAAGGCTTCATGTTGCTTTAGTTGCATCTTAGAATTAGATAAATTAGAATTAGATAAAAAAAATCTCTAATCTAATCTCTAAGGAGGATGAAAGGAGGGAGTGCATCCCAAGCACGTGCAGTTGCTGGTGAAAAGTCCTTGACTTGGGTGATGGAGTGTCATGAGTAAGACCTTGAGAGAAGGTCACTTGGCTGAGTCACAGCACATGGGAAGTAGAGTAATATCGTAACATCCAATGAAGCTGGCTGAGAGGAAGGCTCTGTAGGGCCTTAAAAGATAAGTGGGGAATTTTTTTTTTTTATTCTAGAGCCAATAGTTACCCATGATCTCTTGATCGTCAGTCAGACAGTCTTCTCTCAGTACTAATCTTTCTTGACCAATCTGCTGCATTCAACATGGTTAATCACCCTTTATTCCCAGACTCTCTCAGTCTTTGTGATTCTAATCTAGTCTCATTCACATCCTGTTTGACCATTCCTTCCCAGTCTCCTTTGCTGGTTTATCATCCATGGCACATCCTGTAACTATAGATATTCTGCAAGGTTTTGTCCTTGGCCTTCTTCCATACTCTTTTGGTAATCTTATCAGTTCTTTAAGCCTAACTATTGTCTCTATGTAGATGATTTTTTTTTTAGATGATTTTCCTATCTTTATATCCAGCCTGCATTACTAATTGACTTCTGTATGTTTCAAAATAGGTGTTCTCAAGGCATCTTAAATTCAATGTCTAAAACTAAACTCATTATCTTTCCCTGTAAATTCTCCCCTCTTACAAAATTCCCTATTTCTTTCAAAAGCACCAACATCTTTCCAGTTTCCCAGGTTTTATTGTCCTGGATTCCTCACTCTCCCTCACTGCACATAACTAATCATTTGGTACCCCTACATCATCTTTCTCATCTGACCCTTTCTTCCCACTCACACAGGGTTTTAATGTCATGTTCTCTTATCTAGATTATTACAACAGACTCCTAATTGATCTTCTTGACTCAATTTAATTCCTCAATCCAATCCATTTTGCACACTGTTACCAAAGGAACCTTTTCTCATGTGCAGATCTGACCAATCACTTCCATCCTCAAGCTACTCCAGTGACTTACTCTACTATTTAGGATTAAAACAAACATATACTTCCCCCATTTACTTTTTAAAGTTCTTCAAAACCCAGCCTCGTCCTACCTTTCCATCCTCACTGGACATTATTATTTTTCCTGTCCTCTGTGATCCAGCTGCTACTCATGTAGGGCTCTCCATATCCCATCTCAGTCTCTTTGCACTGTTTGTTCCACATGCATATGATGCACTTCCTTTTTCCCTCCTCCTCAGTGTCTCCTTCTTCCTGTAATACACAGCTCAAGCACCATCTTCTGCATGAAGCATTTTTTGATCTTACCAACTGCTAGCACCTTCACTCCCAAAATATCTTGTATTTAACTACTTTGCATATATTTATGTATTCACTTTGTATTTATGTTACATGTATTTTTATATTTCCTTGTCTCCTTCAGTGGATGTAAGGTTTCTGAGAGTAGGGATCATTTCTTTCTTTCTGTACTTGTATCCCCAGCACCTAGGACTGCACTTTGCCCATGGCAGGTACCAAACACATACTTGTTGATTGATAGGTTTGTCTTTCTGTATTTGTTTTTCATTGCCTATCAATAAGAATTTAATTGGGAGTGAACAAACTGCCACATTGAAGGCTCTCCTCCAACAAGCTGCCTCCTATGCCAACGTCAAATTCATGCAAGTTTCCTTGAAATATATTAAAACCTAAATGTGTGTGACATCCCTCTGTTTATAAATATCAGTTCAGGAATGAAGTAGGGAAACACATGATTATTAGAAGCACTGGCCTTTGTTATGATAAATGCCTAGAACACAGTCCAAGCCAAGAAGCTAAAGTCATCCAGATGTTCCAATTCATGTGTTAATACAAACTCCGCACCAAAGAGTTTCCTAAATGAAATTCACAGCTACTCAAAAGATTTTGATCAATCTATGGAAAATGCAATAGACAAAGAGTGCTTCTTTTCCAGATTATGATATATGTTTGGATGGGCTACCCATAGAGTGTGTTCATTAGCATGAAAACATTACACAGGCATCAAAAGTGGACAATGAGCCAGAAATAAACAAGAGGAGAAAAGAGGGCTGGATTGCCTTTATAAAACTGTACTAGGTCCATATTTTTTAACACTACTATTCTACTAGTGATGTTCTCTGGCTCCAAGTCATGAATCATTACAGTTTCCAATGAATTCAAGTTGAGGATCACACGAAGGACAATGACGGGCAGCAGTGCATTATAAAGGAAGAACTGAACAAAAGATGTCTTCACAGAGAGGTATAGGACCTGAATTCACATCCTAATTTGTCACTTATTAGCTGTTTGAACTTGGCCAAGTCATTTTCTTGGCACATAGTGAGCCATTTATAAATGTTTGTTAATTTGTTGACTTGTTGTCTTAATCTCATTTGGCTTCAGTTACTTCATCTGTAAAAAGAAGGGAATGAACAACTAGATGTTCTCCAAGGTTTCTTCTGGCTCTAAATATATGTTTCTATCATTCCAAAAGGCATGACTGTCAGGAAAATAGGTGGAAGAATCCAAGCATAAGATCCCTGTGGAAGACGTATTAGAAGATTTGGATGAAAGTCACACAAGAGAGAAAGGCATGGATAGGTTGAAATTTGCATAGTTGGACATAAGTGTGATGATAGATATATTTAAAAATGTCATGCTTTGAATTGTTAAATTAGGAAATATAGAAGATAACTTGGAGAAAAGCCTTTCAGGAAACATCTTTTACTACCAAATTAAAGTGCTTTTTTTTTTTTAATCAACAACAAATAGTACAGTAGGATTTGTATTTTCTATACTTTTTCATGAATTGTGTGATTGAAAAGATGAAATATGTGTGCTTATTCCTCTCTCATGCCTCAACAAGGATGTCCTTGATTTGTATGTATATTATTTTCATAAATATTTTGTAGTGATGAGAACAATAATTCAACAAGAATCATTAAGCATTTACTATATGCAAGGTATGGGAGAAATAAGCCTATAGGTCAGGAGTTATTAATATTTCCTTCACTGTCTTTTTTTGGGTAATAATAGTATACATGATATCTTTGTGAACCTTTAGTGTCTTCCCCTCTTTCAGATATCTTGAGAATCAATCCTTCAGTCCAGGCATATATGGGCTGTTTAAGGAGGACTAGCACCTCTGCTGTGAGAGTTTGCTGAGCCCTCTTCAGAACTGCTCATCTGCCTTTGGTATCCACCTTTCACCCAACTTTCACCTGTGGCTCCAAGAAGCTATAGTACATTCAGTGGCCATGCCCTGGTAAACTGTCTTGGCAGATGGGCTAAATCAGTTTGAGGGTAACCTATGGGCTTCAAACCCATTGGTGAGTTAGAGGGGTGTCTACCTCAAACATGTAAAGACTTCTTCTGGCTGAATGGGTGGAAGAGAATAATTTGTTCCAATGGCCATGAATATTGCTGAAGCAGGTGCTTTGAAATGCTCTGAGCTTGGTCAGACATCAAAGATGCCAAGGTCATCCACTGCATCCGGGGTCATGGACTGTTGTCCTGACTTCTGTCTTGCCGTTGGACTTTGATGACTCTGGAAGACAGAATGAGTCCAATGAATTTGTGCAACTCAGCCTCACTTAACTCTAATTCACCCATGAGTCAAGACTTCACCCTGTGCCCTGTGAAGTCTTAGTCCTCTCCAAAAATGAAAGACAAAAACAAATAGCAACAGCAGGTCCAGCTGTTCTTCTGAATTGTGTTTCCTTTAGTCATAATCATTTCTATTTCCTCATGCAGTATACAGTGAGATGCAGAATACAATCCAAAAAAAACCTATTAGGCATGTACTATATAATGCATATGGTACTAGACACTGGAGATTCAGAGACAGAAATGAAATTTATCCCTGCACAAGTACACTCAAATATTTAGCAGTGCCATGCAGTGGATAGAGCATTAGATTTGTCAGAAGACTTGAGTTTGTTGAGGAACGTTAAGGGGTCCCCTGAACTTGTCTTTTTTGAGTTGCCATATTTTCCAGAAACACTGGACCCAGAGTATTCAGGAGGCCCTGAATGTGTCAAGGATGAACCCCTCAAATCCCCATCTCACATCTCCCTCAGATAATTGATTGTTTGCATCCCAAACTAGACTTCCTGTGTGTCCCTGGGAGTCAAGACAGATGCCAGTCAGTCTCCACTGGACTGGGAAATTGCTTATGCAGCTCGGACACTTGCAGGTAAGCAGACCATCCTATCTTTATAGTCTACTAGTTTCTAAGGGCCAAGAATGTGGCATTTGCTGTGGCCTTGCTCCTTCCCTTCCCAAGAGGTTTTCTCCTTTTCCCACCGTTCCCCCTCTAATGCCATGCCCCTTTAGATGGAGATTTTTGTTTTCTCCTCCTTCCTTTGATCTGCTGTTACAAATATGCAAACTTCTGTATGGATTGTGAACTTTTTGGATTCCACATGCATGCTCATTTCTCTTGTAATAAACCTAGTTTTCACGTAAGTTTTGTGAAGTTGCGATTCCATGTTGATAGGTTCATATAGTCAAGGAACATGTTTTCTGTTGGAGGAGTCTAAATGGGGTGGCTGTCCTGACAGTGATGGAGACCATTTTAGAGACCTTAACATGCTACAGAAACTTCTTGTGATTGTCTTGCATTTTTAGTTACAATACTAGAGCTTACACAAAGAACTGTCATGAAAGAAAGCATGTTGTAGTGGTCAGAATTAGGAAGCCTAATTCAAGCTCCATTTCTGACACATCTTGGTATGAGCCTATGATAAAAACAGAACATTTCAGTGCCCTGGCCACCTTTCTAAAACTATTAATGATGCCCACAGGTATTGATTTTGCTCTAGACAAAATGAAATCACTGTTCTATTCTTGTCCCCCCCAAAAAATATATTTGCCATAATCTCAATAAGCTGCACTCAGTAGGTGCTCAGATGATGATGATGATGACAATGATGTCAATGATGATGATGACGAGGTTGATATGGGGTCATTCTCTGACTACTTGCAGTATACTAAGGACCTGGTTATAAAGGATGCTTTGGAGACCATTTAAGCCCCAATCTCCTGTCTGTCTCTCCCTGACATTCACAAAGCAGAGGTAGCATCCCTGAGGACTCTAACACATTTGCTTGGCAGCATCTTTTCTTCCTCATGGCCACCTCCCTGCAATATTAGCAGCCAGATTTCCCCACCTGTCACTACATCTCAGGCTCACAGTAACATGTCATGGGGGGGGGGGGGGCAGCTGGAAACACTTCAGAATATCTGGCTTATATTAATCCCAGCTGTAGAGAAAGAGCTGCACCATTTTATCCTACAATTAGGATGGGTCCCTGATCCCACTGGAATTTGGAATGAAATAGGAAGGAGCATATTAAAATAGATCAAAACTCCTTTCAAGGCATTTGGTCATTATAACCAATTCACACAGGCTCCTGCCTGGCAGGTTTTAGAAAACCAAATCGGTAAGCCAAATTCAATGAAACCAAATGAATTAAAACTGACACAGGAGCGTTCTTAAAGCTGCAAATGGGAAACAAGTAAGGCTCTCTCCTGGCTTTAGTTTTAATTACAATCACCTTTATATATGCAAAGTTTATTATTTTCAAATTACTCACCAAGGGCCTTATTAAAAATAGTGTGCATGCTACTCATTCTTCAGTTCCATAATATGTTCTTGGAAGGGGAGGGGATGATGGCAGCAAAGAGCTTACCATGCACAGGAATTAATTAAATTCAATAGGCTTGCTGTTCATTAAACCTCCTCTGATAGTGCAACTGTATCACTTTAGATTGTACAACTGGGAGGTGTGGAATCTGAGGAAAGGGTAGAGGCAAAGAAAAGCAAATATAAAGAAATTAACATTGTCTCAATGTAATGCATATGGGGCCACAAGGTTGGGCTGATGGTGGGTGCAGCAGCTGGTATTACAGAGAGGAAATTTCCCCACCCCAGAAGATGAGTGTTCCCTACTAAACAGCAGGCAGCACTCTAATAGCATTTGTTTTTTGGTCTTTGATATGCCTTCCCATTTGCCGTGTCTCTAAGGTCCCTTTCCTCACTGAGGCATTCTGCGCAACTCATCAGAGTTGCCAGCAATGCTTCTGGTTTGATAGGCAAATCAAATGAAAAGCTCCCAGTCACCTAAATGGAAAATTTGAATGGATGGGGGGGGGGAACATTAGGTTTCTCTGAGTATAGGGAATGCTTTACTAGAATCTGAGGCCTGAAAATCTGAAAAGCACCCAGGCCATAAAGATAATGGTTACTTGTAGATTTAGCCATCATATTAGGGCCAATGCATTATAACTATAACCAAGAGTTTGCTAGTAAATATTTAACAATCAGCTCGTGGGGTGTGTGTGTGTGTAGAATAAAGTATAAACTACGTACTTTTAAGCTTAATCTTCATTATTATCATTTTCTTCTTTACTTTTTAAAGTCTAGACAATCAATAAAATAATAAATTAAAGCCTTATTTGTAGCTAATTTCCTAGGTGTAAATACTCACACTAAAATTTTAATAATTTGGCTCACAATCCAGTGAGCTGGATCTAGTAATAGTACACCCTGACTATAGCTGTCTTTTTTTTTTTTTTTTTGCTCCTGAGCCACACATTACAAATTTGCCTTTAGTTAACCAGAGGCAAAGATTTGGGGGACACCAAGATTCTAGGACAGGAGTTCTTTGGGTTTTTGAAATTTTAAAAAAAGGGGCAGCTAGATGGCGCAGTGGATAGAGCACTGGCTCTGAAGTTAGGGGGACCTGAGTTCAAATCTGACCTCAGACCAAACACTTGACATGGACTAGCTGTGTGACCTTGAGCAAGTCACTTAACCCTGATTGCCTCACCAAAAGAAAAAAAAAACTTTGATAATGGCGTTACAATATAATTTGTTTCTTTTATAAGCCTATTTAGCTTTTTTTTTATTTCATTTAAAAACATTATTGTTTCTAAGCTTCATCAAATTGTCAAAAGGGTTATGGTGGAATAAAGGCATGGAGTAGTTATATCCACAAAACGATTTATTTATTTTTTCTTTTTTGGTGAGGCAGTTGGGGTTAAGTGACTTGCCCAAGGTCATACAGCTAGTAAGTGTCAAGTATCTGAGGCCAGATTTGAATTCAGGTCCTCTTGGCTCCAAGGCTGGAGCTCTATCCACTGTGCCACCTAACTGCCCTAAAACGATTTCTTTAACACTGCATATGGTTGCAGAAACAAATTGGGTCCAAGGCTCTTGGTCTGCTCAAGGACCAAGAACCCTACTTTCTACACAGTTAACATGCATGTAAAGGAGTAAATAACAGGAAGTTGGAATTGAGCCACCTTGTTCCTTATTGGTGGAGAGAATCAGGAGACATTGAGGTAAGAGAGGAGGGGGTAGTCTTATGACTTTCCCATTATCAGATGACTTACAAGAAGTTGGAACTTAACTTCACAAAATAGAAGATAAAGGCAAAATGGAGTTATCCATGCTGTTTTAATGTAACACTGACACAAAAGAGGTTAAAAATCCCTGTTTTAGGGAAGAATGCTGTGTGGGGTAGAGTGTGGAAGCAGGGAGCAGTGCAAATAGCCTGGAGAGCTACTCATCTGGAATGAGGCAGGTGCGGGCTTGGAGAGGGAACCACTGTCAGCTAGCTTTTAGTTCTATCTAAATTGTGCTTGCTTACTAGCTGCTAAGCATGGTTGTTTCTCTGCTATTGAAGAGCTACGGTTAGCATCCTTTAAATTTTGGTGCTTTCAAGCAAAGCCACATTTCTTCAAACTTAGTTAGGCTTTGTCATTTTGTGCCATAGCTACAAACATCCAACTATTGGCTTTACAGTAAAGGAACTACTAAGTCATATCTGGCTTAGGTTGAGGGCCATATTTTGAAGCAATTCAGCAAGAATCTAACAGAGAGGTCTACTTTAAACATCAGCTCTTTAAGAAATGTCTAAGCTGAGAAATAACTAATCACTAACCTTTACAAACATGAAAAAATTCTATCTTGTTTATTTTATTTCCTAGTTAATGCCTGTCATTACTCTTGTCTAAGTCCTTATTTTACAGAAAGAAAAAGAAATCATAGAATCACGGAGTTGGAACAAGAGATATAGCCCTCTAACCTCTCTCATCTAGTCCCTACTTGAAGAACCTGCAGGATAGAAAATTCATTCCTGAGTGAGGCTGCCAACGATCTAGCTGATACATTTACAGTCTTTTTATATATTTCCCCTTCCATACACTCTATGATTCAGTCACAATGGAATACTTGCTGTTCTAAACACAGAATGTTTCCATCTCCTATCACACTGAGCTTGCATTAGCTGCCCCCAATGCCTGGAATGTATTCTCCCCTTAACTCTGCCTCTCAGAATTCTTGATTTCCATCCAGATTCTGCTCAAGTTCAAATTCTTCTTTCTACATGAAATGTTTCTTTATCCCCTCCCCCCACCCATCTTTTATGGATACCGTATCCCAAAATCCTTTATTTCATTTTGTATATATTCTGTATACACTTATCTAGCACAGAGGTTAGAGACATCACTTGACTGATAACCGCAGGGTTGACAACCTGAGCTGGTTGGGATATGTAATAAATGTAACACTTACTACTCTGGTTACCACCTGCCTGGAAGGACAGATATGTCACATTTTTCACCCCTCTGCTATGATTCTCTGGTACTCTTAAGGGAATTTCGGGTTTCTAGATTCTCTATGATTGACTTCAGCCCCCACCAAAGGTGTTAATTTGATTTTGGTGGGTGGTTCTCTGCACTCCAGTTCCATTTAACTACTAATGGTTGGATTTACTTTTACAAAAGACTGTTTACTTCAAAAAGTATAATTACAAACATACAAACTTTCTGCCCCCAACAAATAACATTTAATCATCCTCCCCATACCACCTAATCTCTGGGAAGGAGAAGGGATTAGGTTCACAGTTTAGCTCAGTTCTTACAGAACAAAGTCTCAAAGTTCCAAGTCCAAACCCCACTCAGGCTCAAGTCCCAGGCATCCTGGCTTCTTACGGTTTCCATGAAGGGATGCCTGGTTACAAGATCCACACTGTAATCCTGCCCCAAGATCACTATGGCTCAAACTCTGAAAACCATTGGGTCCAGCGAGGATTACTGCCTGCACCTAGAAAAGGAGAAGGATAAACAACACAGAACAGAAGTAAACACCCCCAGGACCATTTCTCAAAGCTAGGATAAATGAGGGAGATGAGGGGAAAGAAGTCCTTCTTCTCTCATCTATTCATTTTATGGACTGTATGCTCTGGGTGAACTAGGATCTTCACCCTCTGGAAGCAGCAAGAAAGAGCGCACAAGAAAGATTGCACAGGAAAGGGAGAAGCCAGAAAAAAAGTAACTATCTCAGTTTAGCCAATTTTAAAGATTCAGCTTGTTCTGGCTATACAGTTAGTAAAAAGAGTCTAAGAGCACTCCCCCCCAACCCTCACCAATCCCTATACACACACACACAGTAAGGGACTCAAAGTGCCTCCATGACAGGCAATCTGGTCACGTCCCAAATCCCCATTACACACATGCATACATATATATATATATATGGAACTTTGAAGAACTAGAGTAAAGAATGTCATCGTGGAAATTTATAATCAGAAAAGAAGATGGGTTAGTTATATGGTGAGATCAAGGGATAACTGATGGACAGATTGAGTGCTACAGTGGTATTCTCTCAATGTCAGAGGAAGGCGAGAAAAGGCCCTAGTACATTGATTAGATCTTCTGTAGTTAACTCAGATAAGGGTAAAAGTTAGGTAGGAAGGGCAGGTAGACATGGCTCAGGATATGTATCATTGAAAAGGACATCTGAATTGTTTTAATCATAGATCATCATCTTATATATCTATACTCAGAGGCCAAATGGTCCAATGCCCTCATTTTAAAGGTGAGAAAACTGAAATTCAGAGAAATGAGATTACTTATACATGTTCACATAGATAGCAAGAATCAGTCCCAATTTAAACCTAAATCCTTGGACACTGATGTCACTATATGATACTCTCAAGTATTTAAGTAATTCAGTAAAATATATATCATCTGAAATATGTCTCTTTGGAACTTTAAAGAATCAGATAATATAAGAGTTGGATGGGACCTTAGAGATCATCAAATGAAAATGTTATTAATATGGGAGTCTATGCATTTGTTTTTGCACATATAAATATATATATATGCAAATATATTTATCTATCTATAAAAATATATCCAGGAATATAGAAATATATCTATCTCGGGTACTTTATGCATTTAAAAGCATTCTTTTGTTTGTTGTCAATAGGCTTCATCAGACTGCCAAACGGGTACATGACCTACAAAACAAACAAACAACAACAAAAACCAGCCTCTGGTTTAGTACAATTTTTTCATTCTAAAGATAAAAATATTCAAACACTTGAGGTCAAATACTAAAGCTGAAGCTTAAATACTTTGGCCACATGATAAGAAAATAGGACTCATTGGAAAAGACCTTGATGTTGGGAAAGATCAAAGACAAAAAAAAGAGGTGGGATGGGGACAGCAGAAGATAAGATGGATGGATAGTGTCATGGAAGCAATAAACATGAACTTGGATAGACTTCAAGAGGATAGAAGGTCCTGGTATGCTATAATTCATGAAGTCCTAAAGAGTTGGACACAACTGGACAACTGAACAACGACAACAACAAATATGTAGGGATTGTCTCCTATTTGGAACCTGAGCAAGACTTTTTTCATGACAAGGTCAGGCACTTGTAGTGGACACTTGTAGTCAATACCGTTTCCCATTTTATGCCTCATTTACTATTGACATCCAAATAATCAGATAATTCTGGTGATGTGTGTGTGTGCATGTGTGTGTGTGTGTGCACGCGCGCGCGCTTGTGTGAGAGAGAGACAAAAAGACAGAGATAGAGACAGAGACAGAGACAATAGGGTGACTACTCAGTTGAGTCTGGTCTGTAACTAATGAATTTGCCTAATATCCTCAACTTTTCTGATTTTTTAGGCCTCAAATAGGTCATGTTGACTCATTGTCTATTTTATCACCTGCGGTTGCATTTAAAAAGATCTTATATATGTTCATGGGTAACACACTGATGGAGGAGGACTTTTAAAGATATTCTACTGAGCCAAGTGTTTAAATGTAATCAAAAAGATGATTTTTACATTCTATGTATTTTTTTATCAGTACTATTAAGATGTGGTCTTCTGAAGGAAAATGGTGTGCAAAAATCTGTCACCTTTTAATATTTTCATCAAAATACCCTTGAAATATGCATAGATATTTCTCATAAATATTTTATATAAAGATGAGTAGGCATATGAGTTGGAAGCTGATAGTGTCTTCTTAAATCTCTCTCTCTCTCTCTCTTAATTTGTTTTGTAATAATGTGGCTACTATTTTTTCTAATTATTTGTTTTCTTCTCATTTTTGAAATATCTTGAAAATTCATCCCTTAATGTTTCACAATTATCACCTCCATTACTGATTTTGTTTTTCTGTATGACCTTGATTTGGGTCCAGGTTCTAATCTGAATGTTTTCTTTTGTGCTATTTCAGGTTTATTACATAACAAGTCGGGTACTGAGGTATTAGACTTCAAATGTGACATTGAGTATATTCCTTCTAAGTGTTTTGGGAATAGTTTGTGGGGCAGTGGATAGAGAACTGGCCCTGGAGTCAGGAAGACCTGAGTTCAACTCTGGCCTCAGACACATAACACTTACTAGCTATGTGACCCTGGGCAAGTCACTTAACCCCAATTGCCCAACAAAAAAAAAAGGGAATAGTTTGGTTTCCTTGAGAGGGCTGGGTAGTATAGTGGATAGAGTGTTGTTCTTAGAGTCAGAAAAGGCTGACTTCAAATCTTGAGTCAAACACTTAATCCTTGGTAGCCCTGTGCAAGTCACTTAAGCTCTCTCAGTTTTGTTTTCCTCATTTGTAAAATGGAACTAAGGAGAGTACCTATTTTGTGGGATTATTGTAAAGATCAAGTGAGATAACATGTGTAAAGTGCTTTACAAACTTTTAAATGCCATATAAAGGCTTCCTATTATTAATTATATCTTTGGGTAGCTTTCTGCAGACTCATTTTCCCTTCTTTTTTTTTTCCACTATTTTGTGGGGCAGGGCTGTTTATCACCTTTAATAGGGATAAATATAATGTCCAATACTACATCTCAAGAGATCAAGGTCTTGGGGAGGATTCTGGGAAGATGGCAGAGTAGGTCAAAAAATTTCAAGCTCTCAAGATTTTTTTACACAGAAGAGATAAAATAGCACCTCAGATCGAATGCAGAGAAGTGGAAATAAATAAGAGTAGGGGCAGAACAGTGGTCCTCCTGGGACAATAGGAGAAGATCTGAAGAAAAATCCCAGGACCAGGTTTGGTCCTTATGAATATGACATACTTCCAGGTGAGGGACCACTTAAACAACAAGCAGCAAGCCCTGGGATAGGTGAGTTGGGAGGCTGCCTCAGCCCCAGTTACAAGAACCTTTACCCAGGACAGTGAAGGGAGTCAGGCATCTGAGCCAGGGAAGATCTAGGGAACCTCTGCTGACAAGCAATGCCAGTCCCAACTGTGCTTCAGAGATGGGGCCAGGGGCAAGAAGGAAACAGCGCATGCCAGGTGAGTGCAGAAGCAGTGGGGCAAGAACATCATTGGCTGTGGGCACTTACAGGAGGCTAAAGGTCTTGGTTTGGGTTCAAGGTCAGAGGAGAAGTCGAAGGAGGATCTGAGGCCAGAGGCACCATGCCCCCCATACCCCAGAACTACAGATGATTACAAAGACTACACTATTATGAAAAAAAATAAAAAAGCACAGGCAAAGGAGAAAGAATCCAACCATAGAGAGTTACTATGGGAATATGGGAATAGAGAAGACTGGGGTTCATCTTCAGAGGAGGATACTGAAGCAAAGAAATCCTTTTCTGCCCCAAAGAGTAATGTCAAATGGTCACCTGCCCAAAAAGAATACATAGAACTAAAAAAAGGCTTTAAAAATCAAATGGGAGAGATTGAGGAAAAGCTAAAATTAATTAAATAAATAAGAACAATCTAAGAAAAACAAGAAGATTATGAAAAAAAAGTCTATCAATTAGAAAAGGAGGTCCAGAATCTCACGGAAGAAAATGACTCCTTGAAAATTAGAATTGAGCAAGGGGAAGCCAGTGAAGTTATAAGAGATTAAGAAATTTAAAAAAAAATATGTAAAGAATGAAAAAAAAATAAAAGAAAATGTGAAACATCTTGTAAGTAAAGGTGGATTTTGTTATTCTTTTTTAGATAACAATTCCCAGGATCCATGACCAAAACAGTCTACTAAGAGTAGGGGCAAAAAAAAAGTTCCCAGGCTTATGGCTTGAAAACAACTTTTACTGTGACTGCTCAGTGAGATTTAGGGATGACATAATGTAATATTTACTACACCTGCACTGTGCTAAGTTATGATGATACTGCTAGAGTTAACCTGTGAGCTTATTGTTGGCAAATTGCCTTCTTTTTGTGCTTCTCTATAAATCAAGATTTGGTCAGTGAATGGGGATTTTGGGTAATGCATAGGGGAATGCGTGTACCTGCCTCAACTATCACCCACTGAGGCTTGGAGAGGATTTAGGGGAGTGCACAAGCTGGAATGCTGTCCCTGTGTCAACTGACCCCATTGAGACATAGGGGTAGTTGGCCCCCTTCTTGCCCGCTCCTGCAAGAAGAGTGATTAGGGGATCCTGTAGGAGTTGGTGCTCCCATTATCAGGAGTCCATTGAGAAGACTATACTAGAAGAAAGTGAGTTTACTTAACCCCTCCAAAGCTGTTTTCTTGTCCTTCTGGCTGCCCAGATCAAGAATGATCAAGGCTGGAGCCCCAAAACTCCAGTGGCTGCTGTGTAACAAATCTCATAAGAAAAACAAGTGCTCTTGAAGAACAGATCAAGAAGAGAAAACATAAAAATAATCAGACTACCTGAAAGTCATGATAAAAAAAAAAAGAATCTTGACATAATAATACAAGAAATAATTAAAGAAAATTGTCCTGAAACATTAGAACAAGGGGAAGAAGGGAAAATAAGTCCAACGATCACCACCTGAAAGAGATCCTACAAGGAAAACCTACAGGAATATTATAGACAAATTCTAAAATCCCCAGCTCAAAGATAAAATATTATAAGCAATAAGAAAAAAAAACAATTTATATGTGGAAGTGCCACAATTGGAATCACATAATACCTAGCAGTGGTGATACTAAAAGCCCACAGGTTTGGAACACTATATATCAAAGAGCAAAAGAGCTGGGGTTCTGGCCAAATAAACATCACACCCAGCAAAGCTAAGCATAATTATGAATGAAAAAAAAAATGGATATTTAATGAATTGTCAGACTTTCAGGACTTTGTTAAAAAAAAAAAAACAATATGTACTTAATAGAAGATTTGACATGCAAAAGCCGAGAAACATACATACCAAAGACTAATTATAAGGCACTCAATAAGTACAGACTGTTTACCTTTTATATAAGGAAATGTAAAACATACGTCTAAGACTGTAATTAGTAATTAGGTAGTTCATAAGAAAGATTGAGGTAGGCTTAGGCATTATATGACTTCAAAAAGTAAAACCATTCAGGACCAGCTAAAAAAAGTAATTATCTTATATAAATGAGATGCCAGAAGAAGAACTGATACAGAGGAATTAGATGGGGAGGAGGACTGGTAGTTCTGGAAACCTGCTTTTATCAGGAATGGATTCAAAAGGGAACAACACGTATACATTTAGAATAGTATAAAAGTCTTCTAAATTTAGAAAGAAATAAAATGCTAAGGAGATGGAAGGAAGGGGATAAGGGAGGTATTTTTAGAGATGAGGGTGAGGGAATAGGTTAAAGGAGGATATAGAAGGGTGTTTAGGTTAATGAGAAAGGGAGGATAATGGATGGACTGTTGGAGGTGGGTTAGGTTAAGTAATAGGAAGGCAACATAGCAGGGAGAAGTAAAGTAGAAGACTCAGGAAGGAGAGGAAATAAGAGATATGCACAAACACAAAAACAAAGATTAGGAGTAGAATCTGTTAGGGAAAGTATATGTTTATATATGTATGTGTGTATGTATGTGCATACATATGTGTGTATGTGTGTATATATCCATGCTTAATGGTAGCCTCCAGGGAAGGTAGGGGGTGGGGGGTACAGAGGAGGAAAACAAAACAAAGTAAGAGGTGTACAGCAGACAACAAAAGAAAACCTACAATGAAGCATGGACAGATCTCAGTACAACATGTAGTATTTATTATATAGGCTTTCTTGAAATAGAAATTTATTGCAATATATTTTGAAACTTCTCTTATGCTCTGCTATGCATATGACATGTTTTTCCCCTTTATTATTTTATATTTAAGTCTTAGTATTTAAGGTTTTAGGGTTGTTTTTTTTTTTTTACTTCTTATTATGCATTTAAGTTTTAGTATTTAATAAGATTTTTTTTCACTAAAAAAAAAAAAGAAAAGAAAAGAAATCAAGTTCTCAGATCCAAGGCTGGATGCCATATTAAAGAACAGTTCACATGAAAGACACCTAGTGAGCTATAAACTTAACATGTCAAAAGTGTAATATGCCAATCCCAAAAGAAAAGACTATACTACCTCATATTTCATTAATAAAAACCCAAAAGAACAGGCAGTATAATCTTTCTGAACTCTATTCTGTTTAAGCTACAGCTGACATACTGAGTTCAGCTCTGGACAACACACTTTAGGTAGAACATTAACAAGCCATGAGGTGTCCCTAGGTAAGACACTTAGAATTATAAGACTTGAAATAATTCCATACACAAGTCAGTTGAAGGAGACTGAAATGTCTATCCTGTAACAAGAAAGACTTCAGGATGGACTATGACAGCTGTCTTAAATTTTTGAAAGACTATCACGTAGAACAATAATTATATTAGTTTTGCTTGATTCAGGAGGTCAAAACAAGGACTGATGTCTCTGCTTTTTAGTATGCTGTCCAGATTTGCCATAGCTTTCCTTCCAAGAAACAAACATCTTTTAATTTCATGGCTCCAGTTCCCATCTGCAGTGATCTTTGAGCACTAAAACATAAAATCTGACACTGGTTCCATTTCTTCTCCCTCTGTTTACCAGAAAGTGAAAGGGATCTATGACACCAAAAAGCTTAAGGATCCCTGATACAGAGAGTGAAGTCCTCCAGCTGTTCCCATTTTTAGATGACATTGCTTATTGCATTGGGCTCCTTCAGTGAAATTCATGGTCATGTTAAAGAGAAAAAAGCTGACAGTCAACAAAGGAATAAAAACCAGATTTATCAAAAATGGAAGAACATGAAATTGGCTAGGACTAGGTGGTCTACCGAATTAATCCTTTGGTGACTGTATCTTGGATAAGAACTCCAGATAGATAATGAGGTAGACCAAGAATCAACTAAGAATCCATTAGACCAGAAGATAACAGAATCTTAGTGTTTAATGGGAACTCCTTACAATTAATATTTTCCATGTATCTCACTAAGTAACCATCTGGCCTTCCCTTGAAGCTTTCTAATGGGAGAAATCTCTTTACCCTCAGAGTCAGGACATTGCATTTTGGGGCAGTTTTTATTGTTAGGAAGCTTTAATTTTTTTTTCTTATAAAAAGACCCTAAGTTTTCCTCTTTGCAATACCCCTCATTTGCTAATTGTTCTACCACCTGGAACAAAATAAAATAAACCATATAACAGCCCTTCCAAAATTCATTTCTCTGGGTCACAGTTTAAGAAAAAAAAAAATAAGCTCTGTTTCCCCTTTCCTACCCACAACTTTGGTATCCACATATATCTTTATACTCAGTAATCCTAGACTTGTTTTGGCTCTCTGGCATGGACTTCTTTTATAATTACTTGGTCTAGATTTCTAGGTCTTTGTACCTATCTCATTATGTCCTTGATCAAATTTTGATGAAAAATTGTTATAATTAGTGTTGGTATGTATTCTTTCTTTTGCCTTTTTTGTCAGCAACAATACCTGGTGTGAAAAGGTCAAATTGGAGTTGTTTTAATTGTACAGTATCTATTTTCCTCATATTCAGGATCTCTTTTAGTTTTGTGTTAATTTTGATTTTCCTTTAACAACCTGGTATTTTGATTAAGTCAGAAATGACTCCTATATCATCGACAAATAATTATTTGTCAATTAGAATAAAATCAATTTAATTTGGGGAACTATTTGGCATTCCCCAAGCATAGTACCTTCCAATTCTTTTCTCAAAGGAAGTATTCATTATAGGTGGGAGGCCTCTCTTTAATGTATACACCTTTGGCTTCTTTTATTCCTTAGTCATGAGCTATGTTTTTAACACATTTTTGGCCATTTTCCTCCATGCCTACATTTGCTTTGACATCACCAAACTTCGCAATGTATTTTGATTTAATTTATAACGTCTTACTGAGTTCTTCATAGTATTTACCCCCATCCTCATCCTCTGAAACTGGTGTTAGTGCATAAACTAAGATTATTTATGGTGATCATTTTGCTAACACCAGAGTACTGAAATACACAATGACTAAATGTCTGATGAAATCAAGTTTCTTGTTTTATTTGGACACCATATGAAATTAACTCTGTCAATCCCTTTTATTTGTCTCTCCACAGATTAACTATATACTACCTTACCTTTTAGTTGCAACATCCTATTGTCTTCTAATTTCATTTATAGTAAGAATGTCACAGCTGAAATTATATCTCTCTATCTCTCTATCTATATATGTGTGTATATATATATATATTATATATATATATACACATATGATACTTTATCTAGCAATATGTCAGTTTGAAGGCCAATGGACAAGGATCTTATGTCAATGTATGATTTCAAGAAAAAGCAAAACAAAACAAAATAAGTATGTTACTCTTTGCAGCATCTGATCCCTTTTCTTCTACTCTGCTACCATCTCTGAAGAAGCAACGGAGGAATGTCCAAGGCCATTTTGTACATTTCTTTGGTTTGTGAAATTTTCATGCTTGGTTGTGATCGTCTGCATACTATTCTTTTGAAATCAGACACAATCTGTTGTTGGCAACATACCTGAAACTTTTCTAGTAGGACTGCTCTGTCAGAGCTTGCATTTCACTGGTATACATAGCCTTTGAGAATCTGGACTCAACAACACCTTGCCACAGGGAAGTATCAGAAAGGATTTACATTCTGAGCAGCAAACTGCTACAACCCCTTCCTTTCAACCCTGTGATTTAGGCCATCCTCCTCCATCACCTGCTGTCTGGTTGAAAGAGTTTTTCCCTGCTACTATTTCATACATTCTCATTACTAACTTTCTAACCCATGCTATTCCAGGTCCCTATCCTCAGCCGTCCTCCATTTGCACTGTGTCCTCTGGAACTCTCTTTCAGAGCATTAACAGGCTTCTTTACCCTGGAATGCATCTTCTCACATTTCTTCTATAGTTTGATATTCATGGTAATCCTAGATTTCAAATCCTGAAGACTAGCTGGTGCTCCTGTCAGAGTCCTTGACAAACATAGACATGAGGAGTAGTTAGCTTACCCCTTACTACTTTCAGCACCTCCCTCTCCCACCATCGGTAGCTAGGTGGCACAGTGGATAGAGTACTGGGCCTGGAAGACTTCTCTTCCTCAGTTCAAATTTGGCCTCAGATGCTTACTAGCTGTGTGACCCTGGGCAATACTATTTGCCTCATTTTCTCATCTGTAAAATGAGCTGAAGAAGGATATTCATCTCCAGATCACTTTCCTACCTCCCTAACAAGTTAAATGCATAGCTCATTATTATCTTTTCAATTTCAAACATCAGCTCCCTCAAACACGTACACTCCCCTTTCTATAGCCTCATTGACTCCCATGACCTCTGACTCACAGAAGGAGTTCCATCCTGCACTCAACTGATTTCACTCCTGGATCTGGAAATCCTAATTATAGCACTGTGTAGGTAACTATATAATGGAAGAGTTATAGATGAGAAGCGACAAGTATCACACAGAATGAATGAGAAGGTGCTGCTGGATTGTAACCTGAAGTTTTAGAAGCGAGATTAGGAATCCATTGAAAGTAGCATAGGTTAATTTCTTATTAAATTTAGCTCATCAATTGATTCTCAAGTTTTGTTCTATTTTTTTTTCCCTTTAAATCTGAGATTTGGTGTATTAGCTATTTCTCTAAGCACTATCAAAATAATAAAATTTGTTAGGAGAGTGTCTAAAGATTAACTAGTAGATAAAGTTTCAAGGGGCTATCCTAGGTATACAGAATGAATTACTCAAAATCCAAAAGTTCTATGAATGTGGTGAGTTAAATTTCATGACACAAGAGCATGGACACTAGTATCTTCTTTAGCTTTCCAGAATCTGTTACTGATTACTTCCTCATTCTCAGTCACATTCCAGAGAACTGAGGTTGTTGGATATGGGGCCACCAAAAAAGTATACATATATATAATATATATAATATATATATACCATATATATATATATACACATATTTCATTTGGATTTTAATCTAGTAAGATTAAATATATTTTGAGAATTCTTCAAACATCTTGTGATAACTTTTGAGAGTGGCAGAAATATGTTACCAAAGAAATCTCCTGGATTGAAGCTTTGGATCATGAACTACTGATATTACAGAGATGGAAGGAAGGCTCTTTTCTAGATTACAAGGAAGGTATGTGTTAGGGAAGTCAAAACATGGAATATCAAAATTACTACATTAAGATACTAAGATATATATTACGAATGTTTTTTTTCTTTTTTTAATAGCCTTGCTAAGCTGTATAGATGATAAACTTCATCAGACTATCAGTTCCTTCATAGTATGTTTCACTCTGTATTTATATCTGTAGTGCCCAGCAGAATGCCTTTGTATATAGTAAGTGCTTAATGTTTGTTGATTGACTGAGAACAGGATCCATTATTTTCCTTTCTTAACTCAGAGGCAACTAGGTAGCACAGTGGATAGAGTGTTAGGCATGGAGTCAGGAAGATTTCAGTTCAAATTTAGTCTCAGATGTTTACTAGCTCATTGATTCTGGGCAAATCATTTATTCACTGTCTGCCTACTTTTTCCCTCAACTATAAAAATGGAGAAAATATTAGCACTTTCCTTGCAAGATTATTATGAGAATTGAATGCAATAATATTTGTAAAGCACTTAGCATAGCACCTGGCACATAATAGATACTTCATAATTGCTTGTTTCTTTCCCTAAGCTCCTCAGGTCCTTTAATGGTGTTCTATATATAGTAATAAATTCTATATGAGTTTGTTGAGTGACTATATGACCAAACAACAGATTCTAAATATCCTTCTATTGATCAATTAATCAATAAGTGCTTTCTAAGCTCCTACTATGAGTGAGGCACTGTAGTAAGCCTGGGGACAAAAATATAAAGAATAAAACAATCATTACTGACAAAGAGCTTACATTCTAATGGGGGAGGCAAGATGTTCATATGCAAATATATGCAATAAATTCATATGCAAAAAATGTAAAGTGAATAAAAACAAAAATACACAAAATAGTTGAAAGGGCTACATAGTGAATTAAGTGCACCTAGAAGCTTAATACATACAGCAAATAAAACAATGTAAATGGAAGTGAGGAAGGAGGAGACTCAGAGAGAGATAAATACTGTATAATTCAAATCCCTTCCTTATAGAGGGAAGGGGACTAAGGATATACAAAATCACATATACTGTCAAACACTGTTGATGTATTTGGCTTTTATTTTTGAACTGCATTTTTTTTTCATTTTAAAATCCTTTTTATAAGGGATTTGTGACTGTGAAGGGAAAATGGGAGGGCTATATATTCAGAAATTAATGTGATATATAATAAAAGATAGAATTTTTTTTTTAAATTAAAAGAAAAACCACTGTTGGTTAATATTTCTTGATCAACCAAGTGGTGAGCACAGACTCCTACCTTGGCTCAAGCACAAACCTTGAATAAAAGTTTGACAGATTGACATTGCTGACATAGTTAGCACTTTGCTGCCTCACTCAGACTGGCCCAGCAATCTCTAAGGTCCCTTCTAGCTTTAAATTCTGTGACCACTGGTAATGTATCTTTATAGCAAGCACTTCTTTGCAGCTAAAGGAAACTTCCTACAATTTATTCACCCAAGTAGCAATGTGCTTGTTTTTTTAATAGTAACTTGAGTCTATTTCTCTTCTTTTCATTTTTCCTTTGGTTCTTTGGGACAAGCAAAATAGCTGGGAGAAAAAAAGCTTATAGGGAATGGACAGATGGTATGTGGGAAGATTAAGCAGAACTAATTTTCTTCGCTGGAAAGAAAAAGAAAAGACCTACCTTTAAGGGAAAGTGGTTAGGTAAAAGATTTGGATTAAAAAAAAACAACAACACCCTAAAAGTAGTTAAATTGATGTTACAGGGAAATGGATATAAAGATTAAATGTATTTATCCTTTTCATGCAAGAAGATGAAGGTTAAATGGGGTGACTAGGAAGAGAAAAAATCTAGATAAGGGAGAATTCATGATGGTGGCATGTAAATCTTTCTCTGTTTTCACAGTGGCCTTGAAAGAGTATTTTTTTCAAAAACTCATTGAAAGACATGGTCACTCTGTCATCACAGTGCCTGATATCTGGATTGAAACTAAAAACAAAAATCCAGAATATTTCCAAACATTCAAAAAGGTGACATGGAAGACAGGATTGTTTAGCTTTTATCTACATTTTTTTTTGGTCATTATATAGAAACAAACAATGTATCAAGGAAGCAAAAAGTGTGAATAACCATTATTAAATCAGGGCCATGATTTTGAGACAGTTTTTTTTTTTAATGCATTTTCACATGGTATTAATGGGGGAGGGCCAGGTTGAATGACCTGATGTTATAACCCATGACGTTAATAGAAAAAGGATGAGAGAACAAACAAATAAAAATCTATCATCTGATCTTGAAAGAAAGATGCCTCTTTCCCTTATGAGACACCGGCTGTTTTTGAACTGACATTACTGCTTTTCTTTCCCTGAGAAATAGACCATTCCTGATTTTGCTTATAGAGAAAAAGACTTCTAATAATGAAGTACTGTCTATAACCAGTATCCTACCAGTCATCATAGGTAACCCTGACTACTCGCCCTGATATCATCCAATTAACCCATCATCATACTCTCCAACAACAAGGACACAGAGCAGTATCCATCATAAATGGCTCTAATGAATGCTCACTCAGCTGTGGCATATGTAATCAACAGGCCCCACACTGGAAGAACACTTATTCAAAGACTTAATTTTCTATTCTTTTGTGTTTGTTTAAAATCCTCTCTGCAATACTATGTTAACTCTGCCTTCTTGACCCCTAACATTCCTCTTCAATCACAACAAGAGGCCATGCAAAAAGAATATTATTAGAGCCAGGCATGCTCTACAGTGATTCTATGACTTCCAGGGAGACCCAGCAAAGTGATCACCCAGTTAACAAGGTATACAAATTATTTATGTGCCCTTTGCTTACTACGGCAGCTGTGTTCTCAAATCATTTTCTGATTCTGGAAGTAGGGAACTTACACAGCTGACTAAATATTAATGGAGTCAGACAGGTCTATTCGATATGTATAATTGACAAGGATAAAATGTTGGAATGTTTGGATGATGTCAGCATTTGATTTCTTTCTAACTTGGGTTTTCATTCATTGTTTAACAAATGGAAAGTCATAGGTCCAAGGGTTAGGTGACAGTGACACAGTGGAACAAATGCTATACATTTCTGACTTGCTACTTTTATTTTTAATGTTTTATTCTCTTTCTTTTTTTGACATATCATTGCCTGATCAGTCCAATTCTCTCTCTCTCTCTTTCTTTTTCTCCCCAAACACACACACAGCATAGTACATAGTACCATTTATTAAGCTCCTGCTATCTGCCAGGCACAGTGCTAAGCACCAGAAGAAAAGAATTGCATTTCATCCGGGATCAAGATTGATCCTTACAATTAGAGTTCTACTGACTTTTAATTGTTTCATTTACATTGTTGTGGTTATAATGTACATTGTTCTCCTAGTTCTCCTTGATGGGGCACTAATGATGGACCCCTAAATGGCCCTGGACTTTCCCATGAGGCGCTGGTTTCTGGCTTTAGCCTGAGGCTGTAATCCTTTCAACTGTCCTTGCATTGTGACTTTAACCCTGCCCCACTGTATGTAAGTGTCCATTTTGCCCCCATTAAGTCTCTGAGATTCCTTAAGAGTCTGGCCTGCTTCTATTTGGTGAAAAAATAAACCTATTCTCTGACTGAAAGAAGGCTTGAATTAAGTTCATTCAAGGCAGAACCCACATCATTTGCCCTTGAATTTTGGGGTTCCCAACACCCGTAGGCCTCAACATCCTCACTTCTGTCATTTTATACAAATCTTTACATCTTCCTCTGAATCCTTCAAAGTCACCATTTCCTCTGAGGCAATAATATGTCATTAAATATCTCTGCCACAATTTGCTTAGCTGTCCCCCAGTTTGTGGGCACCCATTTCTTACTGTTCTTTAAGTTAATTGTCCCAGCAGAAAATACATGGGTTATATATTAGGAAAACTGGCAGCTTTAAGAATTTTCTGCTTCAATGTTTACCTTGTGCAAATATAATTAATCTGTTAACAGTTGCCAGAAAGCAATGTGACTAATATAAATGATTTTTTCCAACTGAAATGTAGAGATAGCTTTAACTTTTCTAATTAGATCTAAATTATTATTAATCATACAGTCACCTTGTGGAAACTGCGCTCCCTTCATTTTCAAAAAAATTTAGTTTGAATTCCCTTTGTTACTTTCTCTATGCCTAGTAGGTTTGTGATCGTTTTTCTCTTGGATCGGAGACATACAAGGAAGAGTGAAGAAAAGGTGAGGTAAAGCCAAAAATAATAATGTTACCCTTACATGAACATTAGTTCACAATCATATCAGAATAATAGTGATAGCTTCTACAGCCCAGGATTGTTAAAAAGGATACAATTAGAAAATATTTGAAAAACTTTTAGCACAATGTCCATCACAAAGTAGGTGCTGTATCAATGTTAACTATCATCATCATCATCAATGAATCACTGGAATATTACAATCTACATGAAGGTCATTGCCAGGTTGCAGAATCCCAAGATTAGATCCAGTGTAGATCTGATTTCTGGCCCTGTTCTGTCATTATTTGAACAAAGGAATTCAATTCAATACTCAATGGCTAAGCATTTATTGTATTTAAAGCTCCCCTCTTCTTGTACCACCCTCCCTTGGTTTCATAGAATCACAGAACCTCAGAAGGAATATCAGATATCAGAATCCACCACCAACTTTCTCAGAGAAGTAATCATCAGTCCTTTGATTAATGATCTCTAGGGACTTGTAGCACACTACATCTCAAAGCAGCTGATTTTGTTTTTCACACAATGCCTATAAGGAAAGTTTTACTTGCAGGGATTGTGGAAAAAGAGGGGGAAGAAACATTTATGGAGTGCCTATTATGTGTGAGGAGATTTTTACAAATATCATCTAATCTGATCCTCACAATAACATGGTTATGTCATGGTTGGAATTACTTTGGGGCATAGGTTGGACTATATGACTACTGAAATCACTCAAAACTCTTAAATTCTTTGATTCTATAGTTCTGTGATTCTCTGAACAGAGATGTCATTGTTTGATGATGCTCCAAGTTTACCTTGAATATATTAATCATATAAAGATGTAGATAGATGGTTAGATAGATAGACAGACAGATATAGAAGATATAGACATAACTACTGGGGATAGAGCACTGGGCCTGGAGTTGGGAAGACCTGAGTTCAAGTCCCAGCCTCAGACATTTTCAAATGGTGTGACCTTGGGGAAATTACTTTACTTTTGTTTGCCTCAGTTTACTGGAACAGTTGAGTGAGGATAATAACAAAACTTACTTCACAGGGTTGTGAGGATTAAATGAAATAATGTTTGTAAAGTACTTAGCACTGGGAGTGGCAAAGGGTAGGTACTTAATAAATGTTTATTCCTCTCCCCCAAGTACCTGCTTTCTTCTTCATTAGAATGCAAGTTCCTTGAGGGCAGGGACAGTTTTACATTTGCCTTTGTATACCTAGTGCTTGTAATAACAATAGCTAATATTTATATAGCACCTTAAAGTACACCAAGAGTTTTACATGTATCACCTCTTTTGGTCAACACTATAACCCAAGGATGAGAGTGTCATTGTAATCCATACCTTAAAGATGTGGAAACTGAGGCTGAGCAAGGTCAAGTGATTTTCCCAGTGGTCACAGAGCTGATAAATAACTGAAACAAGATTTGGACTCAGTTCTTCTAGACCCATAGTCCAGGGCACTGTCAATATGCCCTCAATTTACCCTGGTTATAATCCTGCCTTTTACCAAGAATTCACTTCTCAGTATTAGGGATTAAATTTTTATCTACTCATAACCAATCAATGAATAGCAGATAGAATTGATTTTCTTTGTGTCTTCCACTGGCTCAATGCAGATTTCCCTGTTTGTAAGTACTTCAGTTCTTTTTCATCAGAGACCTCATCCTCTGTTGTCCTATACTGACCTGAAGTCAGGATTTTGATAAAAGCAAGGCATATCCAATGACCCTACATGTGACATCATTAGTGCCAAGTTATATCCCAATTTATATAATTTATTTTCTGTATCTGAAAGTCATAAAACTGTATTTCTTTTAAAATATCCTTAAATTTGCACTTCACTATGCCTCCTACTCTTACCCTATAATTCTGAATTATTAATTAAGTTTCACTCTGTCTTCATACAAGCCCAGAATATACATTGCTCCTATATTTCTGCATGTGGCAAATTACATGCATCCTTCTGTAGGCTTAGTGTCTGCTAGAAGTCATTGAGTAGTTTAAGACACAATCATTGGCAATCAACAAGCTCCCTGGTGCTTATTAAGGATATTGTGAATGCTGCACTTCATTGAAAAACCCATTCATTCTGATTACTTGGTCACATCACCTTTGGAGTAATTAAAGTCCCTAGCTCCTCCTTCCACAGTGCAATTTGTCTCCAAAATGCAGAGTTACAGCCACAATTTTCTCAACTGTTTCACATCACTGCATGACAATAATCTCTTGTAATGGTATCATCAAACACAACAGCAGTTGTTTAGATTATGATAAGACATTGCTTTTAAACTGAAGAGTATCACACATTTCCTCTCACAGTACTATACACATAGCATAAGGCTATCATTTTTGCTAAAGTTTAAATCTTCCAATAGACCCTTTCATGTCAGAAATTAATAAATATCAGAGATTTCAGAGAAAGTTGAGACTCAGAATTTGAAACCTGTGTGCTAGTCCCAAAGGTAGATTAGCAAATCACTTTGGATTTGACCAAGATGTTTGTTATATTAAATCACTGGAAAATTCGTAATTCTCCTTAACACACTATTTGTGGTATTCCCAACCTAGTTTACTGACTGTTCTCTCAGTAGGGGATTTAGCAGCTCTCAGAAATGGGAAAATGAAGTGAACATTTTACAGAATACATTTTTAGAATGGGGGGTGGGGAAAAGAGTGAGATTCCAGCACATAGACAATAAAGGAAGTATATGGGCATATCATAGAAGTTCCCACAAAGTCTATTTTTCTTCATTACTAAAAGTAGTGGGGTTGCTATCTTTGATTGTCTGAAAGAAGGCAGAAACTGAACCCACATGCAGGATTAACCAACTCCTGCACAAAAGGGAGATGGATTCCTCTCTCTTTTTCCAAGCCCCATCCTAGATGACTTTGTGAGTTCTGACATGTAGTTGTCAATCTCCAAGTCACAGAAATGGCATAGTAAAAACAGATGCATTCCCTCTAACTGTTTTCAATTCCACAGCCCAGAATATACAACTAAGAAAGTGGATTCTAGCTTCAACTTCAAACCCCTGGTGGATATTAGTTGAATAGAAGTGGGGGAAAAAAAAGGTTAAGAAATGTTTATATTTTAATACTTCCAGGATATTTCCTCATCACATAAATTGTGTCTGAGCTCTCATCTCTATGAAAAAGGGGAAAGACTTTTTAAACCGTAAAATTGTCTTCGTCACCTTATTTCATTGGGTTGCCAAAATTGACTCCTCAATGCCTCAAATGAGTATGACAAATCATTTTGCTTTCCTGGGTCTCAGTTTCTTTATCTGTAAAAGGAGGGGTTTGGACATGATGGTCTCTAGCCAAGATATCTATGAATAGAGAAAACTACCCTTGCACATGAAATTACACATAAAAAAAATCACCTTTTCAAACTTTTTTCTAATTAAAAAGGAGAGTAAGAGGAGTTAGTTTATTCCTTTTCCCCCTTTACCAATTTTAAACCATTGATCACTTACCAGTACCTGAATTTCCTCCATTCAAGTTCATGTACTTTATACTTCTTTCACATTCCCATTGGCTTTAACTATTAACTTCATCGACCCTCTCCCCCTGCTCTGTTTCCCCCCACATAAAAAAACCAATGAGAACTCCCTCTGTTACATGAGCTCTGGCTCATGTTTTCATCCATCCCCAATCCTCTCCAACCTTCTTTTGTCATCCATGGTATCATTGTTGATATTTGTATCACACTCCATTTGACATTGTGAATTCACAATTCTTTAATATTCTCATATCCACTGATTTCCATGGCTAGAGCACCAGAACTCTAGATCTCACCATCAGTTATAAATCCATTCGTTGTTTTACTCAACAAGCAATACTTGTGAAAGTTAGCAACCAATGGAGCTAGACAGTATGCTGGATAGAGCACTAGATTTTCAATCTGGAGGGCTGAGTGTGAATCTTCTTTCAGACACTGAATATGGGACCCTGGGCAAGCCACTTCACCTTCTGGACCTCAGTTTCCTCTTCTGTAAAATGTTGAAAAGAATAGGGCTATTGTGAGAATAAAATGAGATAATTTGTGGAAAACTCTTTGCAAACCTTAAATAGCTAGCCATCATCATCGTTGTCATCATCATCATCATCATCATCAATCATCATCAAAGAAAGGCCTCCCTCAAAATCAGGTCAACATAAGTTCAAATTCCACTTCTGACACATTTGGGTTCTATTAACCTGGGAATGTAATACTCTTACTATCCCCAGGCAACTCTATAAGGCTATTTATATAACTATATGTATGTGCACATATACACACATATGCACACACACATATATGTGTATATATGTATATGTTTGTATATATGTATATGTGTGTAAATATGCACATATGTGTATGTATGCATATATGCAGGTATATATCCTTTTTATGACAAATCCTTAAGGAAATTTATAATAGCTGCCTCCACTTCCTTCTGCAACCTTTAACAATTTTAATCACCCTCTTCTCTTTTATACTCCTTTCTCTCATGGTTTTTGGAATACTTCTCTCTCCTGGTTCTGCTCCTACCTATCTGACCACTCCTTCAGAGTCTCCTTTTCTGGATCTTCATCCAGAGCAGTCTCATTTACTGTGGGTGTCCCACAGGTTCTGTCCTGGGCCTTCTTCTCTCCTCTCTTTTTAATATTTCACTTGCTAATCTCATCAACTCTTATGGTTTCAGGCATTGTCTCTATACTAATGACTCTCAGATCTATTTATTTGACTGTAACTTCTCTCCTAATCTCTAGATTCTTATATCCAAATGCCCATCAGAAGTCTCAAACTCAAAGTCCTATAGATATTTTAAACATTTTCCTCAATTTCCTCCAAAAATTATTTTCCTCAATTTCCTCCAAAAAACTTTTGCTTCAGTTTCCTGGCTTGAAATATGCTTATTTGATCTCATTTCTTGAGTTCAGGTATTTATAGAAAATTGATACTTGGAAAGCTAAAATAAGCATGAGCTTTATTACCCTGTGGTACAGCAAGCAGGCAGAAACAGAAGCATACATACATACACACTCACACAGAGTCTATATGGCAATGCAGACAGAGATTTGACCAAACACACACAGAAGACCAAGATCAATCACTTGAGGAAGAGTTATACTGTGGCAAGTACACACTCAGGGTGGGGTCTTAGCAAGGAAGTTTTATACCTTGAACATGGGCTTCGTTGAGAACAGGTAACCACTGCCAGATATTGGAGAGGGCATTCCTAATCAGACACAGATGTAGTGGGGAAATTCCCTTGGTCACTCATTGATATCAGACCTCAGTGGGGTGTTTTCTTAATTGGGACCAGAATTGGGTAAGGATTTGAGTTAGTAAATGGTGACCTTAGATAAGAATGTTGGTGCACGGCCACCGTAGGCAGCAGAGAAAGTCTTCCAATCAATAACTGGGATTGTTTACATGTTTGACACAGGGTCAGAATGAGATAGGACAGTGGAAAATACAGGTTGTCTATCACATCTTAGATGTTTATAGTTATTAAGATCACTTACCTTAAATGACTCCGTGTTGGAGTCCTATCACTTAGAATGTAACATCAAACAATATAGTTCAAAAATCACAATTATCGCAAAATAGGTGCTATATAAATGTTCATTCCCTTCCCTTCCCACCAATTTCCTACCAAGGGATATGGCTAAAAGAGCTACTGAACAAGATTTAATTATCTCATCTTGTGGTATGGTGGAAAAGGTACTGTCTTTGGAGCTGGAGGACCTGCTTTCAAATTCCATTTCTAATATTTGTGTGATCTTGGGCAAGTTACTCTAACTTTCCAGGGTTCGAGATTCTTCTTCAGCAAAATGAGGGTCCTTTGTATCCCTTCCAGTTCTATCTCTATGTTTGGAGGAGGGAGACTTTGGACAGGCAGAGAAAGGCCCAGTCATGTCTACTTATTGTAGAGATCTATTGATTAGTGAGAACACAACTATTTTAACCTTTTTTTCCTTGAATTTTTAAGATTGTTGTTATTATTATTATTATTATTATTATTTAAATTGTAGGTAGTTTGCTGTTCTTGTCTTTTCTGTTTTGCTATTTTAAAAAATCAATACACTAAAACAGATAAAAAGAAAAAGAAAGGCAATACATGTGAGAGTTACAATAAAAACCAGACTTGGAGGCAAGTACATAACTATTCCTAAATAGGATTTAGATGATTTTAAAATTACCTTATTGTAAAGATTTACTAAAAATCTATTATTTTATATATTTTAAGGGCTAATTCATTTTTTCTTAAATTCATGGCCTTCCTCAGACTGAACAGTTACATTGATTCTATGTGTTTCATCCTATTTACATTTCTCCTACCACCTTTCCATGCACATCCCTTTAATGACTTAACTTGTATAAACTGAAGCATAATGTAAACATAGACTGGTAACATATACACACATACATATATACAAATACACACACAAAGACACACATGGAAAAATAAAAACCCATACAGGGTAGAATGAGAATCCTGCTCTTTTGGTTTTTTGTTCTGTTTTGTTTTGTTTTTATTTGTTGATTGTTTTTATCTGATTTTTATTGATAACTTTTGTTTTTAGATAATTCTCATTTTGATATGTATGCCTCCTCCTTTATTTATGCAGCAAGCCACCCCGTATAACAAAAATTAAATAAGAAATAAAAAAGAAGTTCAGCAAAACATCAACTACATTTGACAATATATTTAATATTCTATACCCCTGCCCTCACCCACATCTTAGTCTCTTTTATCTTTTAAAAAAAAGTAATTACTTCTCTTAGCTGACACCAAAATACTATACTAACAGTAATTCTATTTAACCTTCTTGTAAAATAAAGAAAAGAACACATTTGCCTTTTGTGTTCCCCCACCATCATGTTTGTCACCTGAGAGAATTTTAAAGGGACCTTTTATCTACTTGGCACCAGTTGTCTTAAGATTCAAAGATAACACAAACTTTATTTGAGGAGGGTTTTGGACTAATGTGAAATTAAACCATATTTCAAGTTTATAACTAATTTTCAGGAACAGGTACAAAGTCATAATGGAGAGTGCAGAATATACCTAAGGGCTATGGACTAGTCATACCAGGAGAAAGGAAGTGCGTGTGAGAAAGACAAAAATGGGGTGGGGGGAGTCTAAAAAGTATTGAGCATAGAGTTCTTCTAGTCCACCATTCTCAACCATGTTTCACTTCACTTTCTTTGCTGCTAAATCACCTACAATCTCCTCACCAACTTCCTGCCTGAGAGCAACTCCTGGAGGCACTTCTGCCCAGAGAAACTGCTCTCTTGATTGGTTATGGTGTTTCTAGAAGCATCCTTTCAGGAAAGCCTCCACCATGCTTCACTTCACTTCCTCCTCTCTGACCACCTCAGTTAATAAGTCAATAAATACTTATTAAAAGCACCTGTTATGTGCCAGTCACTGTGCTAAGTGCTAGGGAAACAAAGAAAGTCAAAAGGTAGTCGTCATTCTCAGGGAGTTCACAGTGTAAAGGGGCAGTCAACATGAAAATGACAACATATAAACAAGGTATATACAGGATAATTTGGAAATAATCAACAGAGGGAAGGCACTAGAATTAAGGCTTCTACCATGGTCTCCACCCCCTCATTGCAAATTTCATATCCTTCTTTTCCAGGCCTCTCTCCTTCCCCCAACCTCATCCTCTGGAAGAGAACAAAAATCAGATCAACTAGATGGTAGAGTAAAATCAGTGACTTGCTTGGGCTCTCCCCCAAACCCCTCCAAATGCCTGTAAAAAATGGCCCTAAAGAAATTCTGGAGCAGCAGAAGGCACAAAAAGACAAAGTGAAACAAATTTCCAGCCCAAAACCACCTGGATGGTAGATGGCAAAGGTCTGTTGTACCAGGCTGGGACAGCACAGTTCAGCATGGGTCACCCAGGCAAACACTGGGCCTCAGCGAACCTAGAGCAGGACTCAGGGGACTGAATCACAAGCAGTTGTAGCTTCTCAACCCACAGATGCCAAAGACAGCTTAGAAGGTCAGTAGGAAAGGTCTGTTGGACCTTGATGAGAGAGGAGCTTGGTCCAGTCCCAGTCCTGGTACAGCCCCGAGGCAGCAGCTGCTGCTGGAGCTCTTGGCCCACAGACAGTGGGGGGATCAAGTGGATTATCAGATGGAGATTGCAGTTATCTCTTTGCTGGCACTGAGAAAGGATTCTCTTGCTTTGCCCATGCTTGGATCTGGGTCACAGTCCTGGGTGTAATACAAAATAGAGACAGCATGGCCCAGTTACACAGGGCTTTAGACCCTAAATCTGAGGACCTGAATTTAAGTCCCAACTTAGACATTTCTAACCCCTCTGAGTTTCAACTTTCTTGTATGAAAAAAATGAAATTAACAATTCATGCATTACCTAATTCACAGGGCAATTGTAAAGAAAATGCTTTGTAAACCTCAAATATATAAATTTGAGCAATTATTAGAAAATGAAATTAATCTTCAAAAATCAGCATTCCATTAGGTGGCTAATGGCTAACACAGAATATATTTATAAGACTACTTATTTAATACATAGTAAAAATAATGGTGCATTGAAATATTTTTTTTTATCTAGGAATTATCATCTAATGTTGTCATTGTTTTTCCTCCATTTTCAGAGGACCAATGACATCACAGGGTCATATCTTGACTTTTGTATGATTTGGATTTATGTGAGGCAGAGTTGCACAAAGTTGTCAGCCTCACTCTTTCTTCCAGAGTCTTGACTTTTATCTTACCACTGGACTTTGATAACTCTGGAAAGCAATGGATGACCTTGGCATCTTTGATGTCTGACCAAGCTTTCAGCACCCCATAGAACCTACTTTAGCTGCCTTCAGGGTTTTTGGAACAAATTGTTCTTATCTACCCATTCTGCCAGAGGAAAGTCTTCACATGCTTGGGGTAGATGACCTTCCAACTCACTGACAGGTTTGAGGCCCATTGGTTACCCTCAACCTGTTTTAGCCCATCTGCTGAGATTGTTTATCAGGATGTGCCCACTGAGAATGCTACAGCTTCTTGGAGCCACAGGTGAGAGTTGAGTGCCAGGTAGAAATGGAAGGTAGATGAGCAGCCCTGAAAAGATCTTGGAAAGCCTTCACACCTGAGCTATTAGTCCTCCTTGAACATCCTATACACCCCTATGTTTTAATAATAACTGTGTGAAATATGTGATATTATTATTCTCATTTTCCATCCAAAGAAATGAAGGCTGGGAGGAATTTTAACTTGTCTAGAATCACAAAACTAACAAGTGTCTGAAGCAAGTTTAAAACTCATGTTTTTTCTATTTTGAAAGGTCATAACTCTATCTACCTCCTCATTTAGTGTGCTGCCTCAATTTTGGGTGCTACCATAGATCCTGGAGATAACTAGTAGGTTATAGGACACATTCCTGGTCCTTGAAATCTCTACAATCTAATGGGGGAGATAAAGATGAACAATTCAATAAAATAGAGGAGAAAGCAATTACAAAACCCTGAGGAGGTCAGGAAAAGCTTTAGAGCATAAAGGGTACTTGAAGAATAGAAAGGACCTAGGCAAATTAGAAAGGCATTCCAGGGAGAGAACTTGATGAGAAGAAAGGCACAGAGGTAGACATGCATATGATGTATTTAGATATGCCTGTTTAGTTGATGCCAGCTCATAGAGTCCTTCAAGAGCCCATAGTTAACCTTTCAATGTGAGCAATCTGTATAAATTAGGGCTTGACTTACTGTTTTGTTGATCATTTACAGCTAAGAGAGTGATGAAGAAAATGTTAATTAAGAAGATTAAACTTAAAAGTATATTTAATATATATAGGGAGATAAGTAGATATTGATTATATATGTTGAGTATTTATATATGTATATAGAATATATGTAAATAAAATAGACACACATATACATATATGTGTGTATATATGTGTATATTTGTGTATTGGTGGTGGTGGAGGGAAATCAGTTTTTCATAAAGCATCATAGTGACAAATGCTAAGAAGTCATATTATTTAAGGAATTCTAAACCAGCTCCAAAACACATCCCACATTCGGGACACATAAAGATTCTCTTCCTTTTAATACAGATTCACTATGTCTAACAACCTTTTGGGGGAAAGGGACGGAATGGAAATGATTTCATAATGATATACTACCAAAAAATATCACCTCAACTAGAATTACAGGCATAGTCAAAAGTGATTAATAAATCCCATCAAATGAATTTTGTAGGTGTATTGAAGCCAATGTTATTGGAATGTCAAAACTGTATTTAACCAATTTGTTAGACTCATTCAGAGGTGACTTTCTTTTTCAGAGTATTTTTTTGAGCTTTTTAGCTGATAGAAAATGATTGTCAGTAGGTTGGAAGACACTACTAATGTGTAAATCAATATCACTTTATTATATTCACTTTGACAACTATCATCAAATGCTCTGCAATGCTATCAATGGGGAAACTTTAAAAATTAAACAATATTGATAGAAAAATAAAAAGTGAAAATAAAATAGTCTGGATGGAAATATTTGTTATTCTACAGTATATACTGAATTGGTGTATTTACAATTGGACTTGCTTTTGGGGTCACTCCTATATTATGATACTATTAAAAATGTAGAGGTTGTTACTCCACATACAGGAGCCCAGTAACTTGAAAGTACTATTGAAAGATGCATCCTTTCACAATATTCTACATCCTCTTCAGAAGGAGAAAAGGTACAATCCAAAGCTAAGGCCGGATAGGGCAATGTTTGACATGCAAACTAATTCAGGGAAACACGACGGCAAAAAAAAAGTGTTCCTTGGCATGAAACAATTTTCTAAGAGCTTTACATATGTTATTTCACTGGATCCTCACAATATCAGTGGAAGGTAAATAAGGTTGGTATTATCATCCTAACCTTAAAGAGGAGAAAATGAGGATCCCAGACCTTAAGTGTCTTGAATATGGTCAACAACTGATAAATGAAGTGGTTCGTTTTTAACCCTTTTTAACCCTTGCTCTCTTCTTGCTCAGTCTCCATATTTCCTCCACGTTCATTCTCCTTCTCAACAGATCATTCTTTTTACCATCTAAGAACTACCTTATGCTTTACAGATCTCCTTGTTGATGTCCCAGGCCTTGTTACTCCTTTAAAACATTCTTCCTCAGTACTGGGTTCCTCCATGCTGTTACAAGTCTTTCCTATGCCATCTCTCATTATGTGCCTACATCTTAAAATGAGGTTTATTATTTTGGTCCTCTTTTCCAAATCCTTCATGGCCCTTGATCATCACTGAGGCACCAGGAAGCAGATTGCACAGTTACAGAGCCAAGAAAAGGATAGCTATAATGACAACGGGATTCAACCATCTACAACACATTTTATGGTTACAAAGCATTTTAGGGATATAATTTCATAGGATTTTAGATGTAGAGCTAAAAGGTTAGAGTTCATCTAACCCAACATACTCATTTTACATAGGAAGAAACAAAGATACTGAGATATTTTGGCCAGAGATATTGAGTAATTTGACCAGGTTCATGCAGGTGATAAGTAATCAGAAGGACCAAGATTCAAATCCAAATTCTCTGTTTCCAAATCCAACACTCTCTCTACCAAACCGTCTTCACAACAACCCCATAAGTAAGAACATGCATACAATATAACCAATATTTTACCCATGACAAAAAAGTGATTTGCCTGAAGTTATTATTCCTAAAAAGCATTAAAAAATTCATTCTAGAGTTCAAATCTGCAAATTCATTGTTCTCACTTCCATCTTGTTGCTTGTCAGTGCCATTACTTTGGTGGATCAATGATTTTGTTGGGATATGGACCCTAATTCAGTTTCACCCTGTGATATTCTCTTGTATGTTGCCTCATATGTCCATTAGTGAAAGTCTATGCAGTATAATAGTGCTTTTTGTCTTATTTTTTTAGTAACTTGCTCAACCAGAGTGCCAGGCTATCCACAAAATTAACAATTTCTTATTCTCAATATGTGACCAACTGATCTAGGAATTCCCTGTTAATATTTGTTACACTGCTTCTCTCCTCTAATTCTCAGTGTCATTATAACACTTCTAGACTTTAATGGATCTGTGATCTCAATAATGCGGGTGTTTCTTTCAATGGCAATTGATTGGCGTCCTCTCTTTCTGTGTGAACCTTGTGAATGTGCTTCCTTAAATCTTCCACATGCTAGAAGTGGTTCTGCCCTTCTCATTTGAAACCATGTATGTTCAGATATCAAAGGAATATCCATCAATACCCAATGAACTCTTGGTCCTATTAAAGTTCATAATTGCCATAATTACAAAGAACATACATGTAAAGGATTGGGTATCCTTTGTCCTTATGCTGTTTTGATCCCTACTGTCTTTCTTTTTCTTATTTTTATCCACAGCCCTTAGCAGAGTGCCAGGCACATAGTAGGATCTAAAGAAATGTTTTCTGATAATTTACTATGCACCAGATGAAAAAAAAATCAAGACTTTAAAAGAAAAGAAAAACATTTCTCTCTATAAAATTGCTCCAGTAATAGTTCTGTGGAAGTGAAAAAAGAAAAATAACCAATTACATAGTGGCAAGAGTAAATACTTTAGATTCAATAAGCTTAATGTTAAACAAAAATAAGAAAGAGATGAGATCCATGGGCAAGGTCTGTGTTAAAATATAATAGATATTCAGGCTATCAATAGTAAAGACAAATGGACAATTCCACTGCTTTCAGCTAATATTTACATAAGTATTAAGCAGACGAACAACAATTTACTGAGCTCTATAAACAAGATCTGATAAGATACACCATTTTTAGCAGTCATGACCATAGGATCAAGAAGGATACCTGCATACCACAATTTGAGCTCATGTGTCAAAATTCATTAAAAATATTCAATGGTAGACTTTGCTCCCTGGATAGTGTAATGTGTTTATATGACTTTCTGTCAAGAGTTCAATCTCATCACTCAGCAGTAGGCTCCAAAGATTCTGCAACTTTCAAAGTATTATTAACCAATAAATCCAATGACCTTTTCTTGGTACTCATTCTTGAATTTTTCTTTAGCACTTGGCTTTATTTAATACCCTTACATTTTTCTCTTGGCTTTTGTGAACCTTTGGTATCCTGAAACTCTGAACTCTATCTGTGATTCCTGTTTCCTCTTTTTCCCTCACTTACCTAAAAGTGAGTAAACTCAAAGTTCTATACTCAGGTCTTCTCATTAAGATACCCCATCTACTCTCATTACTTCTACTCTCATTTACATGTGAATTATTCAGAAATGTATGCCTACATCCAAGGGTCTGCTAAAGCCATCTTCTACTAGCTCCTGAGAACAATTGTTAAATTTTCAGTGTCACTATTTATAACTTGGAAATCTGCAAAGTCTACAAACTGGGGCTTGTGTTACTTTAAAAATAGCATGAGTAACTCCATTTTGCCCTTATTCACCGTTTGTGAAGTTAAATTTCAACTTCTTTTAAGTCACTTGATATGGAAAAGTCACAAGACAGGAAAGGCACAAGACTGCCCCCCCCCACCTTACCTCAACGTCTTCCAATTCTGCACACCAAAAAGAAACAAGGTGGCTCAATCCTTGCATCCTCTGTTTCACTTAACTGTATATTAACTGTACAAAAACCAAAGTTTGGGGTCCTGTGCTAACTGAGAGCCTTGGACCCAATTTGTTTCTGCAATTTATGCCTTTTACAAAATAAATCATTGTCTAGATGCAAACTCTGTTTCTTTATTCCAGTGTGACATGTGACATATCATTTTATTGATTGTCTAAATGTAAGAAAGTAATGGACAAAATGTTAATAATGCAGATTAGGTTTAACACTGTGCTAATCTGAGCACATTGTTATTAACCAAGAGACCAGGACTATAATTCTCATCTCCCTCCCCCCAATTTCAACTTGCTCCTTCATGTTTACCCATGAAAGTCCTTCTTTTGTCTCAAAGAAAATATATCTCATCATCCCTCGCCTCATCTTCTTACTAAATCTATTCACTTTTCCTGCATAATATGAGTTGAATAATTTCCATTTCCATTCTTTGCCCCTTTATTTTAGAGCCTTAGCATTTCATGCCTAGACTACTAACTCTCCTAACTGGATCTGCTTCTTATTTTTCAGCACCCTGTCCATTTCATCTATTCTGTATATCTGAGATAGGTTAATATTCCTAAAACACCACATCGAATTATTGTAATACTTAAAATCATTCATTGGCCACCCACTACCTAAAGAATAAAGTCCAAACACAAGCATTCAAAGTTCTCCATAATCTAGCTCCAAAACATCTTTTTAACCTTACTTTCCTTTATAGAAACAATCTATTTCAAATAAACTAACCTACTATCTCTTAAACATATCTTACGTTTCCAATTACTTAAAGAACATACTTTTCCCCATCTTTACATAAATGTACTATATAGAATAATTTTCATTTCACACTGGCTAAATAACACCAGTCTTCCTAAGTACTCATTATAATTACCTCCTTATAATCAATCAATTAATAAACATTATTAATTTCCTAGTATGTACAAAGCATTCTTGGGAAACAAAGACAAAAAAAGAAAGAAATGAATTGAAAAAAGAGAAATTATCCCTGTACTCAAGGAGTTTATAGTTTATCAAGAAAGACAACATCTACATAGATAAATACATGCTGAATAGGATTCTAGTAGCTCCAGTGCTTAGCACATTGCCTGACCTGAACTGGATTGGAGGGGGAAAATTGATGAATGAATCAATGAATATGAAGGAATAAGTAATAAAGTATTTATTAGCATTGACTATGAGACAAGATTAGGACACAATACAAAAAATACAATACAATCTCTGGCACACCATACAAGAAACTAAAACTATGTTTGCCCTCATGCTGCTTAAATACTAAGGCAAGAAGCCTAAATATAAAGGACAATTATAAAGTGGGGAAGAATGGGGGAGGGAGGACTTAAGAGGGGAGTAAAGCATCAGATATGGAAATAGCCTGAAAAGGATTTAGAGTTCTAGTTTTGGCAAGATTAGGAAAAAGTCTGCCTATCAGAGCCCCAGGGAATAAAAATTACTTAAATTAATTGTTAGCAATGCAATTCTAACATTAGTTTGTTAACTTCCTCCCACCTAAATACTGCCCCAGCTAATTTTTATGGTTCCTGGACATCTGTTTCAGTGTGTATATACTTGGCTGCTACTTACTGAAGAAAACAGGCTTTAAACAACTTATTAATACATCTATATTACTCATTCTGAAAAGGAAATGCTTCCTCACAATGCCAGCATGACAGTAACCAGCACCAAACTTTGAGGTCTACTCCCTTCTTTATTTTTCTAGTAGCTTTTCTTTGCCCTTTGAAAAAGAGACAGTACTACTGTAGAAGTTTTGCTTACTGCTCTCCAGTCCATAGCATTCACCTGGAAGGTGATACAAAATGAGAAAGAAATAAAAACACAGAAATAAAAAAGATATTTTCTGATAGGTCATACTGCAGTAATTTGAAATTGTGCATATACATATACATTTACATATGTATATATTTATATACATATATAAATATTTTATGTCTCTTAAATAGACTTTAAAACATATTAAAGCTTAAAATTACACTAAGACTTTTGGGATATCATATGTGTTGGTTTTCATTTGCCATTTAATTTCATCTATATATGTGTGTGCATACATATATGCATATAAATATATATATTTATACATACATTGGAGGAGAGACAGAGAGAGACAGACAGACACACACACACACACACACACACACACATACCCAGAGAATACTTAATATAAATGATCACTGGTTATCTTCCCTTGGTTATACCTTGCATATCTGATATATTTTCTTTACCGACTTTCAACTTTGACAACATCATCTCTTCAAATATACAGGAAAATCAGGTAGATAAATAATAATAAATTGGCTTATAGTTATCATTTAATTATCATTGAGTTTGGTTTAATTGGGATTTTTCTTCTGACCCCGGTGACCTGAAAACTGCCAGTCGCCATTGTTTAACTCAGTTCTCCTTCTCCCCTGACTGTTCCCTTGTTCCCATCACCCTCAATCCAAACCACCCAACTTCCCACTCTAAAGTAACCTCTTTTCCTTTGAGGTTAATTTAATCCATATTTATAACTCAATCAAGATTTTGGAAGCTGTTCTCTGTAGAAAACAGGATACTTTCCTTCTTTCCCAAATGAGTTCAGTACCTGTATTTCTATCCTTCCCTACTCCTGCTCTCCTACTAATGGATTCCAAAATACATATTAAAGCTCTCTCAAACATCCTAAACTCCCAATTTCTTAACCTAATCATTTCCCTTGATCTATTCCTCCACCCCACCACAGCTGCACAGATAGACATTTATGTTCCAGAACTCTGAAATTTCTTTATCTGAAATTTGTTGTTATTCTCCCTCTACCTTGCAAATTCAAACCCAGTTTTTCATCTTTATCATGACCTGTAATGTCTCCAACTCTTAATTCTTTCCCAGGCCATTACCTCTGCACTGGTTATACTCTCTTTTCTTCCCTATTATGACATCTTGGTGGACAGTTCAATTTTACACCGTCTTCTTCTCTTGAGTACATTGCCCCTTTATCTTTTCAAAGATCTTGCCCTGTCAAACACCAGTGTTGGATTACTATCATCATTCACAACCTTTTCTCAGATTAGTGTGCTGCTGAATGAAGCTAGAGGAAAATCACAAAACTGTGCTGTGTCCACTACAAGTTTATGCTACAAAATTTCAACTGGAAACACAGACCTTTTTTCTTGCCAAGGCAAACCCTTTCACTTGTATAAATGATCCCGTTCCATCCCATCTTCTCCAACAGATTCCTCCCTGTATCATCTCTATTCTCTCATTAATCTTCAGTCTCTCCTTGCCTACTGGTTGATTTCATACTGCCTACAAACATGGCCACGTCACTGTCATGTATAAAAAGCTCTCACTTGATTTATCCATCCCCACAAGCTATTGTACTACATCTCTCCTCCTTTCTGTGGCTGCACTTCTTAGAAAGCAATTCACAATAGGTGCTCCTACTTCCTTTCCTCTTTCTCACTTCTTAACTCTTTGTGCCCTGACTTCCAGCCTCATCATTCCACTAAAACTGCTCTCTTCCAAGTTACTAATGATGTCACAATCACTTGTTCTCAATCCTCACCCTTCTTGAGCATTCTGCAGCCTTTGACTCTATCACCCTATTCTCTCTAGGTTTCATTGGCACTGCCTTCTCCCGCTTCTCCTCTCACGTTTGATTGGTCCTTTGTATTATCAGTCTACTGTGACCTGCTTTTAATGAAGCCATTGTAATCGCCACTTTCCTTTCTGAATGTATACCTACCATCTCTTTCATGGTCCATTATAGAATTTACCAGGAAATGAAGTAAAACTCATTAGACAATAGATTACAGACTCTATTAGATTTCTTTTTGTGAAAATCATATCATCTATCACTCTTTAATCTTGCAGTATTGATACTATTTTCTATGATCTTTCAAATACCAATGACAGTAGATAAGTAATAACACCTACCAGTTCTTTCAAGGATATAGTTCATCTGGGTCAGATGAATTGAATTTATCAATTCAATTGCAATGAGTGCTCCTTTCCTATCCCATTCTGTATCTTAGGGATCAACTGCCTGTTAGTCATTTCTCTTGCTATTTCAATGTATAAGTTATTCTCTTTAATAGTGAAAACAGAATAATGTCAGATTTGAGGAGCTGTGCCTTGTTTCTATTGTCATTTATCTTTGCCTCATCCACCAACCAAAGGTTTTATCACTTCCATTTCCCTTTTTCTCCCAATATAAAATTTCACCTCCCCCTTTTTTTACCCTTTGAATAGTTTATTTTGATATATGTAATTTTCTTTGTTTTTCAATTTGTTTATTTTTCTGTATTTCTGTTGTCAGGAGATTAAAAAAGCAAATGAACCTGTTCAGGTTTTATTGTCTTTCTAGGAATGCTTCAAATGCTTTCTTTAATTGAAATTCCTCTTTTTTTTCTTTAGTAGTTAGGTTCAGGTTTTTAGAGTATGTCACCTTGAATTGAATCTTGAGCTCCTTTGCTCTTTAAAAGACATTATTCCATGTTCTCCTGAAGTTTCTGGTGGGTGCAAGAACAGTCTCATTTAAATTTCCTTCCCTTTATACCTGAAGTTTTTTTTTTTTTTCTGGTCACTTTCAGAAAACTTTGTTTATTGTTTGGAACTATATAACCTTATGTTTTGTTCTTCTTTTTTATTATTCTGTAGGTAGTCTGTATGTACTTTCAATTGATTTTTTTGTGTGTGTTCAGATATTTTGGGCAGTTTTCTTGTATTATTTCTTGTATTATGTTTTTTAGGATTTTTGACTTGTCAAAAGAGATCTATTATCCTTGTCTTTATCCATCTTTTCTTAGAGATCAATATGTTTTGTTTGTATAGAGATCACACTTTCTTTTAACATTATTATCATTATTTTGTTTCACTTCTTCCAGATTATCCATCATTTCTGTTTATTTGCTTTCCTTATCCATTATTTACCTTTTTGCTTGGGGAGATTGGCCACTATGAATTCAAGGTTTTTTTTAGTTTTCTTTTTTGTTTTTTAATTCTGCTGATTGTTTCTGCTGTGCAAGTCATTTCTGCTTTTATAATTATTTTTCTCTCAAACTATTTGAGGTATTCTGTATTTCTGTGCTCTCTTGAGAAGCCATAGCATTCTCTATATAATCACATGTTGATTCATTTTCCTTTATCTTGCAATATTTTGTCATGTTTTGTTTCCTCATATTAATATACCTTCTTATTATGCAAAGCTAAACCACCTTTTATCTAACCTGTTTCTTAAGAAAAAAAAGACATTTTCATCCAGAACCACAATTCAGTGATGGACTTCTTCCTAACAAACCTCATGAATATCTATAAGGTTAAATTTACCTCCTTATTTTGAGTAATTCTAGTTCCCCTTGTTTGTTGCCTAAATCATAATTTTCATCATCATCATCATCATCTTATATCTATAAATTTACACACATAGATGATAGATAGATAGATAGATAGATAGATAGATAGATAGATAGATAGATAGATGGATGGATGGATGGATAGACAGAGTCATGGGCTTCATTTCTGTCTCCTTTCTTGTTTTTGTATCCTTTAAATTTCTGGAATCTTCAGCTACTATTCTTCTTGTGGGTAATCTCTATAGTATCTAACTTTGGGGATATACAAAAGAAATCTTCTCCCTCCCTCATTACTTTTATTTAACCCATCTGATTTGAAAGTTGTGATATAGAAATCTAAGGCTTATTCTTGAATATTACTTTTTTATCTAGATATTAACTTATAAATTAATTTTATATTTCTTCCAAATGCCTTGACTTCAATGGGGAAAAGAGAGGAAGTTACAAACTCTATCTCTATAGCAGATTTCAATTTCTTGTTCAAAACTCAATAATCTTAAGCAATACATTTTAGGTTCATCCTAGAAAGGTCATTTTGCCCATTTTAATCTCCAAATGCAGGTATATTTCATTCATTTTGATAATTCTGGGGAGATTTTCTGTTATGTTTTGGATACATTCACCAGAAAGACAACAGACCTCTCTATTATTTTCTTTTCCCCATAGAGAAATAGTTGGCCTTGTACTTCTGAGCAGTGAATCACCAATGACTATTACTCTTCTCTTCTCCCTTCATGGTTTACTGGATGTTTTCTTATCTAATAATTTCTATGGTTCTACTATATCACTCTTGAGAAGACGAGTAGTATTTTCTTCCTCAGAGCCTCCAGGTTTCTACTCCACATGAAGAGCCTCAAATCTGTTTTTAGTGTTTTCCTTTCCTTTTTCCTCTGTGTAATACTCTGCCACTATCCATTAATCACCCTTAAAAAAAAGCCAAATCTCTTCCACTTAAGATCTTTTTTTTTTGCCCTGACATTGAAGCTTATTATATCCCTTCAGTGCCTACTCAGGATATCCTCCCTCCACATATATACACACATGCACACACACACATACACACGTACACACACATACACACACGTACACACAAAGAAACATATAATTTCTCCTTAAAATTTTTTATAATTCCTTCTAGGAAATCCATGATGATGATGATGATGATGATAATGTTGATTACGAAGATAATATATAGAAGTATTCTTCAAATCTTTTCATTTTATTCTGAAACAATTTGAAAAATTCTATGAGTTCCACAGGATAGAATGTTAATGATTAGAATTCTCGGATGGGAGAGCAGTCATTTCTGGCTTTGCCTAAAAATTCATTTTGTTAAATGTTATAGTAATAAGAAACTTTTCACTTCCCACCACTGTTTATATGCTGTAATCAGGCAAATGGAGGTTCAGTTCATTTATTAAAAATTACTCACATGTAAAACTGAAGCAAACAGTCCTCTTTGCCCACCAGATCTCATTCACAGTTCACTACTTCCCACCTCCTCTCATGTGGAATACATCCCCCATTAAAGATAGTAATTAAATGGGAAATGCAGTTGAGTATATAGAATTTTGCTTTATAATCAGTTTGATTATAATATTCTACAAATTGGAGAATAGATTTATTTTTTTTAATGATCCAAATGTTAGGCATGACCATAATTAAGTGACTTTTAAAATTATATTTCAAATGTAAAATAGCTTGGGATTATATACTTCATGGATTTATTAATGCTACTAATCTTTCATCATAATTTGAAGAATCTGTACATTCCTTTTAGCCTATTACCATGTCAATTAAATATGCACCTTGTACAGTTGCATACGTCTTTGTTGTGTTCAATAGTCAAAAATATGCATGACTTAAAGATTTTAGACAATCTAGAAATAAAAGTCACCTTCAAATAAGGCAATAAGGATCAGTGGAAAGGGAAAGCTACATTAAAGCTGTACTACAGGAGAAGGAGGGGGAGAGAAATAAATTGAGTCTTTCATTTTTCCTCGAATGTAGCATTTTTGGTTATATCTTTTCCCCACATTTTTCTGTGGGAAATTGACCAGTTGCTAATTTAACATTACATCTTATAACTTGAATAGTGGAACTCCATTGCTTAATAAGGTCACCTTTCATCTTTATGAAGTTTGTTTCACTGGTTTTTTTTTTTAAAATGGAGCCTATCTGGCAGTTTTCATCTTTCATTTTAATGCATTCGCAGCCAGTCTCCAAGATATCATTGACTGTTTGTGACCATTTTTCAGGCCTATCACCTGTGTATATCTTTCTCTCTGGGCCTTGTAATGCAATTATGCAGTCATTAGTGGGAGCAATTCTCCCACCTCTATTCTTGCCAAACATCAGCCTTGTAGCACATCAGTTTGACAGGTTACACATTCTGACAGGAAAATATTCCTGGGTGAATATATGGTTGCCTAGAACCACTGGAAAATTAACTCTTTACCCAACTGAATGAAAAAACAACAACAAAAGTCCTTATCTTTCAAACAATTCTGCTTATTTCTGTGAAGAGAAATCCCAAATCAGCAAAACCTTTTCTGGTCTATCAATATCCAAATGGCAAAAAGGAAGGAATGATCTTAGAGCTAACGTAAGGAATAGATGGCATATTATTTGAGGATTTCCTTGAGTCCCAGTGGGAACAAGCTAGACTGACATGCAGGCTTTGAATTATTCATGAGGATAGAATAAAAGATTTATCAATAAAAACAGGGTCAAGTTGCTATGCTGGAGAAATAGAAGATGAGATCCTGCAACACAACATAGAAAGCCTTATATTTTCAACATGGACTTAATGTTTTCTCTTGTGCATGCATACATCTGTTAATAGCTTAATATGCTACATTGATTTTGCCTCCCCAAAAAAACAAAAACAAGCAAACAAACAAACCAAAAAACCTCTGGCCCATAACTTCTCTGATTCTTAAGCAATATCTTGGAAAAAAATCCTACGTTCTTCATATTCTTTTCCCAACCACCTCAAGACATGAAGTTTACTCAATATAAGAAGAGGAGCTTTTCATCTCCCCTCTGAGTTGCTTGAATGATATCACATAGGAAGAGATGTTTCAAAAATCTAGCATCACACTTATATCTTGTCACCAGTAGTAAATCTAGGTGCTTATATCCCTGTAGGTAATTATGTCTGACATGACATTTGACTTTAATATATATGTGCATATAATATATTCATACTTTATCTCCACATAATTGATTCAACTCTAGGTAAGCGTGTAAGCAATGGCACTCGGTTGGTGTGATTACCCTGCAGAGGAATCATTCTCCAAGAGAAGAGGAAGAACTGCCTATAGTAATCTGGACAGCCCTGACAGGCTGCTGTCAAGCAGGCAGGGGCAATCCAGAGATAGCACCAGTGCCAAGAGCAAGACAAATGCTCTTGGAATAAGTAATAAATCGTATCAGCTGTCTGGGGCTGCTCCTTGGTGTATTGATTATAATTAAAATAAACTAATTAGAATCATAATCATGATGCCTACAAATGTGGAACTTGCTGAAGAGTAGCCTGGCAGCACTCCACTGGCATGGGGTGATGTTTAACAATGATCAGGCCTGACGGAATTCAGATCCCCTCACCTGCTAAGCGTATATCGAAATTAGGTGGCCTGTTACAGAAGTGTCTGACTGTGCTGTCACTTTGACACTTCAAAACCCTGTCTCTTTTTCTTTCTATTAAAAATTCTCCAGTTGGGCATGGTGGTGATAATAACCTGGCTGCTCTTGAGTACCATTGACTTGACTCTGCTGCACGGTTTGTCAACCTAAATGAAATTCCCTTTAAAATTGACACAACTCTTATTAGGATATTAGGACAATACCTTTAGAAATCCTCAAGCCGAACACTTAGTAATTTCATGAAGTGAGACTACCTTAGTTCATGCAAATCAACCATGGCTTCCTAATTCCCTATTTTTGAAACCAGAAATGGGAGATATTGTTCAGAAATGCTACAGAATAACTGAACACACTTGAGCCTGGGGCTCAGTGAGGTTATTCAATTGCCTAGTGTCCGTCTGTCCTGACATAAATACTCTGCTTGCAAAGTTAACTTAAGACTCTTGGGTAGACATTGTGCAGTGGACCAGATGTGAAACCAGATAATAGGGAACCAGATAAAAGCAATAGAATTCCTTTTGATTTGGGATTTCAATGAACACTTAAAACTTTATCTATAGAGATGGAACAGAACCATGAACTCTGTACTAAATTCACAGCATAGTGAATAACATTAAGAAGACGAGGGTTCAAGAACTGCCTTTGACACGTACTACTTATGAGACCATGGATACATAAACATTATAGATTATCTGCTAATCTGCATCACATGAGGTAATTTCCATAATGAAAGTTTATGATGAAACTATAAGTCTAGGCTGAAAAACAAAAATAAAATAATACATAATGCGTTGGGGAGAAAAGGGTTGGTCAATGAAAGCCTTGTCCTTAGAGCATTTTGGCTTTGCCTTTCAGTACAGCTGTACTATACTAAGGATATACAGCTATTACTGCTTGGTTCCAACCCAACCTGTAAAATTTTAGAAGCCTGTTTTCAGCCATACAAGTCTGGGGCAGGGGGGAAGACAGGGGGAGCTGTTACTCTGAGATTAAAAAAAAAGTCTTCTAAGTGACTGCGATGTTTACAGAACCAGTGACTCAAGAAGTACTGAGGCAAACTTGAATATGCATATGAAAAGGATGACGCCCTTTTCCTCCCTATATGACCTCTTGCTCTCTTTTCATTCCTTGTTGTGAATGAGGCAAGACTTCTTTGAGCTTCTGGGTGGGAGGAGGGATATTGGTATTATTTCCTACCTTATTCTTAAGTGGAAGCTTGTTTGCAGATGATTGTGTACTCAATGCAACTCTGAGGCTAAGATGCAATGATAGATTTTATGCTGCTTGTGTTAATTTGGGCCTGACAATCAACACCAAGGCAACAGAGGTTCTTCACTAGCCAGCACCACATCATCCATACATAGAACCATTGGTTAAAGCAAATGAAGAAATTTTGAATGCTGTGGATAAGTTCACTTAGCATGGCAATATATTTTCCAGGGATGTCCACACAGATGATGAGGTTGACGCACCATTGCCAAAGCTAGCTCAGTGTTTGAAGGGCTCCAAAAGAAAATGTGAGAGAGAAGACATATTAGGCTATGTACAAAACTGAAGATCTCCTGAGTCATTGAGCTGACTTTATTGTTGTATGCCTGTGACACCTGGACAATCTACCAGTGCTATGCCAGAAAGCTGATCCACTTCCAACTGAATAGTCTTAGGAAGATTCTGAAGATTACCTGGCAAGGTAAGGTACTGGACACTAAGGTCATTTTTTGAGCTGACCTGCCAAGCATTCAAACTCTACTGCAGAGAATGCAACTCTGATGCACTGGCCACATAGGCCAAATGCTAAACCCAACTTTACCTAAAATGTACCTGTATGTACAAAAAATATTTATAGCAATTATTTTTATGGTGGCAAGGAATTGCAAATCAAGGGGATGATCATCAATTGGAAAATGGCTGAATGAGTTGTGGTATTTGATTGTGACGGAGTATCATTGTGCTATAAAAACTGACAAAAGGGGTAGGTTCTGAAAAACACGGCTAAAACTATATGACTTGATGTAAAGTGTGGTAAGAAGAACTGGGAGATCATTGTGCACAGTAAACATAGTGTTGTAATGATGATCAACTGTGGAAGACTTGGCTACTCTTGTCAATACAATGATCCAAGACAATTCCAAAGGACTCATGATGAAAAAATGCTGACCACCTCCAGAGAGAGAACTGATGAACTCTGGGTGCAAATTGAAGTATACTTTTCTTGCCTTCTTTATCTTTCTTGCTTTTTTGAAATATGGCCAATATGGAAATTGTTTTGCAAGATTTCACATGTATAATTGACATCTTATTTCTTATCTTCTCAGTGGGTATAGGAAGCAGTGGGGAGGAAGGAGAGATTTGGGGAATTCAAAATTTAAAAAGAAAAGAATGTCAAAAATAAATAAATTAATTAAAATGTAAAAAAAAAAAATAGACTTCCCTCTCAGGTTTGCAGAGTACCCTGATGGATCTGAAGTGTTTTTTCTTTCCTGCCAGCTTATGATGCCAATGACCATGTTTTCCCATTTGGTATCTAGAGGTTAGTGACTAGCATTCAATTCTATTTAATCACTTAGTACCAGTTATCTTCTACAAAGGTATATTTACTTTGAAGATATATCAAGAACAAATGTATAAGCATTTCCCTATATGAATATATGTCTTCCCTATACCACCTCTGTCTCTGGGAGAGAATATTTAAACTTAGCTCAATTTCTATGTAGCATTGCTCCCACCAAGTTCATTTACACATGTTGCAGTAGGGCTGGATGCATCCTTCTCCTGGGTGGAGTCCTAAAGATCACTCCTAAAGACTGCTCCTTATTTCTCTTGGCATTTTCACTGTACTGGCTACAATAGTTAGTCTGGATTTTGATTCCCAGATTCCTCTGGCTTTCTCTCCTAACCAAGGCTGGAGATTCTACTCTCTTCAGTTAGACTGGAAAAGAACAAATGAAGGAGGCAAAGTACTGGGGTTCTTTCTCAGAGTCATATGTCCTCAGTAGGAGGGCTGGTGGGAAGTCGTGTCTCTCACTGGACACCATGAGAGAAAATCAACAAGCTCTTCTAGATGTGAATGAAGGAAACTGGCTGCTGAAGCTGACTCAGGGCTTTTGGAAGATGTGGACATTTCCAGCTGTGAAGCCAATATTAAATGATTCCTCTCAACCACATAGACAACTAGCTCCAGTTACTGAATGTCCAAGTATTTTCCACTGTTTCTCCAAGGAAATTCCCTTATGCATCATCACAGTTTTACAAGAAGCAATCCATCCAGCATTCTCCATGAGAGAAGTTCCATCAGCTAAGCCTGCTGATAAGATCTTGCAGGAATCCATCCTCCCTTTACACTCATAAATACTTTGTAAACCTTAAAACACCATTATATTTATCACAATTATCACTATTATTATCATTACAGAAATAAAAATGAGAAAGATAGATCACAAGAATATTTTGAGAATGGGTCTGTCAGCTAGGTGGTACAATAGATAGAGCACTGGGCTTGGAATCAGGAAGAGTAATCTTCATGTGTTCAAATCCAGCCTCAGAAACCTACTAGCTGTGTGGCCCTGGGCAAGTCATTTAACTCTGTTTGTCTCAGTTCCTCAGCTGTAAAATGAATTGGAGAAGAAACAGCAAATCGGTGCAGTATCTTTGCCAAGAAAATCCTAAATGTGGTCACAAAGAGTCAAACATGACTGAGGAAAACAAAACAAAACAACAACAACAACAACAACAAAAAGTAATAGTAGTAGTAGAAGCAGAAGTAGAAGAAGAAGAAGAAAAAGGAGAAGAAGCAGAAGCAGTAGCAGCAGTAATAGGAAGATCAGCAGTAGAAGTAGCAGCAGCAACAGCAGCAGTAGTAGTCATAGAAGAAGCAGCAGTAGCAGCAACAGTAGTAGTAGTAGGAGCAGCACTAGCCTGTTTGCCTCAGTTTCCTCATCTGTAAAATGAACTAGAGAAGAAAATGATAAATAACTACAGTATCTCTGTCAAGAAAACCCCAAATGGGGTCGTAAAGAGTTGGGTATGACTGAAACAACTAAACAACAGCAGAGACAACTTTTTGATGTAGTTTGGAGTTTACAGCATCTCACAATGTCCACCAACTAATGTGTCAAGGGGTTGCCATTTATATTACTAAGGTTGGTCGGTTACTTGTCCTTCTTCCTCCAAGAGGGTCAAAATGATGTCACTATGTTAGAGTCAAGATATAGTATGACTAATCACGTAGACAGTGGCTGATCAGACCAATGTGAGCTTGGAAGGCTCTACCGAAGGTCAGATACAAACAGTATGATTATTTGGGATGCAGATGTCTCTAAATTTGTGTATCTTTTATTTCTTTTGAGCTACTGAAATTCTGTTTTGCTCATGGAACACAGCACCTTCTTTGATGTGGGCATGTCATGCTGGGTGGTCCTTTGCCAGTGACTCCCATGTAAGGCAATCTTTTCCAAAGTTCTTCAGAGAGACTTTGAGAGTGTTCTTGTATCACTTCTTCTGACCACCATGTGAGTGCCTGCCTTCTTCGAGTTCTCCATACAATAGTCTTTTAGGCAAACATATGTTTGGCATTTGAGCAATGTTGTCAGGCCATTGGGAGTTGCTCTCTCTGCAGTAGAGTTTGAATGCTTGGCAGTTTAGCTGAAGAAATGCCCTCAGTGGCAGGTACCTTCTCATGCCAGGCTATCTTCACAATCTTCCCAAGATAATTCAGATGGAAGCAATTCAGTTTCCTGGCATGGTGTTGGTATACTGTCCAGGTTTCACAGGTATACAACAGTAAGGTTAGCACAACAGCTCTATAGAACTTCAGCTTGGTAGACAGTCTAATACTTCTTCTCTCCCACACTTTCATTCAGAGCCTCCCAAACACTGAGCTAGCTCTGGCAGTGTGTGTATCCACTCATCATCTGTCAGTACATCTATGGAAAGTATACTGACGAAGTGAACTTATCCACAGCATTCAAAATTTCTTCATTTGCTGTAACTGATGGTTCCACTTATGGATGATATTGTGGTGGCTGGGGAAGAACCTGTGATTTCTTATGTTAATTGTTAGGCCAAAATTAGCACAAGCAATAGAGAATCAATTAATACTCTGTTGTTGTATCTCAGCTTCAGAGGCTGGGTTGAATGTACAATCATCTGTAAACATAAAATCATGCACCTTTCTGAAGTCACACTGGCTCTTGGGTAGATGACCATCTTCCCAGTGAAGGATCAGTCTATGAAGGAGGACTCTGGCAAGAATCTTGTCAGCATTGACTAAGACAAAAACACCCCTATGATTGTCACAGGACAATCTATTTCCTTTGCCTTTATAGAAATGGAAAATGGAGGTATCCTTGAATTCCTGGGGAATAACCTCCTCTTTCGATATAATTTGGAAAATTTCAGTTAGCTTTCGCATGAGCAGTGAACTCCCTGGCTGTTAGTGTAATAAGCACCTGTATCACTGGAATTCATAGATTCTCATAGTTTTGAATTTATTGCACTGAGTTTTGTTAGACACTGTGGTTACAAATTTAAAAAATAAAGTAGCATATACCACAGCCTTAAGGAACTTTCAGACTAATAAGGAATAAGACATGAATAAGAATAACTTTAATAAAGTTTGATAAATGTGCATGTGAGGTCAAAAGCAATAAGATAAGAATTTAGGGAAGGAGGGAACACTACTACCTGGGGGCAATCATGGAAATCTTCAGAGACCCTGATTTTTCAAAGAAATGAATTTTAATAGAGGGAAATGGAGGGAGATTCCAAGTAAGGGAGAAGGCATACACAAAAATATTCAAGCAAATAGACAAAATTCCACAAGTTTGTCTAAAATGTTATGTGACCAAAGAGAATTGGTGAACACTAAGTTTGTATTGAAGGATTGAGCCAGCTTACCAAGGGCCTTGAGTGCCAAGTTATTACCAAAGGAGGAAAAAAGAAGAATGGAAAAAGACAATGAGCTTGATTCTGGATATTTTGAGTTTTAATTACTTGTGACTCATCTAAATGGAGCTATCAACAGGCAGTGAAGAAAGTAGTTTCTCCTAGTGCTCTTCAGATAGAGATCAGGCTAGCTTATTATTGATCAGATGATAAGACTCACTCTCCTGGGGTTGATGGGGTGAAAACTCTATATGCAAGGTTTCACACTGTTCTTTAATTCTGTCAGTGGCATATCTAAGAAAGGCCTTTGGGAACATCAACAGTATGCACAGTAATTTAAGCATAATAGGTGCTTACACTAAGGACTTGATGAATGAATAAATTAAGTCAATGTTAGAGGGCTTGAGTGATAATAGTGTGTGATTTTTTTTTTTTTTTTGTCAAAGATGTCCTGCACCAAAGACAGAAAAGCATATTTTTGTATTTGTTCCTATATATTCCAGGACCTCTTTAGCAAAGTGGTCACTTTTCTGAAGTCAGGTTTCCTCTGTACATGCAAATGTTACTGTAAATCTTTTTTTTTCTCTCCTGCCACTCCCCTCCAGATGTTTTGTCCTTGAGGTCACTGCATGATCCACATCAGCAGTAACTGAACAATATTGCTTCCTGTATAGGTCAAACTGATGGATAGATATTTCACTACAATATCTACTTTTTCAAACTCACTAGGGAATTTTGTCCAACAGAATTCTGATGACAAATACTTTCAAGATGAATGGTGAGGAATTTTCAGACCCACTGAGAAATGTCTTAATCCATGTCATGATTTCCTTTCAGTACTTGAATCAAGATGCTATCTACTAATAATCATAGAATTTTGGATCTTCACAGGAGATATTTTTCCAATAAGGAAGCTGAGGCCCAGTGAGGCTGAGTGACTTGAAAGTGGTATTAGAAATCAAGTTTCCTGACAGAATTGAGTGTTATTCACAATAAACAATGTGGTTTCTTATATACGTACAATTCTCATGTTCATTCTTATTCAATGTTCAAAGAAAAAAAAACCCAGGTTAACTAAAGGTGAAAACACTTTAGGATCATTGCATTATTGCATTGAATTTAGATAAAGTTGGGACTTTAGATATCACACAGTCCCAAGCTTACTTTACAGAAAAAAAGAAATTTAGATTCTCTGGATTAACAGTAGTAGAGACTAATAATGCTATATAGCATTACATATTATTGTTTAAGAATCATTCCATGTTACTGAATCACAACTTACTTTGGGTATACTAAGACCAAAAGATACTTTTCTGATCTCCTTGCAGAGAATGGTAAATTTTATGTTAATATCATTTTCCCCCTTTGTAAGCATATTATTCAAAATTTATTCTTATTACAAATGTGTTTCCAAGCATTATTCTCCTTCACCAAAGTCTTGTATTAATTCAAATATTATCCTTTAAGATACTAAGGATCACCTCCTTTCATCACCTATATCACATAAAATTACTGAGCTTGCTATTGACCTATCATTCAAATACCTTTGTTACTCCAAAGAGAATGCTGTTCACCTGATGATAGCTCTTCAATATAGCTTTTTGATTTTGAAGCCTCATAATAGCTGTGTGGATTTTCCATTTAAAAGAAATGTTTTGTCAGTTTGTCTTTGTTATTATATTATCCACTGACCTTTTACTTTTTTAAAAAGAGGACTACTTCAGCAAAACAGCCTAATGCACAGTTCATCTCTGATAATATATGCTTCATTCCACATCTATAGTCTATTATGTCTCTATTGAAAGGAGCAAAAGAGTGGGGAAAGGAAGGAAGCACATGTCACCATGAAGCATCTAAGTCAGGGGTGGGGAACCTGCAGCCTCAAGGCCAATGTGATATCTTTCTGTATCACTGTTCAGAATTCTGATTTCTTTCAATATTATTTTCCTTTGCATTAGTGTTATTGTTATATGTTGTCTAGATTCTATGTACTTTATTCAGAAATAGTTCATATAAATTATTATTTTTTTTTCTAAATTCAGGGTAGGTTGTTTGTTTGAAACAGTATAATAGTGTTCCTTATATTCACTCCCCAATAGTTGGTATTCATTTTATTTCTAGTTCTTCACAAATATAAATAGTGTTGCTATATGTATTTTTGTATATATGGGACCTTTTCCCCTGCTTTTGCCTTCTTAGGCTATATGCCCGGTTGTAATATCACAGAATCCAATGATTTATACAGTTTAGTGATATCGCTACAATAATTCCAAATTATTTCACAAAGCGTTTGAACCTTTTCACAACTCCATCAACAGTTTATTTGGGAATGTGTTAACCCTCAACTTCTTCAACATAGACAATTTTCATCTTTGATAGTCAGGTAGTTGAGGTAAAACACTGAAGCTTTTTTTTTTTTTCCTAATGTTCATTTCTCTACTTCGTGATTCAGGACATTCTTTCACATGTTTTTTACAGCTTAAAATTCTTCATTTTAAAACCGCCTATTAATATTTTTTAGACATTCTCTCAAGTTCTTTTTCTCATACTGTTGCTAATATAATATTGCAAATATATTTTTCTTATCTTTTTCTATAATCTTTAAAATTATAGAAATAAACAGTAATAAGCATAAACAGCTTTTCTTTACCTCTGATCTTATTAGAAAGGCATCTAGTATTTCTTCTCCACTACAAATAATTCTAGTTTTTGCTTTTAGAGTGATACTGTACTTTAAAATAGTTTTAGAATTATTTTATATATAATGAAAAATGATGAGTGCTTTTTTTAGGAGATGGGATCTGGAAACTTCCATTTATGTGCTGAGGCCCCCAATTCCTCAGCAGTCACAGTTACTGAAGACCTAGAAAAGAAAATTCTTACCATCAGAGTTTTTGAAATTGTAACTGGCATACAACATTCAATAAATGCTTTTACATTCATTCATTTACTTGTCCATCCATTCATTTATCCTCATTTATTCAAGGAAAAATATAAGTTCCCTTGGTATTTAGAGTCCTTTTCATTCTGGGTCCATCTTATATATTCAGACTGGTTACACATTACTCCCCCTCAGATAATCTATACTTCAGACTGAATGGTCAAATAGTTATTCCCTGTACCCATCACTACATTTCTGTGTTTTTGTGTAGGCTGACCTCATGATTAGAATTCTCTCTCTACTCATTTTTACCTCTTAATATTGTTGTTGTTAACAATAATAACTGCCATTTATATAATACTTTGGAGCTGCAAAACAAATCTTGATTCTCACAGCAACCCTCTGAGTTGGACACTATTATTATCCTCACTACAAATGAAGAAATTGAGAAAAAAAAGAAGCTAATTGACTGCTCTGGGATCACATAATTAGTTAAGTGTCTGAGGCAGGTTTTAAACCTGGGTCTTCCTCACTACAAGTCCAATACTCTATCACCTGAACTACTTAGCTAGGATGTCTAGCTCCCTTAAAGGTTCAGTTCAATTTCCTTCAATAAATTTTTCCTGATTTCCTGGACCTGTTATTCTCCCCCCCCCAAAAACACACCATTTTTTAAAATATAGTTTGTGTACTTTTTATTGGGATATATGTTATTTCTCCTAGTAGAATGTAAATTCCTCAAAAGTGAAGTTTAATATCATTTTTGTCTTTGTATCCTTACTGCTCAGCACACTGTCTGGCTCAGGGGTAGGCAACCTGCCACCTTGAGGATACATGTGGCCTTCTAGGTCCTTGGGTGCTGCCTTTTGACTGAGTCTAAATTTTACAGAACATATTCTTTTATTAAGGGGATTTGTTCTATGAAGTTTGGATTCAGTCAAAGGGCCACACCTGAGGAGCTAGAGGGCCACATGAGACCTCGAGGCCGCAGGTTCCCCACCCAAGGTCTGGCATAATTCTGGTTATGCTTCTAGGCTCATTGGTTTCCTCCATGTAAGGAGGTCTCTGGTAAGGAAATGTCCTCTATCAATTCAAATTTAAGACTTGTTTTGCAACTTACATTCCTGGAGAGCAGCCTGGGAAACTGACTTACCCAAGATCACGCAGCCAATGTAAGTCAGAGGTGTGTCCTGAGTCCAAGTCCTACTGATTCAGAGGTCAGCTCTCTGGCCTCTAGTTGTAGGTGTCAAAAATTTTGGGGGAGTTGAATTGACTATGTCATACCGGTTTTTCATATGTATGTCACCTACTCTCTACTTTCAGAATTCCAGATCTCTTGCCTACATGTAGTAGTCATAATTGCAAAGATCAAATTGTTGTAATTTATAACAATGTTACCATCTGTTTAAATTTGCTCCAAAAGTTTATTCTAATGCTGTTTGTTCCTACAGAGAATGGACATTCATAGATCCTACCAAGCTAGTCTTCAGAAATGGACTCCCTGATAGGCTGTGTGTCTATTGTCTGAGGACCAGCCTAGCTCAGTTTGAGTGAAGGCCTCATCCCATGAGGGTTGTCAATGGGGTGATAAATGGTTTTGGCCATAGTAACACAAAGAAACCCTTTATTGAGGCATGGAGGGATTTTGACCTGTACAGATGGTTAGGAACACTTTAATATTTGAAAGGACTTCATAATAAATTTTCAACTCAGATTTTAATTAAAACAATTCAACTTTCCTAGGAAAGTAAGAAAAAATAATTGAAGTAAGAGAATTTGACTAAAAGATATTTTACAGGTAATAATGAATTTAGGATTTAGTATAATTATTAACTCTACACATGGGATGTGATCTAATATCTTCTTAACCAAAATTGCCACATTTTCTTCAATAACAATTGTAGGAGAAAGGATATATTTGTGGTATTCAATTTCCAAAAGATTGCTTCTAGTAATCTAGTAGCTACTGCTAAATTGTAATATTCTTTTAATGAATACAGTACTGGTAGATTCTTTAAAGCTCTTTACAAGGCTATGTAATGGCATAATTAAAGAGATTATTGGGTTGAAATGAAGTGCAATTTTTTTTCAACTTTTTTTGGTAGTAAGGGAATACAGCAAAATTTGTATTTAAAGACAATCCTGCTCTCATATTTCCTAACATCCACCTTTGTCTGAACAACAAATTACTCTTGACCATGTAGAAACTATACATACCATTGAAATAAATTTATACCAATTTTCTTTGGCTAATAACTACATTTTTCATTCTCACTTTATCGCATCCAAACTTTGCAATATGCAGCTCACTATATATTCATACATAGATGCAAGAACCCAGCTTCATACAATGTCAGGTATATATATATATATACATATATATATATACATATATATATAATATAATATAATATAAAATACTGATTTCAATGGTAATCAGTAAAAGTAGGATTTAAGTAAGTTAATAAATCCTTACTGGACAGAAATATATATCTTATATGTAATATTTCTAGTAGTATTTTACTATAACACAATATATAATACATTATATCTATATAGCTATGTTTTACATGTGTCTATATAGATCTATATGTACATACATATGTGGCATATATGCCAATATTCTTCTGTACAATAACATATCTGTGTTTATACACAAATGTATCTGTATCTGTATCTGTGTATGTATATATAGTGTGTATATATAATATATGTATGCGTGCATGCATGCATGTATGTATATATGTATGTATATATGAGAAAAGCCATAGCAAATGAATTGCATAAGCAGCAGTCCATAGCAATGTCCTTACAGTATGTGAGCACCAAGGACAATCAAATGTAGATGATAAAGCACCATGTTTATTTGCAGAAGGACTGATTACTAGGTGGTAATTTATACCAGTCTTAATGCAATAAGATGTTAATATAGGCAATGCATAAATCACCTACAAATAAAATGGCTTTTATATTCCTACATTTTTTTCTTCCAAAAATATCTTTGTTTTTTATCAAAGCCTTGTGAGATATTTTAATTTTTAACCCTGAGAATGGGTTAAAGGCAATATTATTAGTATATAAATATTAGTGTACACACATATATGTATATATTATATATGTTCTACAGAACATGAGTTTATGTTTTTTTTGTTATTTGTTTTTTGTTTTGCTATGTACTATACAGAAAAGAAAGAAAAGTTTCTGGATTGTATTGATAGTGGTAAGAGAGATTTAAAGAGGAAGGATACCACATTATTCTCCACCACATGGCAGCACAACAGCTTATCGATAGAATATACAGCTTGTTAAATATATGATTAATTTTATTTTTCACTCCTTGAATTTTTACCTCCTTGTCTTTTTAAATCAGAGGTCTTGCTAAAGCCTATGTGCCCTTCTCAGAAAAAAAAAGTTTTTAAAGTGCATAGTATATAATACAGAGGAAGCCAATTATACATATATTTCTATAAATATATATGTACATATATACACACATATATACATATTATGTGTGTGTATGTGTGTGTATGTGTATCAAGGACACCAGGTTAAGAACCCTGTTCTACTACATTAGCTAAGTTCTGGATTCTATACCTGAAAACATTTTTTTTTCTGAATCAGCTCTCAAAATTTGTTCTAGATTTTAGAAGTTAACATCTGCTGAGATTTAGGATAATTTCTCTTCCTGTATTTTCTCTGAGTGTTTCTTGTCTTCCATTTTGTCTTTGCATGACCAATGCAGAGTTTGATATTTCTTTTGTAATTGTTTATTTAAGAAATGCTTGCTTGTTTAACTGGGTCATTTAAATATAAGAAGCAAATCAAAAGACTAAATCTATTCTAGATAAACACAATAGAAAAAAATTTAAAAGCCCTTCTGGAGCCTATTGTCTTCAGTATCATTTCATGCCAGTCTGCCTTAAGTTTAATAATTATGTCTGAATAGCTTCAATCTATTTCCTTATCTAAGGAAATTTCTATAGCCCAGTGCAAATGTGTTAATACAGACCTGCTCATAAATTATAATTATTTGAATTGGATTGATTATCTGATGCAGAAGAAATGCTATTTAAGTGAGTAGGACTTTGAAGAAATCTCTTTGGCTTTATGAATTAACTTGATAGGCAAAGAGAATTATATCTCTTTGGCTTCATTCCCAAAAAAAGCATTTATATCCTTAATGATATTTATGAGTAATCTTGAAATAAAATTCCTGATAAAATGACAACTTGTTATTTGTGGTACCTCTGTTCAGAAGCAATCAACTGCTGCATCAAGTATCAGTAGGTACCAGCACACTCAGCTAATAGAAGGATATTGTCCCACCACAATGCAGAAGTATTATCCCACCATACTTATTTAAAGGATTAACAAGACAATAGAAGGATGGGTGTGATACCTGCCCACAAAGATAGAGCATCCAACAAAGCTTCAACATTAGCCTTCTAACTGATTATTAGTATCAATGAGTTACTGAACTCTTTCAATTATTTTATGCCTTTTCTGTGTGGGATTAAACTACCTGTTCTATACTATATTCATGTTTCTACATTAGGCACCTTTTTAAATGATTCCCCTTTATGGAAAAATCTAGACTAGAGCTAAAAGTTATTAGCAACTTTCCTTGGGCAGTCAAGGTGATGGGTCAATTAATATGAACATTGGGGAGCCTACTTCCCCTGAAGAGAAGTCAGGCTTCCCTAGAGCTGAACCCTGGGCTTCTCATAATGGCAGGTAAAGAGCAGAAATTGGGGCAAGTCAATTATCAACCTTAGTGTCCTCATTTTGGGGAAGCTTAGGAAGCCACTGTATTGGATGTATAAATCTCAAAGTTGTAAAAGAAAAAAAAAGTAGCTTCAATGGACTGGAACCACAGCAAATCTGAACAGAGAAGTTCATTTTGCTAGCCATAATAGTGTCATCCATGTTTCCCAAATAAATTAACTCTCTGAGTCTAAATCAGTCTCCAATTTTCCGTTAATATTTCATGGATCCCCCTTGTCAGAAATGAAGTATTTGACCCTTACTTTTACCTTGACAAATCTCCTGGTAATAATCAGCCTCCAGTGAGATGCCATCTCAATATAAACAGCTGCTTTCTACCACCACTAGAAGACAGCATATACAAGACTTTACTTGACATATCAACTGCTATTGAGCCAATGTTAATATCCCTGAAGTCAACTAAATTGTAAGCTTGTTGAAATCATTAATATTTGTTGTTTGATGAATGAATAAGAAGATTCAGGTTCAGTCAGAAAGGAATGTGCTAATCAAGACTGGAAATGTGAATACGCTTAAATTAGGTGATATTAAAAAACACTTTTGAATATTAGTGAGTAGAGTATAGGGTTAAATCTTAGCTTTCTGATTCTTAAAAGCATCCTGTCTATGAATCATCATTGAAATTACAGATAGTTGTTTTCCAGAGTTATAGCTTTTATTTTAAAAAAGACAGTAAATGGGAAAAATATAGCTATTTTTCTTTTAAGGATGTGTATACCTGAAGTCTGATAGTTTGGGTCAGAAGGCCAAAGTATCTACCATTATCCGAGTGCTTTGTTTCTTAATCAAAATTTCATTTTTTGAATGATAAATGTGCCATCTGTTCAAAATCGAATCTGACCACTAAAACACATGTTATAATGGTAGACATTGTCTTTATCTAATTCACTATAGGCAATTAGGTAGCACAGGGGAGAGAGAGCTGGAGTCAGGAAGACATGAGTTCAAATTCAGGTCATATAATTACTATTTTACACTGAATGTTACTTAACGTCTCTCTCTCTTCTATAAAAAGATAATAATACACTTATATCTCATAGTTGTGTGAGGATAAACTGAGATAATATTTGTAAAGTGCTTTGCAAATCTTAAAACACTATATAAATATTAATGTTATTATGTATATGAGGTCACAAGGAAAAAATGGGACCCACTTTGGACAAATGGATCCTTGACTAATATTAATAAGCGCCTGTGTTTCAGTTCCTCCAAATAATGAAATTTTATATAGAATAAGTTTAAAAAATAATAATATGATACAAATATGAGGGATAAATAATAATAGAAATGTGGTATTTTACCACACAGATACAAATAAGGAAAAGTAACAAAAAGTAGGGATAATCAGTAAGTTAAAAAAAAAACAGCCCATAAAAATCCTACTATGTGCAAGGCATTCTGCTAAGTGCTGGAGATACCAGAAGAAAAAAAAAAAGGAAAAAGGCAGTCCATGTTCTCAAGGAGTTCACAATGTAATGGGAGAAACAACATGCAGATAATTATAATTTTAAAATATTATATATAGAATATGTTTGAAATAATCAACTAGATAAGTTGTATTCTAGAATTAAAGAGGGTCCTGAAAGACTTCCTATAGAAGATGAATTTTTAGCTGAGATTTGAAGGAAACTAGGAAATCCAAGAGGCAAAGATAGGGAGAGCATCCCAGGAATAGGGTAATCAGCATTCAGGAAATGGAGGGTTGTTGTTTTGTTTGTTTGTTTGTTTTGTTTTGTTTCTTGAAACAGCAAGGAGGCCAGTGTCACTGCACTATAGAATGTGTGTGTGTGGTGGTGATGGGGGTGGGAGGAGGATGCAAGATACACAAAGACTAGACAAATGGGAGGGGCAGCAAAACAGAGCATTTAATATTTCATGCTGGATGTGATCAGGAGCCACTAGAATTTTTGAGCAAGGTGGTGACACAGCCTGGTTAATAGTATTTACTCTTCCTATTTCTATTCTTTCTCCTTCAATATCTTTAGGGGCTTAAATTTTCCTTCCAGTTATTCCCTATCTTCTCATTCTCCTCTCATGAGGCTAGTCTTCAAAAAGTCCCATGATCCAAACTTGACTTCCCTTACTATCAACACTCTAATTCCCCTAGTATAATTTTAGTTGATTTCTGGTAGATCCTAAAAAGAGAGATTTAATTAAAGCATATGTCCCAGGATTTTGGTATTTTAAAAGTTCATAGGACCATAGAAATAGATCTAGAAGGAAACTCAGAGGTCACTATATTTACTATCTTTATTTTAGTTTGTGGAAACTCAAGCTCAGAGAGATTGTGGCTTTCCCAAAGGCACACCTAGTGGCAGAACCAGGATTCAAAAGCAAGTCACTAGATTCCAAAACTATTATTCTTACCACTACATCAGGTGTTTTGAACCCAAATGAATATTTAGTTGGTGGAATTTCAGGCAATGTGAAGAAGAAACAAATTTTATGATCCCTTTCAACCAGTACTAACATCTTGAAGTCAAGACATATCCTTGAAGGTAGAGACTAAGCCATTTGTATGTATCTCCTCAGCAATATTTAATATCATATTGTGCACAATATAAATTATTTAAAAATTTTTATATGTTTAATTATTAATTTATGGAATAAAACAAGCATTTCCATAATGTAGCATAATAAAAACAAAGATTATTGTGCATAAATCATGTTGACTATTATAAGTACCCAAATTAACTACAAAGGACATATGAAGGAAGACACTATCTGCATCCAGAGAAAGAAGGGATAAATAGAGGTATATATAGAATGATTTTTAGATATATACATAATACACACATATTTGTGTCTAATGATAGTCTCTCTGTGGGGGAGGGAAGGTAAGAAAAAAGGAAAAAGAAAAAAAGAAATTTACATGATAACTTTATTATGTATTTAAGAGGCATAGTAAGTTGTACATAATAGATTTGCAAGTTTACACTATAAGTTTTTGATAAGTTTTTGGTTATTTGCTTGACTCCCCCCAGAAGCCATAGGGACTGGAACAGTCCTCACTACACAATAGGTACTTAATAAATGTTTCTTGATTGATTTATTTTCCTAGATATCTCCTTGTTTCCACTGCTGCACATTTTAATTAGAGGGTCCTCAAAAGAAAAATCATGGATTATCTTTTGCCCAAACTTTCTTCCAATTTACTCAACCACTTTTGCCAACTAGAGTTAACCAAAGAGGTATTAATATTCCTTCCTTTCAAATGCATATACACAGAGAGAGTTGTAAAAAAAATTATGGTGTTTGTGTCTATCACATATTGTACCATTCTAATCTCCATATTCCTCTGCTGGGAGCACAAATATTTTTGTTTAATCTTTCTCTCAATCTCTTTCTCTCTGTGCCCCTGTTTCTCTCTCTGTGTCTCTATCACTGTTTTTCTCTGTCTCTCTCTCTGCCTCTGTCTTTCGGTTTCTCTGTCCCTCATCACTACAATCATCAAAATCATCGTTGCCATCATCATCATCATCATCATCATCATCATCATCATCATCACCATCATCATTATCAACATCATTAACCTATCATAAAAACAAACAGAAAGAGAATAAAAGAGAAGGATATTCTTTCAGGAGCTCTGCAGGTCCCTCTGCTATGACAAGGCAGTGATCCAGGAGGGGGTTCTTGTCATAGCTAAATCTAAATATTTTTAGTTCAATTACACTTGATGATTTCTCTGCCTGATTTTCAGTTCATGAAGAGTTTTACATATCAAAAAAGACATATGACTGATTCATTATGACAACCAGTCAAATTCAGCCTTGAACATTTATCTATCTATCTATATTTATATTCATGGTTTTTAAGAGGGTGGAATATCAGCTTTGTGAATAAGGGAATTATACTGCTCAAATTCAGAACTGGAGTTAGGGTAAGTCACAGACTTTTGCTCATTCATTAATTCATTAAAGATGTATTTATTAACTTCTCACAATGTTCTCAGAACTGTGATATGCACTGAAATATGAAAGAAAAATGGAAACTAGCCCCTGACCTTAATGATCTTATATTCTAATCGAGGAAGATACGACATTTACTCAAGGAAGTGCAATGTAATTTAAAGAGAGAGAATTATCAAAGTACAGGACCTATCCCTTAGAGGTACCCCCTAAGTTTCATCATTTTAAAAGTAAATTATTTATAATAATAAATAACATATGTTATTTATATAATTCATATAAATCAATTAATAACAACTGTGTTATGGCTACAATTTCTAAACAAAGCTCTATAAATAATAGCTCTTGCTTTGTTATTCAAAGGAATCTAACAGTGCTACTGTAACATTTCAGGTATGTATGTAAATGCATATGTAAATATATATATGAATATGTGTGTTAATGTATGTATGTATGTATGTATGTATACATACCATGAGAAATTTGTGGGTATACACACACACACACACACACACACACACATATCCTTCTGCACTCTGAGTCCATCACCTTTCTGACCTTTTCATCAGAAGTTGATTATCATGCTTTATCAAAGTGTTGATTAGAGTTCTGTAGATTTCAAAGTTACTTGTTTTTACAGTCTTGCTAGTATATAAATTGTTTTCCAAGTTCTATTCATTTTATTCTTCTCCAGTTAATAAAAGTCTTCAAAATTACTCTTTTCTTAAATAAATTGTTCTGTTTCTACTTACTTCACTCTGCATCACAGCATATGAACCTTTCAATGGCTCCTGGAAATCATCAATTTCCTCATTTCTTAAAGCACTATTGTATTATATCACACTCATATACCACCATTTGTTCAGGAATATCCCAACTGATCCTACCTGAGTTCTTCCTTGTTGGAAGTAAAGTATTCTGTGTAAGTGAGAAAAGGAGTGCTTCCAAAGCATGTGGAATAGCTTGATCAAAGACATCAAAAGAAGGGGTGTGGGGTTCAGGAAACAAAAATTGGCCAATTTGGATTAAGAGCATGATGGGGAATAATTTGAAATATTAGATTTCTAAGCCTCAGTTTCCTCATCTACAAAATGAAAGTCAGTCAGTCAATAAGTATTTATTAAGGTGCCTAATATGTTTCAGGCACTATGCTAAGCTCTGAAGATACAAAAAGAGATAAAATACTGTCCTTGCCCTCAAGGAGCTCACAGTCTAGTGATAGGAGACAAGATGCAAACAGATCTATACAAACAAGCTATATAAAGGATAAATAGGAAATAATTAGAAGAAGGGAAGAAAAAAAAAACACTAGACCCAAGATGGGTTTGGAAAGTCTTCCTGTAGATGGTTGGATTTTAGTTGGGACTTAAAGGATGCCAAGGAAGCCAGGAGGTGGAGAAGGGGAGGAAGAACATCATTGCAGGTATAGAGGACATCCAGAGAAAATTCACAGAACTGGCAGATGAAGCATCTTATTTGTGGAATAGCAAGAAGGATAGTGTCACTGAAAGAGTACATGGTTGGGAGTAAAGTGCAAGAAGACTGAAAAAATAAGAGGGGCCTAAGTTACGAAGAGTTTTGAATGACAGAGCGTTTTGTATTTGTATGTATGATTATAGAGGTGAGAGGGAGCCAATGAAGTTCATTGAGTAGTGGGGTGACATGGTAAGACCTGTGCTTTAGGAAAATCAGGGTGAATGTAGAGTAGATTGGAACAGGGAGAGATTTGAAGCAGGCCAACCCAAGAGCCGGGTATTGCAATGAAACAGGAATGAGATGGTAAGGGCCTGCACCAGAGTGGTGGCATTGTTAGAGGAGAGAAGGAGACATATTCAAGAGATTGTTGCAAAGAGGAAATTGATAGGCCTTGGCAACAGACTGAATTGGGGAGAGAGGGAATAGTGACAAGTAGAGAATGACATGTAGGTTATTAGCCTGAGGGACTGGGAAGATCGGGGACCCCTCAATAATAATAAAGAAGTTTGGAATGGGGAGAGTTTGGTGGGGTCAGAAGGAGATAAAGAATTCAGTGTTGGACATACCATTGTCTTTGGATCTTTCTATGTATCTAAGAACCTTGATCCTAAGCACTTTCAACAGCATTTGGCACTCATGGTCATGAATCATGAGTGTGAGGGTAAATGCGGATCCTAGTCTTACCTCCTTCTAGAAAAGTAAAAAGAAGCTCAAGAGATTATACACTTGTACCTAGAAGGGAGATCATTTAGTTCATTTCCTTACTATATAGACAGGCCCTCCAATTTAGAAAACCCAGAAAACCTTTGGAACACATTTACACATCTGTATATAGTCAATGTAATTATTTTTGCTAAATCATATGATTTCTCTTTCTTTTAAAATCAGTATTATAAAGGTAGCTTGAAGGGTAGGGTAAGAGGGACAGTGTTTATTTGGAAGTAAATATGTTATGTAAACAAAAGTCATCAACAAAAGTATATTACATTTCAAGCAGATAAACTAAACACTTTTAATAAGCTATCTTTTGAAAATGAATTAATCAATGTATTTTTAAAATTATACATTTAAATTATAATTTAATTTGTCATATTCTAGAGTTAACTAAGAAACAGACATCGAAGCTGCAGTTTGATGTTACCTTTTTGAGAACCATGAAAAAGTGAAATGTTTCAATAATTTTCCGGACTTCATAGCGACTATAAGCATGTTATCATTAAGACCAGTTCCAAAGGACAAGAAAGCATTGTGTCTTATGAGCCAAGCTAAACACAAAACATGGAAGACCCATTGCTTTTAATTTCTTTCCTCTTCCTCTTCCTCCTCCTTTACAGGAGCTACATGGAAAAATAAACTTCATTTTTCAAATTGTGCAAAGGCCATAGGTTCTGGTACATTACTATTTCAAGATCATATAGATAGGATGGCATAAAATATATTATCTAAAGATATTTGACTAAGAAAGATAGTGGGACAGACAGCACACATAAGGAAAAAAACAATACTCCATTAGTATATGTACAGTGACAAAAGAACTACAGAAAGGTCTTGGCATGTTGAGTATACCACAACTACCATCACCACCAACTGACGAGAAAGGATTTACTGGAATATTTAGACAAGGGTCTTAAAGAATAAGCTTTAGATGATTTGATATCTGCACTATTAGAGAGAGCCCACTGATGAGCTTCTATATCCAATGTGGAGTTGAAATATTCAGAGAGTCAAGTATTATAGGCATCTTGTGAATCTTCAAGAAGTAACAAACACATAGCCCTTTGATATTTATGACTGTGTCTTCATGAAATCAGATTTTAAAAAAGCACTATCAGTGAGACCTATTACACTGTTGATAATTCAGTACTTCAAATGTACTTAGTATTTCTTTTGCAGATGTTGATAACTTCTCAATGACTCAAAATATTGTTTTCTGTTGCTGCTCAAAAATATACAGATATTCAAATGGATCTGAGAACTCATTGATTTAGATATAACTTCCAAACCCCCCCAAAAAAGAACAAAAAATAAAATGCCTAATCACAACCATCCATGACTGCTCATTCTGTGTAATTCTTGCCCATTTTCCTCAAACAAGTTCTTCACATGGGGTATCCTAAATGTGCCTTCTTCATTTTCTCTTGACATCACAAAAATATCAATGGAGTATGTGGGGTATCTATTGATTTTGTCTTACTGTATCAACTTATGGTTTTCATTGGTTAATAACAATTGAGTTGGAAGGCTGGGTATGCGTCTTCAGCTTCCTGTCTGAGAATATTATTTGAGAGTAGAGAGCCATGTGGAATGTTTTGACGAAGTTTATCTCCTCTGAACTTGAAATTACTGCAACAAGAATCAAGAATAAACTTATTTCATATGAATTTACAATTCCCAACAGGGCTCTTACTCCAAATCACC
>NW_020951391.1:5942946-5948633 GCF_900497805.2 Vombatus ursinus | reverse complement strand
TGAATGGTACAATAGAGCTCACAAAGAGACAGATGGCAGTAAGAGCTTAGCAATCCATTGGAAGAAAATACCTCCATGAAAGGTGGCAGTTAACTTACTTTTCCTGAATTAGTGTACTAAATCTCCTGTTGTCTCTTGGGATTAGAAGATGATAAAAGCCATTTTTTTTTCCCAGAGAAAGAAATATTTTCATACTTAGAATAATGACCTGTGTTGTTTAATGACACTCTACTATAATTAGGTTCCTGTTTATTTTCAACCCCTATGTTTAATGTGGATATGATACAGAATAATCTCAAATTTTAATGCATTAAAATATTGTTACATTATGTATTTTATTCTTGAACTAAAGATTTCTACTTTTTTTTCCTTTTTAATTATTTTAAACAGGTATCTTTTGTTTTGATGGGAGTAATTCTAAATCAGTAATTAAAAAAAAAAGAAACTCATTCATACCTTGAAGCCAATTATAACACATGAATAATTGAAAAATAAGCCATAGCAAAAAGGGTACTGGAAAGACAATCAATATTGGTGGAAAAATTAAAACTAATGCTGGTGTTGACTCTATTCAAAAGGAAAAGAAAAAAGTTCATAAAATTGCATGTGGCATTTAAATTTTACAGTATGAAAAAATGACAAGGAACAATTCAGTTCAGAAGACTAGAGGATCATAGAACTAGAGCTGGAAAGAGACATCTAGGCCAAGAGTTTTTAAGCTTTTCTGTGTCGTGGACCCTAATGGAAATTTGGTGAAGCCAATGGACCTCTTCTCAGAATAAGGGAAATAATTATATATTGAAATACATTTATCAAAATATTTTTTAAAAAATATTCTTGGATCCCAGATTATGAATGCCTGATCAAGTCAAACTCATTAATTTTGCTGATTGGGTATCTGAAATACAGGAAGATTAGGGACTTGTCCAAGTTCATACATGTAGTCGGCCTCAAATCTGGGATTTGAACCCAGGCCTTTTGGCTAAGGAGGGTAGGTAGTGAAGTCAGAGTTGGGGTAATGGTCTGAGAAATTATTGCGGGATAGAAAGATTAGAGACCTGGATGAGGGAAAGAAGAGGTGTAGGAGGTAAAGCACAAAGGAGAGTACGACTGATAAGACATAGTGAGGTAGGGAACATTAGAGTTTATCATTAGCTTGCTCTTGGGGATTTTCATCAGAAAGAAATTTCAGGGGATTCCTGCCTGATGCAGACCAGTTGGAACAGGTCTGTCCACCGGAAGTGAAAGACTTGCAGATAAATAAACCAAATTGACTGATAAATACCCATGTGTGTAGCCTCTGACTCTCAAGGAGTTTTGCCTGTACCTTATCAGATCTAGTCATGATTTGAGATTCAAATGTGTTTGAGGTATGCTTACTCTTGATTAGTAACTCTATCTCCCTTTGCCTATTTCACTAAAAATGTTAAACTACCTAATCTTTGGGCTACCTTGGAATAGGGCCATTTATCTATATGAGCAGATTCTCTATGAATGTTGTTTGTATGAACAGCTCCATTTCCCCTACCTAGACAGAGATTATAGATTCAGAAAGAGGCAGTGAATTGGACGTGCATCCATCTTCCATTCAATATGCCCTGTAGTTAGATCACAGACAACTAGATTTTGAGCTGGAAGGGACTTTGGAGGTAAATTAGTCTAAACCATTCATTTTATAGATTAAACTGATGCCAAGTAAAGGTGAATGACTTGCCCATAGCCATCCAGATAGTCAATTGTAGAACCAGTATTTGACCCTGTGACTCCCAATTCCAGCACCATTTCCCTCATAATCCTTTCCTTTTCAACTTAGTGTGAGACTTTCTCTAGATTGTTTGAAATATTAAGTGTGAATAACATAATTCCCAAAATAAAATTATGCTTTTAAAAAACTTTCGTGTTGAGAGAGATAGGGTAGAGGATAGGGGAAGGGACAGAAGAGCAAAGCAAAACAAAAAAGGAAATGGTAATCTTTAATACTGGGACTTTCTTCATTGTCATCTAAGGCTGCTGTCCTGGGGCCCCATACTTACATCTGATGGTCCTGAGCTACAAGTTTTCTTGTACGAAATTCACCATAAGAAATACACTACAGCTTGCTCTCCTCTGGAAAATGAACCCATGGTTACTATACTCCATCAGAGGCCTAGTGTTTTCAGTATGTGACTATGTCAGATATTGATCTTAGAAAGAATTTCCAATTTACCACTGTAGTGCTTAGATGATTTTTAATTGTTGATCAAGAGAGGATAAATGCATGGCAATTATTTCAAGCCTGTCTAAGAGAATTAGCAAAGGATTTTGATATCCAATTAACAGAAGTGTACTAGGATGAGTAATAAATGCCAGTTAGGAATCGCTATTTTTTCTCACTTACATTCAACTAACTACAATATTGATTTGAAAATAATAAAGTTAGACCCCAATGTTTCTTCAGTTGCAGTACAGGAATATCAGACAAACTTGTGTTTGACAGGAGGACACTTATTAGCTGTGTGACCCTGGGCAAGTCACTTAACCCCTATTGCCTAGCCAAAAAAAACAAAAACAAAAACCCAAAAAACAAAACTCTCTCAATAGCCTATTTGACAAATGGCCATCCAGGTTATACTTGAAAACATCAAGTAAGGTTAACCCCACTGTAGTAATATGCTACATTTCAACATCCCTAACTGGGAAGTAGGGTTTTTGTTGTTGTTGTTGTTGACTGTTTTGTTTTTTTTTTAACAAATTTAAACTTGCCACTTTGCCACTTTCATATATGTTCCTGATGCTGCCCTGTGGGACTAAGCTGAACATTCTAATTATTTTTAGTTCTTAAAAACAACTATGGCATCCTTCTCTCCTTGTCTCCATGCTTTCTCTTCTCCAGGCTAACCATCCTAATTGTCTTCAATCAATTTATAAGGTGTTAGCCCAAGACCCTTCACCATGTTGGTTGCTCTATTCTTCATATAAATTGTTAGTCTCTATTGACATATGATCTTCCCAAAACATGGCATTCAAAACTGAACAAGATACTATTCCAGATGTGACCTGATCAAACCGCAATAAGACAGAATTTAATAAATATTCATAAAACACAGGTCTGACCATGTTAATTCCAGAAGCAGTAAATTCTAAAGCCTCCCTATTCTCTCCAGGATAAAGTAAAAACTATTTTACATTTAAAGCCCTTCACAATTTGGGTTCATAGTATTGTTTCAGACATTATATGTTATTCTCCTTAATGAATTCTTTTGTTCTTCAAGATTAGCCTTCCTCCTATTCTATTGGCATTCCATCACTTATTTCCATGTCTTTGCAAGGGGTGTTCAATCTCTCCTCCCCTCTACCACTTACACTTCCTTTATTTTCTTCAAATTTCAGTTGAAGCACCATTTCCTACTAGAGGTTTGTTTTTTTTTTTTCTGATCTACTTGCCATTTCCCAGTGGAAAATAAAATAATAAGAATTAATATGTACACTTCCTATGTGAACATGTTGACTTCCCTAATGGAATATAAATTCCTTGAGAACAGAGATTACTTCATTTTTTGTCTACATGGCCATAATAACTAGTACAATAGATGGCTCATATGTAGTGGTTAATAAATGCTTATTGACAGTAAGTCTGTATCCCAAAAAAAATCTCATAAAAAAGGGAGGTGCACATACATGAACAAATATATTTATAGCAGCTCTTTTTGTGGTGGCCAAAAATTGGAAATTGAGGGATGCTGATCAATTGGGGAATGGCTGAACAAGTTGTGGTATATGAATACAATGGAAAACTATTATTCTATAAGAAATGGTGAGCAGGCAGACTTCAGAAAAACCTGGAAAGACTTGCATGAACTGATGTTGAGTGAAGTGAGCAGAACCAAGAGAACACTGTACACAGTAACACCAATTTTGTGTGATGACTGACTTTATTAGACTTAGCTCTTCTTAGCAATGTAATGATCTAAGACAATTCCAAAGACTCATGCTAGAAAATGCTATCTACATCCAGAGAAAGAACTATAGAGTCTGAATGCAGATTGAAGCATGCCTTTTTCTCTTTCTTTTGTTGTTTTTTTTTGTTTTGTTTTTTTCTTTCTCATGGTTTTTCCCTTCTGATTCTTCTTTCACAATATGAATAATGTGGAAATATGTTTAATATGATCATATATGTATAGCCTATATCAGATTGCATGCCATACTGGTAAGGGGGAAGAGATGGGGGGGATTTAGAACTCAAAATCTTATAAAAATGAATGTTGAAAACTAAAAATAAATAAGTAAATATTTTTAAAATGCTTGTTGATTGATTGAATGAGTAACAGATTGACTTGCTGCATATTATGCCACTGCTAAGGCAGCTTTAGATGTAATTAGCTTTCTTAGCTGCCATACCATACTGTTGATTCAAACTGGGCTTGCTGTCAACTGAATTTCTGTCTAGTCATGCCTCCTCTATTTTGTGCCTGTGAGTATGACATTTTGAACCCAAGTGTAAGATCATACATATTCTAATTAAATTTTATCTTGCTTGAATGGGCAAGGTGTCCTATTCTATCAAGATCTTTCTGGATCCCGATTATCATGCATGATAGCTAGCACACTTCATCTTGGGTAATGTGCAAATATGAAAAGCATGCCACCTATATCTTTACATAAATCACTTATAAGGATTAAGCATAACTTTCTGGCATGCTGTACTGAAAACCACTGTTCATTTTGCAACTTAACCATTTAGCCTTTGGATTTTGGCCATCTAACCTGTTTTAAAACTTTTGAGTGATTTGTTAAAAATCTAGGTAAATTATGTCTACAGAAAATCTGACCATATATATCCCAAATTATGTCTATCTTTTCAGGCATGAATTATTATAGGTAATAAGATTCAGCCTATTTACACACACCACATGTCTTTCTGTCGCTCATAAACATAAGGCAACATTTTATTGTTGTTAAGTCTTTTCAATTGTGTCCAACTCTCTGTGATCCCATTTGGGGTTTTCTTGGCAAGGTAATGAAGTGCTTTGCCCTTTCCTTCTTATTTTACAGATGAGGAATTGAGGCAAACAAGGTTAAATGTTTTGCCCAGGGTCTCCCAGCTAGTAAGTATCTGAGGCTGGATTTGAACTCAGGTCCTCCTAACTCCAAGGCTGGCTCTGTATCCATTGAGCTGCCTAGCTGCCCCATAAAAGTAACATTAAAATACAAAAACAAATCCAGATGTATCAGCAAATACCAATATATTTGATATTTTTCTAATCATATATATGTGTATATATTTATCATCATGAAGTGAATGCCAGTGATGACTCTTCTATTTTTAATATTTAAAAAAAATATTCTATACTTCACAAACATAATCAAATATGAGTGATAGCATACATAGAGAAGGACAGGAAAAGAGGATTGAATATCAGACCATGAATCTTTTATAAGCTTTCATTTTTAAAGGATATAATAAATTCAATGTTAATTTCAAAGCTTTCCTGAATTTCTGGGTCTCCTGTTTTCTTCTATACATTAAAAAATGTTACAATGATCCTCTTTTCTTCTTTTTGGAGGAATATCTCTAGTATTAGTCACTCTTTCCCTTCCAAATCACAGAACCCAAAGTAATACTACCTGAAAAAAATACCTTACCTTGCAACAAATCCATGAAAAACAAATTTATACATTTGCTATATTTCAAAGTGTGCAATTCAATC
>NW_020951391.1:5932762-5942936 GCF_900497805.2 Vombatus ursinus | reverse complement strand
AAAACAAATTTATACATTTGCTATATTTCAAAGTGTGCAATTCAATCAGCCCCCTTGAACACCACAACTTACTGTCAGGTGACTAGGTAACATGCTTCTATAAAAGAACCCTCTTCCTAAAAAGGAAGGCCTTTGGAGGCAGAACATTTGGAGATTTATACATATACATATATACATATATACACATATACATATATACATACACACACATATACATATATGCATATAATTACATATATCTAGTTAAAAAATCTCCCTGGTACTGCTTCAAATTTTGCCAGTGAGAAATTCCAGTAGATCAGTAAGCATGTACACCGAGGGATCCCTGAAGCAGTTGAAAGTGGTCCACAAGGTCAAAACTATTTGCAAAATAATACTGACATTATTTGCGTATCAAAATACTTCTCTCTTTCCCAATTACGTATTTTTGTGAGTCCATTTTTCCTTATATATTTCAACCAAAACAATATATCATAACACATTGAAATGCGGAAGCAGATAAGAGAATCCAGTTGTCTTCTATTAAGCTAGACATTAATGAGATTGCCAAAAAGGTATAAAATGAACTGACATTCTTCTAAATAATTTTTTGTTCAAAAATGTAGTTTAAAAATGCTACTTATATTAATATGTAATGGGTTTATTAATATTATTTTTGAATTGGTAAATACATTTCAAAAAGTATCAGTTTTAATTTTTATTATGGTAATTAATTATAACACCCATAAACAAAAGCTCTTTTGGGTACTCTTTTTTTTTAAGAGCTTAAAAGTATCCTGAGATCTAAAAGTTTGAGAATCCCTACTTTAGATTAACAACACATCCTGCCTCAAATGTATGTATCATAGAGCAATTTATAATCATTCATAACTTTGTTCAGATTACCTTAATCAGATTGAGTACTTCGTTTTTCTGACCCATTAACTTCAATTGAAGATATGGAAGGTGGGGTTCTGAGGCAATCTAGAGCAGACCATTGTGTATGAAGGGAGTCAGAAGCTAATCATAGTCTGTTTTCACTCTACACTTTTCTACCTCTCGCGAGTGCTGGCTTTTCCATTGTTCTTTCATTAAACACAAGACCCACAGATAAAATTTAGGTTTCTGTGCAGAGGTACCAAGTGTTTCAACATTTCCATTCCCTATGTTTATTTAACAATATATAAGGATGCCCTTGCTCACTGAATTTTAACCAAGCTCCGCCCTACAATCTCCTCTCATCCCTGGCTCTTGGCAGGTCATGTGCCAAAACAGTGATCTCCAGATCAACGGTGTGGCATACTAAAAATAAACACTTTAGTAGATTATAAATAATTCCTTAAAGCCAGCAAGTTTCCTGGTTTTTGTCTCTTATCCTATGAATTTAGTGCTGGGTCTAGCACACAGGAAGTATTTATAGATGCCTAGTGAATTGAAAATTTGAAAATTCAAATTTTGTACCAGGAAATTATGTCTCGCTAACAAATTAATACAAACTTGCTTTTTACCTTTATTGTATGTCAGAAGAGAGAAGAAATGGGGATGAGGAAGAAAGAATCCTCAAAGGTTGGAAAAATTAGAAAAAAAATGCTAGAGAATAGGAGAACAGAGAATCACAATTTCCAACTTCTTGCCCTAAGCTCAGTTTTATATATTCATCAGGGACATCTGTGTGATTACTTGAAGCCTACCTATTATAAATTATGCCTTATTGATGCCACTTTCAAAAGTGAAACACTTCCGTGTCCTTATGCAGCTGTGCTTTCTAAAATATCTATAATTAAACAGGTATTTGTTTCAGGTGTCTCCACACAAATTGAATACTTTGTTTGTCACAATACTGATCACTCGGTTCCCTGCTGGTGAACTATGCTTTTCCCTTATGTTAGCTGCCATTTAAATAGTACTTTAAGGTTTGCAAAGCACCATATAGACATTACCTCATTTGAGCTTCACAATGATTCTAGGAGATAGGTGTTATCCTTATAACCATTTTACGGATGAGGAAACCAAGGCTCAGAAAGATTGTGACATAGCCATAATCACAGTTAATTAAGTGTAGTAAAGAAGTACTTCCTAAGCACTTTTATATATGCGCAATATATACATTCATATGTGTCTGTACTTATATATGTATGTATATACTTATATAAACACACATATACACATACATGCATTTATATATGTCAAATGTGTTACCATATGTACACATTTATGTATGTACACACTTATGTATGTATATATGTGAATGTGTTATAAATGTACACACACAGTGCTTACAATAACCCTGAGAAGTTGTGTTCTTATTATCCATACTTTGCAGATGAGGAAATTGAAGCCAACAGGTTAAATGTCTTGCCAAGGATAACACAGCATATAAGGGTCTAAGGCAAGATTTGAACACATTTCACCATGATGCAAGTCCTCTGCTCTACGCATTGTGCTACATAGCTTCCTCTAGATGGTCATCCACACAAGCTATGATGGAATACTAACAGCATGTTCCATTTATTTTAAGAGTTATTCATCTTTATTTTCTGTAGTGCAAAGTACCATAAACAAATATGCAACTTAGAAGGCAAGCAATGAATTATGAGCTTCCTGGCAGAGTCTGTCACCAGAGGACCATTTCAATAAACTTTAGAGAAGCTGACCACTAGAAGTCTGGCCAGTGGATAAATTTTATTTCGTTGCAGCAACTAATGATAGTAGACTTTGGAATTAGAATCTTCAGCTTAATACACGAAGTATTCAGATCATGAAATTGAAAGACATTATTATTATATAATATATTAATAACTAATTATTAATTTGAGATCCAGGCATTTCTCCTTTATTTACTCATTAGGGCCCAGTTCTTGTTAAATGACATGACTGATTGAGGAGATTACTATTAGCCCTCAAGGAACATGCTCTTTAGTCTTAAGCTAGATCCCAACACCGAGTAGACCTAACTTCTATTTAGAGTATAAACAGAATCCAGTCTGGGCATTTCCTTACCCTGGGGAAAGGAGCCCCTATCCTTGTACTCCTCTATTAGCATTTAGGCTGACCTGGGTCATAAACGAGAAAACCTACCAGACAGGTCTGGATGGAGATGGATTTTCTTGTCCAGACTGCTGGAAGCGGCTGCAACTCATGATCAAGCCATGTTCTCCAGAGGAGGAGCTGAGGACTTCTAGCCCCTCTTCTCATTAAACTTCTACCCATTAGGGTTGATTTTCACTTGTCAGGGTTATTCCCTGTTAGAAAGGTATTTAAGGCTCTCAAGGTCTCCATTGGGGGTCTTTGTTTACCTAAAGAAACCACACTGACCATCAATTTATTGATTGTTAGCTAACTTAATTAATATTTAACATTAATTACACAGAAATTCTATTTCTTGGGGTTTTTCATTCATCACAAAATTATGGATACTTGAAGTATTAAAGTAAAAGACAATATACAATTAATATCCCTGGTTCCATCTCAGGTAGAGTGAATTGCTTTGTGTGCCCTTGACAGAAGTATGGAGACTAAAGGGGGTGGAAGGGAAAGCTGAATAAAGTACTTCAATTATTAGAACAATCTAGTGATAATTCATAAGACTTTTACTTCAGTAGGGTTTTACTTTTTACTTCAGTAAGGTTCTTACTTTCTTCTCACATTCTTATTCTACAAATTCAGGTGTAATTGTTCTACATCTGATATGTAATTGTTCTTTTGTGAGATTTTTTTAAGAATTAGTGGGGACCAGAGACAATGCCCGAGATGAATTCTTGTTGGCCACATTACCCAGAAATCCCTTACTCCTTCATATGTTTTTAGTACTGCCAAAAAAGGTGATAGTCATTGGAAAAAAAAAGAGACATTTTTCCAGTATTAATAATTAAAAGCATTCTCTATATTACCCCCAAACAAATGTTCATTGATCATGCTCTAGGTGTCCAAATAATCATATTCAAATGGCTGAAGGATCCAGATGAGATTAAGACATTTATCTACTTTGAACTGTGTTATGGGTAGCAAGAAAATATGAGAAAAGCACACAGTACATTGCATAGAATATTTTTCCATGAATTTACAGGAAAGCATGGATAAGATTACATGTGCAGGGCTTTGCAGATTTTAAAGAACTATATAAATGTTAGTTTTATACATATACACACACACATATATATGTATGTATACACACATATATACACATACATATATATTTCGATATCAGTGAAAAGTAATTGTCTGGTCTTTTTTTGAATCATGTCTGATTCTTTATGACCTCCCTTTTGGGGGGAAGAGAGTTTTTGGAAAAGATACTGGAGTGGTTTTCCATTTCCTTCTCTAGTTCATTTTACAGATGAGAAAACTGAAGCAAAAAGAATTGCCCAGGGTCACATAGCTACTTAGTGTCTGAGGTCACATTTGAACTCAGGTCTTCCTGACTCCAGGCCCAGCCTGGAGAATGCCAATGAAAACAAATGAAGTTACACATTCAACTAACTTGGATTCTAGATCATAGAATCTAAATCTAAAAGAAAATATTGGGTCAGAGGATCATGGTTAGAGAGCAGCAACATACCTCAGAAGCCATCAAATCTCAACCCTTCATTTTATTGAAGAAGAAACTGAGGCTCAAAGAGGTTGTTTTGTCCATCATCAGAAGCTAGCAATTGGCAGATCCAGGATCCAAATTCAATTCCCTTTACTCTAAACCAGTAGATTCATTCCATTATATCAGTAATATGCATCCTACAAATATTTAGAGTAGCATTTTGAGTTATTAAAACTAATTTGTGTAGTTCTGATCATGTAGAACGTGAAAAACAATTAAATTTCAGACATGAACTAGCAAATCTGCTTTAATAGTCGTAGATGATAAGCCATGATACTTAAAGAGTAGGAACTACTTTAAATATAATCTCATTTGGTCAACAGTCCACTTCTGTTCTTTGGTCATTTAAAATTTACATCTGAGTGCATATTCTTCTTCTACCTCCCCAAAATCCACAGGAAGAGTTATGAGTTGCTTAAATATTTCCTTCCAATTTATATCTGTTTGCTTGGGAACATGGCCCGGCCTCAGACCAAACACTTGATACTTACTAGCTGTGTGACCCTGGGCAAGTCACTTAACCCCAATGGCCTAAAAAAAAAAAAAAAACCAAAGTGTTATAAATGAGCACAAGATGGGATGCACGGTAGGTGCTTTCAAATATTTGAAGGATTGTCATGTGGAAGAAGGATTGACTCTAAGAGGGAAATTTAGGTTGCATTATTAGGTTTTATTCTGGGGAAAAACCAAACCAAACCAAATGCAAAAGGTTTTTAATCACTTGTTGCTCAGTCCTGTCTAACTCTTTGTGATCCCATTTGCAGTTTTCTTGGCAGATACTGGAGTGATTTGCTATTTCCTTCTCTAGCTCATCTTAAAGATGAGGAAACTGAGGCAAACAGAGTTAAGTGACTTGCCCAGGGTCACATAGCTGGTAAGTCTTCCTGATTCCAAGCCCAGTATGCTACCCACTATACCACCTAACAGCTAATAGCTGCTTCTTCTTTTTTAAAAATTTTTTTATTAATTTATTTTGATTTATCAATAATCACTTCCATATGTTTTTGAGTTAAAAATTTTTCTCCCCCTTCCTCCCCACCACCCTCCCCAAGACAGCACATAATCTGATATAGGCTATACATTTACATTCATATTAAGCATATTTTCACATTAGTGATGTTATAAGTAGAAATTAAAACCAATAGGAGGAACTATCAGAAAGAGGAAACAAAACTCAACAGAAGAGAAAAAAATTAGCAATTTGGCTTCCATAGTTCTTTCTTTGGGTGTGGATAGCATTTTCCATCACAAGGCCTCTGGAAATGTCTTAGACCCTTGTATTGCCAGGAAGGCTTAAGTTTATCAATATTAGTCATCATGCAACGTGGCTGTTATTGTGTACAACGTTCTCTTGGTTCTGCTCACTTTACTCAGCATCAGACCATACAAGTCTTTCGCTGCTCCTTCTTAACTACTGAACTGTGTTAAAATAGAATGAGCTTCCTTCAGAGGCAGAGGGCTTCATGAAGAGGTTGATAGGCAGCTGTAGACATATTATAGTGCTTTTTTTTTTTTCACATATGGGCTGGACTTGATGATCACTGACGTCTCTTATACATCTCTCAAATTATGTGACTCCTTGAAGTCAAGAAGAACTGGGTTTAAGTTTTTCCTCTTATACACACAGCCTCTCAGGACCCCCAAGCAACTCTCTAAAATTTTATGTTTCTGATAGGTTAAAGTATTTTCTACAATATTGAATCGCTAGTCTAGGTACTCTCCTCCCCTCAGAGTGGGAGGGGGAAGATTAAGGTTTCTAATTATATGCTTGAATAAGAAAATTGGTTGTTTTGCATAAGGTAGAATCACAAGTTTGGCAAATATACACACATTTTTTTAAAAAAAATTATTTCATTGCATGATGTCTGCTTTCTAAATTCAGGATCTATTTTGATTTAAATCCGGATATTTCTTCTGTAGTGAAGCATTGTATTTCTGAGTGCTACAGAATTTTACAAAGATAATTATTTGTCTGTTAGCATCTATGGAACCATTGCAATGTCACTGATTCATTGCTGAATGCAAAGGAATCTTTAATTTCCTCTGTAGGGAAGGTCTAGAATTTGCATTGGGGTACAAACAATGCCAACATATAAATCCAATAGAATATCACAGGATCTTAGATAAAATCTTTTTTTAATGGTACTTGGAGACATAGCTAAAGATATATCCCCTTGGGAACATAGTTATTTTTAATAAATAAACATTAAGAGACCTTTTTTCTTTCTCAGTATATGAAGATGGCATTACTGACCCACAACTGGTGGCATGTTTTTTTTTTAATTATTTTTCAAAGAATGGGGAAGGGCTGTATAATTTCACATATATCCTCTTGTCCAGTGAGCTGGGCTATTAAGGCTGGTAATTAATGTTATGGGTTCTATCTGTGGGCAAGGGACAATTTAAGCTAATTTTGGACTAATTCATTAACATCATTTAAAAATTGGAAGATACTAAGCCTTCCCTCACAATGAGTAGTGAATTAAAGTCAAATAACTAATCTGCAACAGATCATATACAAAGTAACACATTCCCCCACATAACTTCAGTTTTGCTTTTTCTCCTTGCAATTTTAGATTGATTCTTAGCATAAGGACACCCCCTAAGAGTGCATCCATGGGCAGTCATGCTGTAGAAAATGGAGCAGGGTCTGTGGAATTTTCATTTTTGCCAGAGGATCCAAGAACCAGGTGCTCAGATTAGCAAGAACAGCTGTAAGAACATAATGCTGCCTTAGCTGCAAAAATTCACCTGCCAGGAATACTTAAAACAATACCAATGGCAACACTTTAAATATTTAGTTAGGCAAGAATTTTATTGAAAATATTTCCACTAGGAGTTTTACACATTCTCACTGAATGAGTCAAATCCTATGGTGTAGCTCAGTAACCAAAACTTCAAAATGAAACATGAAAGAACAAACTTAAAATTTATGACTAGATTTATCTTTTTTTGTTTTGTTTCGTTTTTATATTGTGGTTCCCTGGATAATCTGGTGCAGCCTATGGACCCCTTCTCAGGAGACAGTTTTGTGACTTATGTTCCTAACTGAAAGAAATGTTAACTTTCAGTTAAAGGTTAGTGAAAATAATTTTTTTTCTCCATTCAAGGGGTGAATGGACCTCAAGTTAATAATTTCTAATCTATAACAATGGTCCAGACCTGGAATTTTATAGATATAGAAACTCATAGTGAGGAAATTGGGTGTACCAATGTAGATCAGTAACTATTCTGCTACTTATAGTTTGAGACAGTTGCCTGAGAAACTGAGAGGTTATGGTGATTGCCTGGAGTCACAGAGCCAACATGTGCCAGAGTAGGTTCTCTATACAATCTAGTACTAACCCTCCTATATAACAACATTGCCTACATAAAAATGCCTACTAATAATAACAATAATTTGTATTTATTAAGCACTTTACATCCAAGACCTCACTTAACAAGGAAAATAGGACATACCCTGATTCTCTTTTGGATCACTCCCTTTTTAGTAGGTGAATAAAGATGGGGCTTAGGAACTCTGAAGATCATGAAGGAACCCAGGGATAGACTAGTATATGTTCGATGTAACTTATCTTTATATCATAGATGTAGGACTGGAGTGAACTTTAAAGTTATCAGGCCCAACCCCTGTATTTTACAGATGAAGAAACTGAGGCACAGTTTGGTTAAGTGACTCACCCAAGGTCACAAAAGTAGTAAATGACAGAGACATGATGCTCTCTGATTTCAGGTCCAATGTTCTTTCCCATTTATTGTGCTTACTCTACTCTGTCAAAATGACCATAGAGTCATTTTTTGGTTCCTTTCAGCCTCCTGGATAAAGATATAGAAAGGAGTCACCCACAATAGATATCTGATCTCCCAGAAACATAGAAAGCATGCAGATACTTTCATGGGAACAGAGTACTCCCACATATTCATGCATGAATACATATGGTATTACTCTTTAAAGGATGCAGGGCCTATTTACCAAATGAAGAAGAGTAACTTGGATCTGACAATATTTCACTCAAGTCATGGATACCCAGAGTCCTTCTCGAAGATACTTTCCAGTAGTACTGGAAGCTGCCTGGGCTCAAAGTAACTATCAAAGGCTTTTCTGATTTGTACAGGCAGTAGTAGGTTGTAACCTTTCCTCTTGAGAGGAGAGCTACCATTCCAGGAAAAGTAATTTCCCCAAGCTCCCGTATATCAGCACTAGCTATGATTTTTAATTTAATTTTTGTTTTGTTTTACTCCAGTTATTATTGTTGTCATTGCTGCTGCTGTTGGCATTTTAATCTGCTGACAAATTAAAGGAAAGTTATTCCTTACTCTGCTTAGTGCAGGACTGAGGCCAGCCCCTTTGCTTTGAGCAGATATTATTATCCTCATTTAAAAGATGAAACACTTGATGCTTAATGAAATTAAACAATTTGTCCAAAATCTGAAAAGTAATAAGTAGTACAGCCTAGACCAGGGGTGGGGAACTTGTAGCCTTGAGGCCGTATGTGACCTTCTGGGTCCTTAGGTGCAGCCTTTTAACTGAGTCCAAGTTTTACGAGACAAATCCTTATATCAAGGGGATTTGTTCCGTGAAGTGTGGATTTGGTTAAAGGGCCACACTTGAGGACCTAGAGGGTCACATTGGCCTCGAGGCTGCAGGTTCTCTACCCCTGACCTAGACTAAAATTCTGTTAGTGTAAGCTCCTTGAGGGCAGGGTCTGTTTCATTTTTGTCTTTGTGTCTCTAGCAGGTATGCAGATATTGACAAATGCCCTGTATAGGAGGGGGAGGAGGGATATATTCATTATGCTTTGGAATTTAATCTGCATTATTAACACTTTATACAATCTAGACAATCAACAAAACAATAAATCACAGCCTGATTTGTAACCTTTGCCAATTTCCAATGTGTAAATGCTCACACTGAAAATTAATTGGATCTCTCAGTTTGAGCTGGCTCCGGCACGCCTTGGCAGGCTAACACCTTTCTGGGGGTGCATGTTGCCTCTGCTTCTTAGAACACCTAGCTTTCTTTACAATACAGCTAGGGTGTCGTCTCTTATAAGAGATCCTTCCTGATCACCCCAGGCATTAAACTCTCCTGCTTGAAATCACTTTGCAGTCACTCAGCATATACTTTGCATACATAAAACACAAACTTTTTTTATTTATTTTTTTTTTAACTGAGTCTCTTCATTTCCCCCAGTCTAAAAGTGCAGGGACTATTCAGCACTGATACCACTATTGATGAGCACTGAAGCTTTGATTCCATTTCCAGTCCCTTCCTTAGACAACCTGGTGACTGTCAGCTGGGGGCTCACTATATTATGAGTAATGAGTCTACAGACTCAGCCTTATCCACTGGAGTTCAGAACACCTGCTCTCAAGAAATCTATCAGCCTTAGCCTCCTTGGGACCTGAGATTACAGGTATGTGGCAGAATACCCTACAGGATAAAATTTCTTGAAGCAATGTAATTATCTTTGCATCTTCAGTACTTAGCAAAGGACTGGCACATAGTAGATGATCAATAAATGCTTCTTCAATCAATCATGGAATCAACAAGCATTTGTTCATTGCTAACTATGTGTCAGACATTAGGTTCATTGCTGGGTA
>NW_020951391.1:5870031-5932752 GCF_900497805.2 Vombatus ursinus | reverse complement strand
GAAAAGTGGAACAATACTTGACCTCATGAAGCTTCTAGTTTACCCAGGGAAGACAACAAATACATATGCAAACATATAAAAGGAAGCATCAACAGGTGAGAGGGTATCAGGAAAGTCTCCATATAAAAGGTGATGTGGAGCTTTGAAGGAAGTTAGTCTTTGGAAACAAAATTAAATTAAACAAGTCTAGACAAGCTCAGTGGATTCAGGGTCTTTAAGGACTTGATTTTAGAATTGCTGATTAATTAGTTGGCTTAGATCTAGAAGATACATGGTTTAAAAAAAAAGAATTCTAGAACCTCAGGTTTCCATTCCAAATACCCATTTTTGAATATCTACCCGGTATCCTAGTCCTTTCTCCCAATTAAATGCAAATGTACTAACACATTATTATAATTGTAAAACTTTTTTTAAATTTTATTTATTCCTCTGCCAAGACTGTTATCTATCTCCACTAGCCTATAAGTTCCTTGAGGGTTGATACTATTTCTTATTTATCTCTGTGTTTTCTTTAACTATCTACTACAGTAACTTTACGAATTGTAAAAAGATCAATACAATTTTGGTGAATTTAAATTGAAATCAAAAGTCAGAACTTCCTTTTACCATATTTACTTAACTAAACCAGTGTTTTAGCATTAAAATGTTTATAGAGCAATTATCTAAGTGGAAGTGTCAGTTCCAAAAGTCTTAGCAAAGGTTTTTATTTTATCCTTTCCATAATCAAGGTTTAAATCCCCAGTGACTTTGCATAGCTCTTCAACTACCGGGCATTATCGGTACCTCTACTTCTATTTGGTCAACATTTATACAGCTTTTCAAGGTTGGAAAAGTGTTGTATGTGGGTTGTATGAGGATCTTTTGATCTTCACAGCAACTCAATGAGGTGGCTGCAATTATCATTTTAAAGATGAAGAATCTGGGTCCCAGAGGGATTAGGTGTCTTGTTCAGGGTCACACAACTAGTGAAGTTCTGAAGTAGGATTCAAATTTAAATTTTCCTGACTATAGGTTGGTCACTCAAATTGCTAGGCCACCATGTTATGGCTAGGGGCAAATAGAATGGGACATGAAGAAATAGAGGCAAAAGGCCATTTTCTGAAAGGAACCTTGGCATCTATAAAACAGTAATTGTTTGCATTCGGTAGATACCTACTGAAAAGATGAGTTTGCATATCATAGAAACAGCTATACAACACAGGGAAAAAGCGTATTTGTTAAAATAAAACAACAGGGACTTACAATCAATTAGAATGCTTGATTCCTATTTCATGATGATTTATGAGTTGTGCCAATGTAGCTCTACCTCTTCTCAGTACGACCCTGAAGCCCCCTTATTCTTCTGGTGAAAGGTCAGGCTCTGTCAGCACGCTGCTTCAGCAGCCCATCTGGCTGATGAAGGCAGAATGGAAACATACCTACGTGTTTGAAAAAAAGGCAATATCCGGATTTTACCTGCTGGCAGTCAAATGCTTGCAGAAGATTGGTATCTGTCTTCTCTTGGGAAATCTCCAGAAGGTAACTGCCTTCATCAATGTTCCTCCCTTACTCCTCTTTCCTACTGCCATAGTTTAATGACAAGATGCCTGAATGATGATAATGTAAAAAGACAGTTACAGAATTAAAGTCTAGCCTGTTTCACTCAAGCAGCGTATTCGGTTAGATGTCCTGCCGGCTACAGTACAACAACTCAAAAACAAAACAGTGACATTATAGGAAGCAATGCTGAAATTGATAAGCCAGGAACTATAAATGTAAAATCACAGTGAAGCATTATCTTTCTAGGATATGAAGGATCTAAAATGAATCTGGAAGCAATTTTAATCTTCCTTCTTGGACTCAATATATGATGCTTTTAAACTTTTTCCATTGTATTTCTTTTTAAATATATAAAAACACCCTGGTTAATTTTGTTTTCTCATTTGTACAGGACTGATATCTTTTTCAAAATATCATCATCATTTATTGAGCACTTGGTCACCATATTTCAGACGTTGTAGGGCAGTAAAAGTAGAAAGGCAAGAATTCTCCCTATGAAAAGCTTGCATTCATTAAAAGTTGAGGATCAATGAAGAAAATCTTGACTTGTTCAAATTTCACCAAAGTAGTACTCCAATCACAAATTAGCTCATCAATGTGGTAAGTATACAAAGGACAACCTCCCCATCCCAATTTTTGAAGCTTCTAATAAATTCTGGTTGTCAAGTCTTCTTGACTCCTTCTTGAGTCACCCTGGAAATTATGTGCCAGACCCTGACGATTAGGCTCTCCACATAACACCAGGTCTGAATATCTCCAAGAAAATATCAGTTTGGAAATGTTTCACAGAAGGAAGAATTAGACATGAAGACATATACAATCATCAGATACCTCTGAATACACCACTAATCCCATCAACTTCTTTTTGCAGTCAGCACCAACATGATTCTATCATTCCTTCACCAGCCACACCCACTCCCCCAGAAAGAAAAATCACACCTATTCATTTAAATAGATGTAAATCACAGTTAAAACATAGACATATTTTGAGGTATCCTAGTCAAGATAAATACTGTAATTTATAAACCTTTATGGCATAGGTTGACAGGACTGTCCTTTTTGTTCTGAAGCATCAGAGATATAGTGGAAGGGGTACTGGGTTTAGATTCAGCAAACCAGAGTTTAAGTCCTAACTCTTCCAGTCACTATCTGTGTGATCTTGTTAACCTCTCTGGGCCTCAGTTTCCTCTTCTGTATAATAAGAGGATTGGACTACATGGGCTATAATGTCTAGAAAGACATTAATGTCTAGTGTCCTGTTCAACTCTAAATCTGCGTTCCCATGATCTTCGGGTTGGTTTAAGAGCAATTTTACAGGAAGACAAATATTTTGTTATAATCAGTTGCTTCTTCTTATCATGCTAGTATCCTATCTAGTTTTTTACTGTTCCATGACTTTGTTATTGCTACTAGAGATATTTGTTCTTTAAAATACAGTACAATGTTACATGAATGAGTTTCTTACATGCAATCTATTAATACATGTAAATGAGCTTCCCCATAAAATGCTTTCATTTGTGAAAGGAGTGCTCAAATTGCAACATAGAGGCAGCTAGGTAGCAGAGAGGATAAAGCATTGTGCTGGGAGTCAGAAAGAATCATCTTCATGAGTTCAAATCGCACCTCAAACACTAACTATGTGACCCTGGGCAAATCAATTAATCCTGTTTGCCTCAGTTCTTTATGTATAAAATGAGCTGGAGAAGGAAATGGCAAACCACTCAAGGGTCTTTGACAAGAAAACCCCAAAATGGGGTGTTGGACACAACTGGAATGACTAAACAACAACACCTGTTGCAATAAATAGTTAATGGTTTCAGGAAATGCATGTTCAGATGGTTATGAGAGGTTTGTTCTCTCATTTGAAATAGAGGACTGAGAGAAGAAATTCCTAATTTCTTAGTGACTCAGTTCTGATTAGGATTACCTGCCCACTATCCACTGTACTTCCACTGGCAATACTCACAACTTTTTGACCTCTATTGTGTCATGGTGTCCTCAGCTTCCCATTAGGTTTGTCCAAAGGCTTCGGCAATTCCCTGAGTTCTCTTCCTAGACAATCCTGGAGGCAATACCAGCCCTCAGCCAGATTACAGAATGATAGCCATCTCTACATGATCCCTCATCACCCTTTGTGAATTCTTTGCATCCTTCTTCCCAGAGTTTTGCTCAAAGCCACAATCAAAATATAACAACTCTATGTAGTCAAGGTAAAAGGCCCATTGGTTTTTATTGATACTTTCAGAGTTTTTAGTCCCTCTGGCAATGCTCACTAAGTAGCAAGTCCCAAAGGGATGCAAGAGTAGAAATAAATTCTCCATTTAGAATTTGCTTCTTCTTTCAGTTTATAAGATTCTCAAAGTCAGGATATTTTTTCTATCCATTACTTAGATTTGGCTCAATTAATTAGTTCATAGGTAGGTGAATTTAAAAAAATATTCGTGACGCTATAAGTTAAAATGCCTTCGCTCTTGTCCCAGACTTGCTACTATTTTTGCAACTTCAGCCAGTGTGGCCTAGTGGAAAGTGTGCTTTATTGAAATTTAAATGCCAGCACATTGGAATCTTGTATAAGTCACTTGAATCCTCTGACTTTTTTTTCACTTCCGCAGAAGAAAAGAGCTTAACTAGATGATCCTCATCTAATTTACAGGTAGAAGGGAAGGACTACTGAATACTTAGAGCTAAGTAATGAATGTAACATTCTTTGACAGAGCATCAGTTGTCACATCCATCAAATGGGATCATTTATATTTATACAATCTACCTTATAGAGTTCTTTTAAGGAAAATGTTTATAAATTTATAGCGATGTAAATACTATAAACTTATCATTAAGCAATCTATAAAAAAGCATTTATTAGGGACCTACTATATTCTAGGCACTATACTAACGCTAGGAATAGAAAAATAAAAGCAAAACTGTCCCTATCCTCAAGGAGCTTACATTCTATTAAACATACGTAACATGTTTATACAATGCACACCAAAAAGTAAATACAATGTAATTTGAGGGAGTAAGAACACTAATATGGGGTAGGTCAAAGAGATCCTTGGTCCTTCAGTTGAAGGATACATCTGGTAATCTGAATGTTAAAGGAAGCCAAAGATTATGAAAGAGTGAGGGGAGGCTGTTTTGCATTCCAGGTATTCCAGGGATGAGGGAAAAGGGATATGATAACTCATCACTATAAACACTCCCCCTTAAGATGCAATCATATCATACCACATAGTTTATCACTGTCTCAAGTCTACCATCCACCTGATGTGCTAGAGATTCTCCTATAAGTCTTTTAATGTTACGAATGATCCAATGCAGAATTCAGGCAATCTAAATTGCCCTTATTGTATAACTTTCCTTGGTTCTAAATACAAGATCCTTTTTTGATCATACATATTCTGCGTGATCTCTTTAATACCATTTTGCTGTGTTTAAGTCATTTTAGATAATAGGTATGCAGCAACCCACTTGTGTCTTCCTTATGACTTGCCATTGCTTTTTCAAAATATTTAATGTTTATTCTTCGGATATTATGGTCTTCCATGAGTCATAGCCATTCAGCATCACCAGTAGATTTTTAGTGATAAAAAGATGGGGGTTTTTGTCAGGGAGGAGCTTAGGATAGTTAAATTCATAGAACAATTTGAAAAATACAAATCAGTCCCATTTTTTTCTTTTTGTTGTTGTTGCAAATCTGTACTATACCCATTGTCCATCTTCAATGTATGTTAAAGATAGATACTAGATGGCAGATATAGATATATGTGCCTATGTAACTATACCTATATCTATCTCTATCTATCTATATATCTATATCTATATCTATATATATCTAGAGAGAGAGAGAGGAAGAGGGGGGGAGATAAATAAATAGATCAGGTCCTTTGGTGATTCCTCTAATTGTATATTATATTCTGGAAAGTGGTTTTCTTCATCCATTTTTTTTCACATATGGACTTTGGGATGAAATTTTTCAGTGTTTTTCGATATTTTTGAGGGTATCTGTAGCATCCAGTACACATGACATTACATCTCCCATCTCTAAGTGTCTGCATACACTGTTCATTATGCCTACAATAAATTGCCTCTTCACCTCTGACTTAGACTTCCTAGCAAAGGGATAGTGATAGAATTGAAACCATGAAATATAAAAATAACTTGAAGGAAGATGAGTTTGTAAAAGATAAGATTCAGCAGGATCATCATAACTATCTTCAAGTATTTGAAGGTCTAACAGATTAAAGAGGAAATACACAAATGCGTGTGTACATACATATGTATAAGTATACACACATGTATAAATATATGTATATATGTACATAACATATATACACACATGTATACACACATATAAACTCAAGAGGTCAGAATCAGGAGCGATGAGAAATGAAAAAGTTATCTATTTAGGCTTCATATCATGAAAACTGGATAAGAACTAAAGCCATCCAAAAATGCAATGGCCTGTCTCAAGAAGTGGTAGGTCTCTCCTCCTTGTAAATCTTTAAGGATAGGCTTGATTATAATTTGCCAGGTATCATAGTATTATATGTATGTGTAATTAGCATGTGTGTATAAACACACATATACACACATATTTATATACATTATACACACACACACACATGCACTTACTACTCTATTCTGGTTCCCCTTCTACCTATCCAACCACCCTTCATTCTTCTTTACTGGACCTTTCTATAAGTTATAGTTGATAAACATGAATGTCATTCAATGAACTGTCTTTGGCCCTTTTGTTTTTTCCCTCCATCTTCTCTCTCTTGGTAATCTAATCAACTATTATAGATTCAATTATCATTTCTATGAAGATGATTCACTAATCTCTTTATCCAGTACTAACATCTCTCCTGGGCTTCAGATTCATGTCATCAAATTTCTATTGGATATATTGAATAGGATATAGACACTTTTCAATATGTCCAAATTCAATAAATTCAATATGTCCAAAATAAAATGTCATCTTTTCTCCAAAAATCCTCTCTCTTCCAAACATATCTATTACTGTTGAGGGTTCCACCACCACTCTTCCAGTCTATCAGGCTTGCAACTTGGTCTTATCCTTGACTCCTCACTCAATATTTACCCCACATTGTCTCCATTTTTTACTTCTACCTTTATAACTCTCATGTACATTACCTTCTTTCCACTCACATGGCCCTATCCACCTCTCTTCATGACTGGGCTATTGCAATAACCTTTTGATTGATCTTCTTCCCCTCTCCTATCCATCTTTCAATCAGTTGCCAAAGTGATCTTCCTAAAGCACAGGTCAGACTATGTTACCCTCTTGCTAAGGAAACACCAAGAATCTTCTCTTACTTCTAGGACCAAATAGAAAAAAAACACTGTTTGGCTTTTAAGGTTTTCACAACTTTATTCTATCCTACTGTTTCAGACTTCTTACACATCATTGCCTTCTTCAATCTCTATGATTCACTGAAACTGGCCTGTTTTTCTCTTTCTTGCAGAGAACATGCCATTTCCTTACTTTCTGCCTTTTTACTGGCTATTCCTCATGACTAGAATGTTTTCTCTTCCCACCCATCTTCATCACTCCCTTTACTACCCAATTCAAATTCTGCCGTCTGTAAACAGGTTTTTCTTGGTTTCCTTGTTGTGCCACTACTATTAGTATGTTGCCCATTGGATTACCTACCATTTACAGACATGGATTTTATGTACACAGCCTTCCCCATTAGAATGTGAGTTCCTTTACAGCATGGCCTTGTTTCATTTTTCTTTTATCACCAGTACTTGGAACAGTGCCTGATATATAATGGAGGCTTAATAAATGCTTGCTGAAAACAATTTGTGATAGGAGCAGCAAATACTTTTGATCCTTTCTTAAATTATGGAAAAAATATAAAATAAATTAATAAAAATAATGTATATAAATATATCCTTTACCAAAAGGATATCAATCAATCAATAAACTTTTATTAAATACCTACTATGTAAATCAGGCACTGCACTAAGTGCTGGATATCAGTACTAGTCCATCCATAATAACCCTTTACAAAGAATGAATGATTTGACATGAAAATTTGTTCTTTTTTTTTTACTTTTCTTTTTTATAATTAATTAATTTATTTTTAATTTTTAATATTCACTTCCATAAGATTTTGAGTTTTAAATTTTCTCCCCCTCCCTTCCCTCCCCCTCCCCAAGATGGCATGCAATCTGATACAGGCTCTACCTATACACTCATAGTAAATATATTTTCGCATGAGTCATGATGTAAAGAAGAATTAGAACTAATGGGAAGAACCATGATAAAGAGGAAACAAAATAAAACAACAAAAGAAAAGGAGAGCAAATAGTATGTTTCCATCTGCATTCAGACTCCCAAGTTCTTTCTCTGGATGTGGACAACATTTTTCATTGTGAGTCTTTTCGAGTTAAGATCCTTGCATTGCTGAGAAGAGCTAAGTCTATGAAAGTCAGTTATCACACAATGTGGCTGTTACTGTGTACAATGTTCTCCTGGTTCTGCTCATTTCACTCAGTGGCAGTTAGCATAAGTCTTTCCAGGTTTTTAAACAACATATTATATAATTATGGTTCTTAATTTACTCTGCTCTCCACTCTGTTTTGTGGGAGAGTTCATCCCATTCACATTCAAAGTTATGATTATTATCTGTGTCTTTCTCTCCATCGTATTTCTCCCCTGGTTATGTTTTTCTCTCTCCTTTCTCCCTTTCCCTCCTCACTAGAATTTTGCTTTCCACTACCACCTCCCTTAGTCTGCCCTCCCTTCTATCAGCCTCCTCTCTTTTCTTCCCCTTTCCCCTCCTACTTCCTATAGGGCAAATTAGATTTTTACACCTAAATGATTATGTTGTTCCCTCTTTGAGCCAAATCTGATGAGAGTAAGGTTCAAACAATGCTCATCTTCCTCCCTTCTTTCCCTCCATAGGTTTTTGTGCCTTTTCATGTGATGTAATTTACCCTTGTCTACCTCCTCCTTTCCTCTTCTCCCAGAACAATCCCTTTTCACCACTTAATTAGATTTTTTTATCATCATATCAAAGTCAACTTATACCCACGCCCTCTGTCTGTGTATACCCCTTTTAAATGTCATAATAATGATAGAGTTCTCAAGAGTTACAAGTGTCATCTTCCCTTGTAGGGATGTAAGTAGCTTGCCCTTATTAATAACATGTTGTTGCTTTCTTTCCTATTTACCTTTTTATGCCTCTCTTGAGTCTTGTATTCGAAGATCAAATCTTCTGTTGAGATCTGATCTTTTCATCAAGAAGATTTGGAAATCCCCTTTTTCATTGAATGTATATCTTCTCCCCTGAAAGATTATGCTCAATTTCACTGGGTAGTTGATCCTTGGTTGTAATCTGAGCTCCTTTGCCTTATGGAATATTGTATTCCATACCTTATGACCTTTTAATGTAGAAGTTGCAAGGTCCTGCATAATCTTGACTGTGGTTCCATGATATTTAAACTATTTCTTTCTGGCTGCTTGTAGTATTTTCTCTTTGACCTGGTAATTTTGGAATTTGGCTACAATATTCCTTAGCGTTTTCAATTTGGGATCTCTTTCAGGAGGCGATTGGTGGATTCTTTCAGTGACTATTTTACCTTCTGGTTCTAGGACCTCAGGGCAGTTTTCCTTGATGATTTCCTGAAAGATGCTGTCCAGGCTCTTTTTTTCATCATGGTTTTCAGGTAGACCAGTAACTTTTAAATTGTCTCTCCTGGATCTATTTTCTAGGTCAGTTGTTCTACCAATGAGATATTTTACATTTTCTTCTATTTTTTCATTCTTTTGTTTCTGTTTGACTGATTCTTGATATCTCATAGAGTTATTAGCTTCCACTTACCCAATTCCCATTTTTAATTAATTGTTTCCTTTTATTAGATTTTGTACCTCCTTTTCCAATTGGCCCATTCTACTTTTTAAGGAGTTGATTTCTTCAGTGTACTTTTTTTTTCCATTTGGTCAATTGCATTTTTTAAGGACTTGTTTTCTACAGTCAGTTGTTGTCCTTCCTTTTTCAAGCTATTGACTCTCTGGCATAACTCTCATTTCTTTTTCCAATTTTTCTTCTACCTCTCTTATTTGACTTTTAAAATCCTTCTTGAGCTCTCCCAAGAAGGCTTTTTGGACTTGAGACCAGTTCATATTCCTCTTTGAGGTTACAGATGTGGATATATTGATAATGCTGTCTTCTTCTGAATTTGTGCCATGGTTTTCTCTGTCCCTGTAATAAGAATCTATGGTCATTGTCTGTTTCTGCTTTCTGCTCATGGTATTTGTCTATTTCCTTGCTTTCAAAGTTGAGCTCTCCTGATGGAGCACGGGGAGCACTGACCCAAGCTTCTTGTGCTGATAGCCTGGGACCTGGTCACTAACTTTGTGTGCTGGGGATTCAGGTGCTGGCAGCTAGAGGCTGTAGGGGTCTAGCAGTTTACCTGGTGTTGAGCTGGGGTCAGGAGCACTGAAGCTCTTAGGTTGGAGTGGGGAGTCTGGTCCCTGGAGGATGCCTGCCCACCTGGGCTTCTTTAAAGCACTCAAATGTTTGGCTGCTGGAGGATGTCTGCCAGCTTGGAGTTGTTCTGAAGCACTGGGAAATTTGGCTGCTAGAGAATGCTGGCACAAATGGTGGTTTTCTGAACTGATGTTTACCCATTCCCCCGCCTGCGCTGAGGTCCTGGTGTTGGCATTTGCTTGCTCCACCACCCTGGGACTCAGGATCTCCCCCTGGTTTGCAGAAGTGGGGCTTGCCAATGGCTTACTGGGATGCTTCCCATACTGTGCTGCTCCCCCTCCTCCCCTAATTGGAGAGGGGTCTCTCCAATTACTCCCCCAAGCTTCCTGGGTTATAAGATTGCAGTATCCCATCTTTCTGCTGACTCAACTGTTATAGGGTTTTTCCTGGAGTGATATTTTCTGGGCTTTCAGAGATCAATAAGGGAGGTTAAGAGCAACTTACTTCTTACTCTGCCATCTTGGCTTCTGGAAGTCTGAAAATTTATTCTTATAAAAGCAGGTGAAGATGCCTAGAATCATATGATGAATGAGTACATTGTTTTATAGTACAAAAAGAATACTTATTTCAATGAACCACACATTTAAACAAAGAAAAATGGTTAATTTCAGAAAAATCATCTAAACATAAACTGAAAAATCATCTAAGGTAGAATGGTCTATACCAGAATCAACTACAATATTTAAAGTAATATGAAGTAGATGTTTATTTATGGTAAGTAATGGCACTATTAATTATATTCTAATTTGACAGAGGAGAATTAAAGGTCAGTAAATGGTAATCATTTCATAAACTACACTGTTCCTTCTGTGTATCATAGAATTAATTTTAAAAATAAAGAGATGTTCAGTATTTCTAAAGAATTATAGTAAGGGAAGGATACAAGGAGTTTGTCACAAAAAAATTATTAGTTGTCACTGGCAAGCTGAACATGGATGATCCATCACATATTCATGTGAACTACTATGGACCACTTAGTAGATATTTGCTATGAGCTCTATGGTATTTCTCTATCCCTATTAATACATATTTGTATTTACTCTATCCCTATTTAGGCTTGGCAATGAAAAATGTAGTATCTCATGCTCAGGACTACTGTACTGATCTATAAACACAAGAGAAAATCACCATCTTTAAACAACTAAATTATTTTGTCCACTTTCACTAAAATTATTTTCACAGAGTTTTTTTTTAACTCCTTCAGTTGCCTATGGTGAGAGTTGTCTATTTTACAAAGGAAATAATAATTATTTTAACAAAATTCAGAAATTGCAAATGCAGAAGCAAAGTTATTTTTCACTGAGAAAATTTCAATAAAACAATTTCATCTACTGGACTATTTGTTCCTTCACATGAGCCTGAATAAATGGTAAATTGGATGAATGAAAAATGCATTATATTATAATTGTGTCAATTCTGGATGTGAATTTAATTATGAAATAGAATTTATAGCTTCAAAAATGCATTACCAAACACTTGGCCCTATACCTTGAAGGCAATCAATATTCAATTGTCCTTCCTTTTCAAAGAATTGGTTTATAATGGCTCAATTTCTCTTATAATCACAAACTCATCTTTTCTTAAAGATTAAAATCTTTCAAAATTATTTGTGTTGTAATTTGTGAAAGGCCTTATCATAAAAAAGTAAGCTAAGAGTATTTTTAATATTTTACACATAAATCTAGGTTATTAGAGACAGTGTTGTATAGTAGACAGAGTGCTGGACCTGCAGTCAGTCATTTATCAACTATGTGAACACAGGCAAACAAACAAACAAACAAACAAACAAACAAAACAAACAAACCCCAAAACAAGCACTTCCTCAAAGGGTTGCTAGTATAACGATAACATTTCTTATGTTATGTTCCCTAAGTAAGAGAGAATGAACTTGTAATTTCATTGATAAATGGATCTCTCAGGTCAGGAAACACCTTCTACAAGACTGGTACCTCCTTTGTTACCTATAGTATTAAAAAACTGTCCAGAACACTCAGAAGGTAAGTGACTTGTCCAGGGTTCCATTGTCATATGTGTCATAGGTCAAATGTAAACTTGTTGTTATCCTGGTACTGAGATCAACTCTCTCCATCCACAATTCCATAATGCTTTCAGTATATATAATACATTTTGTAAAACTTGAAGAACAATATAAACGTCAGCTATTTTGATGGTAATGATTGATAGAAGTGAAGTTGGTAATCTCAAAAGATATAAATTACTTTCAGAATACCTGGTAAGACGTATAAACACTTTCTTGAAAATTCTGAAACAAATTATCTCAATATAGACTAAGAAAGTAATTTGAAGATGTGGGAAAAGATTTTCTATTGTTAATTTAGGTTCCATTGAAGTTACCCATATGGAATAGATTATTGATTTCAAAAGATAGATATGTTGGGGGAAAAGAGCAATGTCAACATCTTTGGTTTTTCTCCGTGTGAGGAAGCCCCAGGGTGGAACCTGTCTCCATCAAAGTAGAATAAAATTTAAGGACAATATAATAGCCTCCTTGCCCTATGTTTTCAAAGTCTAGAAGAATATGAAAGATAAAAGAAGTCAGTGTTTCTGTGGCTAATATATCACTGAGATGTGATGTTGACCTTTAATCCTAAATGGTCAGTTTCTAGAACAAACTGAAAGGTACGATGATGTTCATGCAACTAAAAGGCAATGTCCATAGCACAGCTGTTAGTGAATAGAATTACTTTGACTCTTCAATGGATTTATCAGTGTAATAATGTGGATACTCCCCCTCAAATGATGAAAACTGAAACACATGAAGAGCTGGCTCTCCAACCTGTGGCACTCTTACCTATGATCTCTTTTACATCATTCTCTGGGGTCTGCCCAAAGTGAAGTAGGGATGGACTATAAAAATACAATATCAGCACTTTCCTTGCTGGTATTAGTAACTCAAAGAATATTTATTTTTTAATTATTAAAATGATAAAGCATAAGCAATAAATAATAAATGCTTATATATGCGTATATACCTTATATGTCACTATATAGTTATAGTGAAAGAATGAATATATATTTGATACATATGAATCTATATGATATATACACATATATGATATAAAATATGTGCGTATGCTATTGTATATGTGTGTGTGTATATATATACATTATATATATATGTACATGTGTGATACAGTTCACAATTCTTCAAAGTATTATACCTGTATTTCCTTTATCAGACAGAAAGCTTCAGGGGGAAAATAGTTATCATTTTTATGGTTAATTCTATCTACTATATTTTCTATTTAAGGTCTTGGTGATTAAGGAAGATATGGAGATTTTTCTATGGTGGGAGCTTATCAATACCCATTTTTACCTTAAAGTCCTTTGGGCATTAAATAGCAAATTACTCTCTTAGTGCATTCTCTGATCCTACTTTCCATATACTCCTTTATAAGTTTCAAGATGATCTGTTTACTCATTCATTTAGTCATTTATTCAAAGAGTTATCAAATCCATGAAAGCCTGTCTGTAAGATTCAATGCTAGCCATGCAAGACAATGCTAAGCACCAGAGAGACTGAAGTAAGAAACAGCAGGATTCTTGTCCTTTGAGGAGCAAGGACAGATAATACAAGCATAAAAATAGAATAAGAGCAAAAATAGGTGAAATGTATAAATTTTTAAAAAAAGTTTTCCTGGCATTTTGCGTACTTAATCTTATTTGATCCTCATGACCACCCTGTGAAGTAGGTGCTAGAAGTATTCTTATTCCTTATTATTACAAACGAGGAAAAAGGATCAGAGAGTCAGTTACTTGTCCATGGTCACATGACTAGTAATTTGAACCATGTTTCTAAATTCAGTCCAAATTCCAAAACACTATAGCAAAAGCAGAATACGGGAAATACTGCAAAGACAAGGTTATGGGTAAATTCAGAGGAGAAAAGGTCGTATACCATTAGAGGAAACCAAAGAAGTCTTCAGTTAGAAACTTTGATGTGGGCCTTGAAAGATGTATAGGACTCCCAAAATCATGATTTTAGAGATAGAGAAGATCTTTGCAGAGTGAAACTCATTTCTATGCAAGAGGATCACATCCTTTGGTTTCTTAACATTCTCCTTTTAGCTACTGCCTTTATTTTATGACTAGTCTGGTTTTTATTTTTTTGTTTGTTTGTTTTTGTTTTTTGCTTTTTCCAGTATATTATTGGCACTCCAGAGTGCCTGGAGGTGAATGGACAGCAATGGATACAGCAGGAATCTCTTGTTAAGTAAAACTATCACATATAAATAGATCTTGTTCTCAGAAAAAGAAAGAATCTTTATAGATCTTAAGTCTCAAACTTTAAAGTATTAACAAATGCTTTTTCTGAGGATGAAACATCTTTTGAAGAATTTAGAGTAAAGCACAACTAAGGCCCTTCAAGTTTCAGAATTGTGCTTCTGTCTAATTGAAATTGTTTTGCGCATACATAGGAATCCAAAACCATCATACATCTTAATTGCAATAGAATGTGTATGAGGATATATATATACATATATACATACATACACATACACACATATATACATACATATATTTATATACATATATGCTATATACATGAATTTGTGTATATTGTGCACATATATACCCATATGTGCATGTATATATAGTGTATACATGTATATATACACATGTGCATATACACATGCATATGTATGCACATATGTGCACACATGTACAGTTGCACTTTTCTTTCTCTCCAGCAAAATGTTAAGTACTGAGAGCAGATACTGTTTTTCACTCTGTGTTTGTATCCTAATCATAGAGCTCAGATCACCGAACCACATATGGCCCTGTTAGGCCCTCAAGTGCAGCCCTTTGATTGAATCCAAACTTCACAGAACAAATCATCTTAATAAAAGAATTTGTCCTATAAAACTTGGACTCAGTCAAAAGACTGCACCCAAGGACCTAGAAGGCCACATGTGGCTTCAAGGCTGCATGTTCCCCACCACTGCTACAGACTGAATGAATTATATAAAGGCATTACATATTTAAACGAGAGAGACAACATTACATAGATGATACAAAGATGGCCTCAGGCTCAGAAAGAAGGAAGACTGGTATTCAAATCTTGTCCCTGTAGCATCTTGGTTGTATGACCATGGGCAACTCTCCTGAAACCTTTCAGTGGCCCAGGCAGGTCTCTAAAATTGACAAGTTGTTCAGTTGTTGCTGATCTGAATTGACAGAGGGCCATTCCTCACCTGGAGTCTCCTACATAGGGAAATCACAGGTCTGTACCAAATAAATGAATTAAAGAAAACATGTTTATGTAGATCTATGAGAATATATACACATATATTTTGTGTAGTTGTATCTATCCATTTATGTACAGATATACATATATTTCAGTATTTGTGGGTGTAAATTATATGATGCATATCTATAATTCAATGATTCATTATAAATTTCATATATAAGCATATTATATAAATATGCATAGTGCAAATGTAGTTATATAAAACATCTCCGACTACATTTAACACCTAAACTTTCTATCTAGAAGTGAAAAGTATTGGGCAATTCAATTCCATAAGTATTGAGCAATTAGTGTGGATCTAGGATTACATTTGTCAAAGTTTCTAATAGCTTGATAATTAATAACCAATGATTAGGGGCAGATAGGTGGTGTTTTATCCAGAGTACCAGCCCTTGAGTCAGGAGAACCTGAGTTCAAATCCGGTCTCAGACCTTGACACTGACCAGCTGTGTGACTGGGCAAGTCGCTTAACCCCAACTGCCTCACAAAAATAAATAAATAAATGAATGAATGAATGAATGAACAAAAATAAATAACAAAAATAAATAAACAATGATTTGGGGAGATTCAGAATTTCATTTCATTTCAAAAACTCAGTCTCTGAAGGTTGAACTAACTTTTTCTTCTATCAGACACCGCTCAACCTTATAAGAAATTTCTAATCTAAGGTGAATTCCAGTCAGTCAAGCTTGGGTGGAGGGAAATCCTTTGTCTAGATTCTCCAGGGCTGGGGGTGGTCTGGGTATAAGGATAATCTCTCTATGACATGATTTCACTCTCAGCCTCTCATTGTAATAGTCATTATCTCATTAATTATTAGCCAATTAGAGTTGATTGCTACCCTCAGGAACACCACACTTCCAGGGGCATATAAGCCATGAGCCTGGAGCCATGATTGTCTTTGGCATTCGAGTATGCCACCGACATTTTCATTAAAATGCTGGCATTATTAATAAACATTTAACTACCCAGAAATTTTGCCTCTCAAACTTTTTAAACATCACACTCTGTAGCTGAATAATTATGGCTTGATAATGTGAATTGTATGGCTTGATTTTCACAGTAGATATGGGATTTTAAGCCAAATATATGCTGAAACATATAGGCTTGTAATACTAATGCATATTTATATAGTATTTCTCACAGTGCCTGGCACAGAGTAGATGCTTAATAAATACTTATTAACTGTTTAACTTTATATTCTCCATAGCATTTTCTCCACAATGATTCTGTCATTTAAGTAGTGCAGAGGGTGTTGGTTCTAATTAACAAAGAAGAAAACTGAAATGGACTTGAATAAGGTCATACACCTAGATAAACTGAAAGCTAGTATTTGAATCCAAGTCCCTCCTGACTCGAGTTCTGACATTCTTTCTATGACACCATACTATTTCTTATCTCACTGTAAAGTTAACCCCTGCTCCCCCCTACCCCCCCCACACACATATTGCTTACTTTTAGAAAGGAAAGTTATGTGCAGTGGGAATTATGGAAAGCAAATGTTTGTGTTATTGTTCCTTAAGGATTACATTTGATCTTATTCTACACAGCCAAGGGAAAAGAAATAATGGAGATCTAGGGAAAAGATTATGGAAGAAAGCGAAATAAGTAGGATTCAGAAAGACTGAGTCTGATATGGAATGCAGAACTGGGCTCAGGCTTAAAAAGATCCATCTTTGACTACATGAGAAATTCCTTTTTCTGTGTTGTTAAAATATTTGGCAAGTGTTGTCAAAGACCTGGCTTTTATTCTGAAGAATGCTTCAAAGTCCACTAGGGGCAAGTTGGAGTTGGCTCTAGCCATAAGATACGCAGTTAAAATGTGTAATTTGATTGTAGTTAATATTTAATTTAAAATATCTCTTTTTATTCTTTACCAGGCAGATCTTTGTTTCTATATGTTTCAAGCCCCACATTCATGTTGGGAAAGTAAATGTAAAGCTTAAAATTTTTATAGATACTGGATTTCTTACCTTCTAGTCAGAAAATGACTGTGTAGATAATGAATTCTACTGTTCAGAGAAATGAGATTATATTCAAAAAGAGAAAACCACAGGTCTGTTTCAAGCCAAGACGTTTCTGACACACTTCTTTCTTCAAATAATTGCAAAATAAATGAAGCAATGCTAAACTATCATCCTTATGTGCCTGTCTTTGCCTCTTCATACTTTCACATGAGAGAGCCTACAAATAAAGAACCAGCAAATGAATTCTACCATGACAGATGTTGGCTATCATGGGTTACCAGGACAGCAAGTCCCGAAGGAGTCACCACTGTACAATTCTTTTACTCAATCAAGCATAATGAGGACATTTGAAAAATGAAGTCACTTTATCATCCCAGGTCTCACTGTAGGAAATATGTTACAGGTGACTTTAAAGGAATCAAGTATAATGATTTATTCCATTGTCCAGTCTTACCACTCAAGCTCTTTGTTCTCTCTGATTTTGGACACTATCAACCACCCCCTCCATTTGGATACTCTCTTCTATTTTGAATTCCCTTATACATCTTTTCTGGTTATCCTCCTACATTTCTTATTGCTCTTTCTTGGCCTTCTTTGCTGGATCATCATTTATCCTCTGCCCCCTAAAGACCCACTCTGTCCTAAAGTATCCTCCTGGGTCCTCTTTTCTCTGTATATACATTGTTCTTTGGTGAACTCAATACTTTTCATTGGCTTAATTACCATCCTTATATAAATGACTCCCAAATACATTTATTCTCCTATAAACTGACTCCTGAACTCTAGGCCTGCATGGCTAAACATCTGATGCACATCTCCACCTAAGTGTTCCCATGACATCTTAAACTAATGTACAAAATGGAACTCCTTATCTTCTCCCTTAAACTTGTTCCTCCTACAAAATTCCAACCTTAATTTTGGGCCACTAGTGTCAAATCATCCTGGGCTCTTTCTTTTCCCTATACTACCTAATCCAATAGGTGTCCTCCCCTCATTCAATTATTGTTAAGTCTTCTTGATTGTACCTTCACTTGGATTCTACCTCCTTAATATCTTTTATATCCATCACTTTGTCTTATCTCACAGGACAAACATGATTGCTCAGCCAACCTCTCATGTCTGAACATGGATAATATGGCATAAGTTCATCAATGACTACCTTATCACCAAATCAAATAGCCTTTTACATGTCCTTATCTATCTGACTTCTGCAACATTTTTCCTAAATAGTATTTATTTTTTTTCCAATTACATGTAAAGATAGTTTTCAAAATTTTCTTTTTGCAAAGTTTTGAGTTCCAAATTTTTCTTCTCTACCTTCCCTCCCCTCTCCCCAAGTCAGCAAGCAATCTGATATAGGTTATACATGTACTATCATGTTAAACATATTTCCACATTAGTTATGCTGTAAAAGAAGAATCAAAACAAAGGTGAAAAACCACGAGACAGAAAAAAAGTGAAAATAGTATACTTCAATCTGCACTCATACTTCATAGGTCCTTCTCTGGATGTGGTTAGCATTTTCCACCATGAGTCTTTTGTAATTGTCTTGAATCATTGTATTAATGAGAAGAACTAAGTCTATGATAGGTAATCATCACACAATGTTGATGTTGCTATGTTCAGTGTTCTCTTGCTTCTGCTCAATTTACTCAGCATCAGTTTCTGTAAGTCTTTCCAGGTTTTTCCGAAATCTGCCTGCTCATCATTCTTATAGCAGAATAGTATTTCATTACATTCATATACCAAAACTTGTTCAGCCATTTCCCAATTGATGGGCATCCCCTCAATTTCCAATTCTTTGCCACCACAGAAAGAGCTGCTATAATTATTTTTGTACATATGGGTCCTTTCCCCTTTTTTAGCAGTTGTATTGCTATATCAAAGAGTATGCACAGTTTTATAGCCCTTTGGGTACCATTCCAAATTGCTTTTCAGAATGGTTGGATCAGTTCACAACTCCATCAACAATGCATTAGTATCCCAATTCCCCCCACCCCATCTTCTCCAATATTTATCATTTTCCTTTTTCATCATGTCAGTCAATCTGATAGGTGTGATGTGGTACCTCAGAGTTGTTTTGATCTGCATTTCTCTAGTCAATAGTGATTTAGAGCATTTTTTCATATGACTATAGACAGTTTTAATTTTTTCATCTGAAAACTATGTGTTGATATCCTTTGACCATTTATCAATTGAGGAATAACTTGTATTCTCTATATATTTGAGAAAGTAGGCCTTTATCAGAGACACTGGCTGTAAAAATTGTTTTCCAGTTTTCTGATTTGCATCTAATGTTGGTTGCATTGGTTTTGTTTGCATAAAAACTTTTCAATTTAATGTAATCAAAATTATCCATTTTGCATTTCATAATGCTCTCTATCTCTTGTTTGGTCATAAAGTCTTCCCTTCTCTATAGATCTGACTGGTAAACTATTCCTTGCTCTACTAATTTGCTTATGGTATCATCTATTATGTCTAAATCATGTACCCATTTCAACCTTATCTTGGCATAGTGTGTAAGATGTTGGTCTATGCCCAGTTTCTGCCATACTATTTTCGTTTTCCCAGCAGTTTTTGTCAAATTGTGAGTTCTTATCCCAGAAGCTGGTGTCTTTCAGTTTATCAAAGAGTAGATTATTAGAGTCATTGACTACTGTGTTTTGTGTGTCTAACCCATTCCACTGATGCTCCAATCTATTTCTTAGTCAGTACGAACTAGTTTTGATGATTGACACTTTATAACATAGCTTTAGATCTGTTACATCTAGGATGCCTTCTTTGGGGTTTTTTTTTTCATTAATTCTCTTGATATTCTTGACCTTTTGTTCTTTCAAATGAATTTTGTTATTATTTTTTCTAGCTCTATAAGACATTTTTGGAAATTTGATTTGTATGGCACTGAACAAATAAATTAATTTAAGTAAAACCATCATTTTTATTAAATTAGCTCAGACTGCCCATGAACAATTGATATTTTCCCAATTGTTTAGATCTGACTTGATTTGTGTGAAAAGTGTTTTGTAATTTTGTTCATACAGTTCTTGAACTTGTCTTGGCGAGTAGACTCCTAAATATTTTATAATGTCTACAGTTATTTTAAATGGAATTTCTCTTTCTATCTTTTGCTGCTGTGCTTTTTGGTAATATATAGAAATGTTGATGATTTATATGGGTTTATCTTATATCCTGCAACTTTGCTAAAGTTGTTAATTATTTCAAGTAGTTTTTTAGTTGATTCTCTAGGATTCTCTAAGTATATCATCGGATCATCTGCAAGGAAAGTTTTGTTTCCTAATTGCATATTCTAATTCTCCAATTTCTTTTTTTTCTCTTATTGCTAAAGCTAACATGTCTAGTACAATAATGAATAATAGTAGTGATAATGCACATTCTTGTTGTTTGGATAGATTTATCTAGTTCTGAGCAGGGGAGGTTGAGGTCCCCCACTAGTATAGTTTTGCTGTGTATTTCTTCCTGTAACTCATTTAAGTTCTCCTCTAAGAATATGGATGTTATACCACTTGGTGCATATATGCATATCAGGGGTGAAACAATGCATATATGTTTAGTATTGACATTACTTCATTGTCTATGGTACCTTTTTAGCAAGAAGTAGTTTCCTCCCTTATCTCTTTTAATTAGATCTCTTTTTGCTTTTGCTTTGTCTGAGATTAGGATTGCTACCTCTGCTTTTTTTTTTTAACTTCAGCTGAAGCACATATATTTTGTTCCAGCCTTTTACCTTTACTCTGTGTGTATCTCTCTGCTTCAAATGTGTTTCTTGTTAAAAAAAAATGTCAGATTTTGGTTTTTAATCCACTCTGCTATCCACTTCCATTTTATGGGAGGGTTTGTCCCATTCATATTCAATTATGATTACTGTGTATTTCCCTCTATCCTATTTTTCCCTTTTTAAATTTTTCTCTCTCCTTTCACCCTGTCCCTTCTTACCAGAGTTTTGTTTCTGACCATCACCTCCTTCAATATGCCCTTCTTTCTTTCAACCCCCCCCACTCTTTCCCCTTTCACCTGCTATTTCTGCACTCCTTTCTATCAGCCTCCATTTCCCTTTTCCCCTCCTACTTCCCTATATGGTAAGATAAAGTTCCATGCCTGAATGCATAAGTTATTCTCTCTTTCAGCCAAATCCAAAGAGAGTAAGGTTCAAGCAAAGCTCACCCCTCTTCTTTCTTTCCCTCTACTGTAATAATTCTTTTGTGCTTCTTCATGTGATGTAATTTATCCTATTCTGCCTCTCCTTTCCTATTCTCCCAGTACAATCCTTTTCTTTGACCCTTTTTTAATATTATCACATCAAAGTCAACTTATACACATAATCTCAATCTATGTATACTCTTTCTAACTGCCTAATAGAGATACAGTTCTCAAGAGTTATAAATATCATCTTCCCATGTAGGGAAAACAGTATAAATCTCATTCAATAAGTTTTTTTTTTCTTTCCTTTTTACCTTTTTATGATTCTCTTGAGTCTTGTATTTGAAGATTGAATTTTCTGTGGAACTCTGGTCTTTTCATCAGGAAAGTTTGGAAGTTCCCTATTTCATTGAACATTCATCTTTTTTCCTGAAAGATTATACTCAGTTTTGCAGGATAGTTAGTTGATTTTTAGTTGTAATCCAAGCTCCTTTGCCTCTACAACATCATATTCAAAGCCCTCCAATCCTTTAATATAGAAGCTGCTAAGTCCTATGTAATCCTAACTATGGCTCCTTGATATTTGAATTGTTTTTTTCTGGCTGCTTGCAGTATTTTCTCCTTGACATGACAATTTTGGAATTTGACTACAATATCCCTTGGAGTTTTCATTTTGAGATCTCTTTCAGGAGGTAATCAGTGGATTCTTTTAATGACTATTTTATCCTCTGATATTAAGATATCAGGGCAGTTTTCTTTGATAATTTCTTGAAAGATGCTCTCCAGGCTCTTTTTGATCATGGCCTTCAGGTAGTCTAATAATTTTTAAATTGTCTCTCCCAGATCTATTTTCCAGGTCAGTTATTTTCCAGTAAGGTGTTTTACATTTTCTTCTATTTTTTTTCATTTTTTTCATTTTGTTTGAGTGATTCTTGATGTCTCATAGAGTTATTAGCTTCTACTTGCCCCATTCTCTTTTTTAAGGAGTTGTTTTCTTCAGTCGGTTTTTGTGCTTCATTTTCCAAGCTATTGACTTTTTTTCATAATTCTCCTGCATAACTCTCATTTCTTTTCCCAATTTTTCTTCTACCTCTCTTATTTGATTTTTAAGATCTTTTTTGAGCTTTTCCAAGAGGACTTTTTGGGCTTGACACCAATTCATATTTCCCTTTGAGGGAATGTAGGCATTTTGACACTGTCCTCTTCTGAGTTTATGTCTTGATCTTCTCTATCACCATAGTCAGTTTTTGTTTCCTGTTATTCATTTTTCAGCCTATTTTGTGACTTTTAAAGTTGAGCTCTGCTTGTGGAGCACATGAGGCATTGTCCTATGCTTCTTGTTTTGGGGGATAGGGGCCTTGTCACTGGCTTTCCACACCAGGGCCTCAGATGCTTGTGGCTTACCCACTGTGCTGGGAGTGGCCTGGCCTAGTTGTGCTGCTTGTACTGGGTTCCGGGGCTTACAATTTGCCTTTTGCACTGGGGTTGGAGGCCTCATTGCTAGCCTGCTTACCCAGGACTAAGGGCCTTAGTTGCTGAACTGAGTTGTGGCTAAGATCCTCCTGACAGCTTCCCCAGACACCATATCCTCTTGGCTGGGCTCCCCTTTTAGCCAAGTGAGACAGACCTTTCCTGCAGTCCTTCTAAGTTATCTTATGTTGGAAAATTGTTTCTTTACATCTTTTTTGAGGGTTCTGTTGCTCCAGAATCCATTTAGAAGCTTGATTTTACAGTCTTTCTGAGGGAAACTGGGGAGAGCTCAGGTAACTTCCTGGCTTCTCTTTTGCCATCTTCTCATCTGCCATCTGCCCCTCCCTTTGCAACTTTTGACACTACTGTCCATCTGCTCTTGGACATTCTCTCTTCCTTCTTTCATATAACATATCCACGACTCTTGTCTGTCTATCTTCCTTTTCCTACTTTAAATGTAAGCATTCTCAAACTCTCTTTTTGATCCTGTTCTCCTCTTGCCCTCTTTTTCTCTAGTGATCTCACTCATATTCACAACTTCAACACATTCACTTTATTCAGCTGACTACTAAATTTCTAATCCATACCTACCACATATACCCCAGACATATTTCCTGCCAAATGCACGCATCATCAGGACCTCAAAATCAACTTATACCAAATTGAATTCATCACTCATCAGTTTTCTCCTTAAATCTATTATTCTCCCTGATTTTTCAGTTCCTGTGAATGGAGCCACCTTTTTTCCCCCCTAATAACCCAGGCTTGAAACTCTGGAGTTATCTTTGATTCCTCATTCCTTCTCACACTTCTTAGTATAAACAGTATAAGTTTTATCAATCTTCCTTCTTCAATGTCTCACCCAGATATATGCCCTCCACTTTCTATTTTCTCTATTATAACTATAATTTGAAGCCACATTACCTCTCCCATAGACTATTACAATTGCTTCCTTATTGTTCCTTTTGCCTACAAGTCTCTCTCCTATATAAGCTATTATCAGATTCATTTTCCTAATGCATACCTTCAATCATGTCATTCCCATACCTTAAAAAGCACCAATGAGTTCCTGTTACATACAGAATACCTGCCTAAATCCTAAAGTTGAAATTCAAACCCACTCTGTGAGCTTGTCCTAACCCATTCCCAGTAATCCAGGGGAATTGTTCCAAAAATCTACTAGAAAGAATAATAAGAGTAGCAGATCTCAATTGTAGTATGTTTTTGGAGAAGAGGCAGAAATTTTCAGCGATTGACATATGGTTCACAAAGATCATCTTATTACCACATTCATGGAAATGCTATCTATGCTCAATGCAGACTGGTTTCCATCAGAAGTTTAGGTTCTCCACATTTATACACACATACATAATATACACATTTTATATATACATACACATGTGTTCATATATGTATACACACCTATATGTACAAATACATATATATGCATAAACACATAAGGGCTTCAATGTGAAATAAAACAAAAAGAAAAAGTCATCTGAAGCAGTGGAAAGAATCATAATATGTCAAAAGTTTGGAAAGCAGGAGAATGAAAAATTGAGCAGAAAGACAAAATCTACCACTGAACATTTAGGGTTAAGTATCTCTTCTAGGAGCAAAAGCAGCTACTTCTCCTCCAAAGAATGAAGTTCAAATGCCAAAGGTCCTGTTTTGGAAAAGATTATCAGAGAGGAAAAAAGAAGCAAGTAGTCTTGATTGCTCAAAGTCTGATGAAGATCATGAGACAGCTTTAGAAAACCTGACATTTGTAGTATAATGTGATATCTTCTCTGAGTGAGTATCAAAGACATAATGGAGAATCCTCAAAGACTCGTTAAACTTGTTGGTTTCCACCTACCTCTGGGGATTTGAATGACTGAGAAAAATATAGCCAGGCATAATCTATAAATAATTGCTAAGCATTATTATGGTTCAGAGAAGAAACTCAAGATGTTAGGCACAGAGGTGATATTTTCTTCAATGCAGTCAAAGAAAGATAAGATATTCAGGGGAGAAAATAAGATATGGAAAATGGATTATTAAGTAATAAGATGTTATTTAAGAATGGGTTTTGTATTTCTGGACCATGGCTTAAAATAGAAAAATCAAGGGATCTTTTTAGGTATGGGGTGCCTTCATTAAAAGTGCTGGGGAAAACTAATTTGCCTAGAGTCTTGCAAATATGATCAAAATGGCTTTCAAATGAAAAAGTAAAGAAGTAGGTCAAACCTACCTACTGTATACCTACCCAGTTAAATACTCTGGCTTAATGATGATGGTTTCAATGGTCATGATTTCGTAATGATGATATTTGCTCATATTTTAACAGCACTTAAAAGTTTGCAAAGTCCTTAATTTGCTCTATTTCATTTGAAAGGATAGGGGTTCAGAATTACTCAGAAGATTAAAAGAAATCTAAGAAAGAATCCAGCACTAAAACACATGACCTCAGATATTCATATAAAGGGTAAAAAAGAAAACTAGAGATCTGAATTCAAGGAGGCTAATTTGACTTCATAAAAATTATTGAGGCTTTGAGAAGTACAATTCAGGTTTAGAATTTGACTATTCAATAATAAGCCTTAGTCAAAAGGAACAGTATAGGTAAAAGTTGGGGGTGGATCTTTATGTTTAGAGGGTATACTTATTGCCTACAGTGACAAGGATGCTTAAACAAACTCCCAAATCTACTTCTGATGAGTAGGATCTCCAGAGCTTGGCTACATTCAACTTGCAGGATGTCAAAGGTATCCCAGAGGAGTCAAGAGTGACTGTCTATTGTAATTGTCTCAAGCTTCCAGTGATATGTATTCTACCACATTATCTCAGTTGAGAATCAATATAGTCATCCAACCTTAATTAGGTATTATAAGTGAGTATGTAATAAGGTGATGAAGTAAGAATGATTGATACAAAAGCATTCCTCCCCCAATGTCTGTGGCGCTCTTCCCATAAGTACAGAGTCCAGAGGAAAGTGAGTTCTAGCTTGAAGAACACTTGCTCAGAAGGGGTAATTTACAATTCCTGGTTGCTTGAAGATCTGTTCTTCAATTTATTCTCAAGCTTCTCAAGAAGTTCCCCTTAAGCATGGTGAACTTGAGTCCAGTTTGCCACTGGCTCTCAATCTAGCACTGCCATAAATCACTCTTAATCCAGGGGGATGATACAAACACATTACTGGCAAGACGTGAAGATAAAATTCTCCAGACTGAATACTCATCTGACCAAAGCAGGGAGGGGAAGAAATTTGACTAAGACTGAAGCCAGGGCTACTTCCCCCAACCCACCAAGTGATTCCTTCTCAGGCTGTGTAGCTAGAATGTCAAGCTTGCTCAACTTTCTGGAATTACTATTTATAAAGGACCCAGAGGGCTTGATGAAATCTCTAAGTCAATTGGAATAGACTTCCTGTCTGCCATCATTTCACTCCAAATGGCTTTCAAAGACTCTTCACACTTAGTGTTCTAAGGCAGATGAATAAAATTGATTTATTGGGTGTCTTACCACTTATTTAAAGTAGGGTGGAGTTGAATAAATCAATTAAACCCACCCTTACTACTCACTGGGGAAAATCCAGGAACCATGGGAGAAGGAGTATGGTAAAACATTTTAGGAATAAAAAACCTAGTATTTATAAAGTACTTTACAAATATCTCATTTTATCCTCACAACAACTCTGGGAGGTAGGTGCTACTATTATTCTTATTTTACACATAAGGAAAATGAGGCAGAAAGGAGTGGCTTGTTCAAGGTCATACAGTTAGTAAGTGTCTGAAAATAAATTTGAACTGAGCTCTTCCTGACTCCAGGTGCAGGTTCTAATCACTGTGACACCTAGTTATCTCTGATAAAGTTTAATAAAGATCAAAAGAGAAATGCTGTTATCAGAATATACTACTAATCACCTGGGCAGAAAGGGGAAAGACATGAGTTGGGAAATCAAACAAAAACCTGGAATGAAGACATGGTATAGTAGTGACTGAGGACTTCAATCATCTGGACATCTAGTAGCACTCTTTTTCTTACAAAAACACAGAAAATAATATTTTTTTATTTCCCTATATTGCAATTTTATTTTTCAGAGAAAGAGTAACTACTATCTTGAATCTCATTCTAATCTGCAAAGAACTGTTTGTTGAAGTAGAAATGATGGTAGCAATGGGAGAGAATAATTTATTTCATCTTACAATTTGTTATTTAGAAAGAAGCAGAAATCAGGGCATAAACTGACATGGACTCTGGATTTTTGGTAGGGTAGATTTCAAATGGTTAAGATACAGGGTAGGTAGGATACCATGGCCTAAAATTCTATAGGGAAAGATAGACAAAGAGATTAGAAGCTCTGAAGAATGAAATTGTGAAAACCCATATAGCAAAATCTCCAATATGGAACTCCACTATGGAAGAAAAGGAATTGGCTAAAGATACCAAAGCAAATGCATAGGTACACCCTTATTGAAAATGAAGAAGAAGGAGGAGGAGAAGGAGGAGGAGAAGACAGAAAGAACATGGAAATATATGAAATTTTTCCATCTGTAAAATGGGGATAGTAATAATACCTTACTCACAGGTGAAGATTAAATGAGTGACAACATGTAAAATCCTTTCAAACCTTAAAGTGCTATATAAATGTTAGCTATTATCATTATTCATGTTGACAAATATGAAAAATGACAAAAGTACCATGACATTGATAAATGCAAATGTCCTGACTTTCTGAAAAGGGAATAGAGTAAAGTCTGTTATTAATAAGCTAAGGACCTTAATTTGATTATTAGTAACATCTAGGATATATTAGAAAAGGAAAGTTAGTGAAAACTGAGAAAAGGAAGGAAAGATTAAACAAATTGAGAGTTAGAAAATTAAGATTAAATGAATTTTTGCTATTCTACTCTTTGGGAAATTTCTGATCTTCCTGAGATCACTTTATGGTTTCACAGGTAATAATATCACCTTAGTCAAACTCCTCACCTAATGCTTTCCCCAGAATGAGTTGTACCTGATATACCATGTGACCAGATGCTTGGCACAAGAATGACTTACTACAACTTCATGATGAACAAATCTTGCCAGACTGATCTCAGTGTCTTTCATAACAGAATTACTAAACTGGTAGGTCAGAGGAACATTGCACAATAATAACACATTGAATTTATATCACACTTTAAGGATTGCAAAGCACCTTAAAATGTTTTTTCATTCAGTTTTCACTATAACCCCGTGATTTAGGTGTTATTATTATTTCTATTATAGATAGAGCTTAAGTGATTTGCCCAGGGTGATACAGGGGGTATGTGCCTGAGGCCACATTTGAATTCGGGCTTTCCTGATTCTAGGTCCAGTGCACTATCTACTGAGCCAACTTGCTATCATTTATGTTTTAGATGAAATATACTCACATTTTTGGTAAGCAACTGACAAAGTATTTCATATTATTTTGGTGGAGAAGATAGAGAGATATGAGTTGAGTTCTTAGATGGTGATTTAGTTGAATAGATACCCCAAAGAATAATCACTCTTTAATGATTCAATTTTAACTTAGAAAGAGGTCTCTAGAGGAATGTCTCAAGGATTTGTGCTTGGCTCTATAGTAATATTTTTTTTCAGTGATTTGGATAAAGACAGATTAAAGACTCATAAAACATACAGATAACCTAAAGCTAATATGGAAAGTACCATATTAGAAGATACTATTTTGAGGAAATAGACCAGCAAAGGAGTGCAAATATGGCAAAAAGTTTGCACAAGTAGTAAAGTATGATGGAAATATCACCATGGGAACTGGAATCACTGTTGGAATGCTTCAGGAAAGAATACATGTTGACCTGGACCATGACATGTTTTCATCAAGGACACATAAGAATGTAAGAGGAAATCAATTCAGTGTTTCCACTTAGCTTCACCTTTGTATAAGAAGACTGAAGAGGAAGTTTAAGTCAAAATTTAGGGTGAGATTTTAGACTACCCATGCATTTAATTATTTTACTTTTGCTATTTATTCTTTCTGTTAGCATACCATATTATACTGCTAATATTGAAGCAATTTTATGTACAGTTAGTCTCTAATTTACAGTAAAGGGTTATATTTCAAAAGTTCACTCCTTGAGGTGGATGCTTTCAACTCAGAATGGCTTGAATTAGGCTGACAGTAGAGCTCACAAAATTTTGTTTAACTCATAGTGTACTTGACATATAGAAGCAATATTATAACTGGAAAAAAAAACTATGATGGAATGGAATGGGTGCTGCACCTGAAGATAAGAAAACATTGTGAATCATTCCTGTGTGATAATGGACAAATTTTCCCCATTAATAAGATTGTGAATAATTTATTTGTATTAGGGGCAGGTAGGTGGCACAGTGGATAGAGCACTGGCTCTTGAGTAAGGAGGACCTGAGTTCAAACCCAGCCTCAGACACATAATACTTCCTAGCTGTGTGACTCTGGGCAAGTCACTTAACCAAAATTGCCTCACTGAAAGATCTTATTTGTATTGACTGCCTCACATGGTTCTTGTGAGAAAAATGTTTTGTAAAACATAAAACACAGAAATCAAATTTTACTGTTCCTTTCTTAGGTCCTACTGATCATTGTCTATAAACAATTTCAGTGAGAAAACACATAACTTTTTCTAATTAAGTTTGCCTAGAAAACACCTCCCACTTAATAATAGTGGTTTTCCTCATATCAATATCCTAGAATGTGTTATTTATGAAAGAGAAGGTAAGATGGTTGGGATCAAAATTCTTCTGGTCACCAAGAACTCAGTAGCATCTGTATAATGATGTAAGAAAAGGCACTTATTTAGAACAATTAGTGTCTGGTTGTTTTGAATTGGACAATAAAAGGCAATGCCCCACCCCCCAAATAGTTTTTTTTTCAGTTCAGTACTCTATAAAATCACTTGATTTATTTTTTTTTTAGTTTTTAGAATTATGAGCCTAATTTTCAAAAATGAACTCTGTATTTATGTAATGAAGAAAGATCCACAAGAAATAACCATTTCAATTTCACTGTTCCATTTAATTCACAATGCAATTTTCCAAGTTCTGGGAGTCATGAGGTGATTCCCATAGAGAACAGAATAATATGGGTTCACAAGAATTAGCCATGCCAGACTAATCTCATTTCTGTTTTTGTGACAGGGTCACTAGAGGCTGATAGATCAAGGCAATGACACAGACGTTGTGTAGAGGGATTACAGAAAAGCATTTTGCAAAGTCTCCCACGATGTCCTTAAATAACAGCTGAAATGTCTATAATACTTAATAATTTACAAAACACTTTTCTCATAACAACTCTGAGGAAGGTAATGTTTGTATGACTGCAGTGATGATTTTTTTTAAAAATCCAGACCTGTGATTTTATTTCTCACTACCAGTGGTACAAATTTTTCACCAATGTAGATGAGCAACTGCCCCCAAACTTGCAAAACTTTTAATCTTACAGAGGGGCCTGAAGCTTGGAATGGTTAAAGACTTGCTTGGGTTCATGTAAGCAATATGTACCAAAAGGAGGACTCAAACCCAGGTCTTCCTGACTAAGGCCCACTCTTGATCAACAGATTATATTGAACTGCTGCTGTGATTATTGCTGCTTTATTATTACAAAGTAAGTTTCAGCGAGAACATTCCTTTCAGCATTCTTTACAATATAACATACTGACAGAAAAATGTGAGTTCAATCACAAAATAGTTGGGCAACTGTATGGTTGCCTAAGACTATATATGGTCCAACAGTTGGATCTGAAGCACATTCATAGATCACCATGAATCTGACATTGCCTCAAGGCTTTGTCTTTAACCTGGCTTTGCTTAACATTTTTATCAGTGACTTAGATGAAGAAAGATATAGAAGGCATAATTATCAAACTTACAAATGGTATAAATTTGGTAAAGATTGCTAAAATATTGTATTTCAATAGAATACAAAGCTCTCAGAGATTTGCAACAATGGGACAAATCAATGAAATTTAACAGGAGTAAATGAAACTTGATGCCTTTTTAAAAATTGAATGTTCACACACAAAACAAAGGGGAAGGTATGGAGAGCATAACGATAAGAATGGGGCAGGGAAGGAAGCTACTAATTTATTACAGATAAACAGTGTGATGTGTTTATCTGTGACTACAACAATGACTTGATCTTAAGAGATGCTTCATGTTCACTGAAGTAAGTTAATAGAACTATAACACTCAAACCAAAGGAAGTGATAGTATCATAGAATAGCAAAATTTCAGAGTTGGAAAGGGGACCCTGAGGCAGTTTTATCTCACCTATACCTCATCATGAATTCCTACCTCAGTATCCCTGACAAGTACTCATCCATTCTTTACTTGAAGGCCTATAATTAAGCAGAAACCCACTACAGATCAAGGTATTTCTTCACAGTTAGGGTCTACTCTAATGAATAAGAAGTTTGGTTTGTTTATTTACTTTGTTTATTTCATTGTGGCCTTCCTTGGGGAGAATGCATCTGGAGTATGATGCTTACTCAATTTAAGATGAACAATGACGAGTGAAATATATCTGGAAGAAGGTAAATGGGGAATTAAAAGAAACTAAAGAGAGAAAAAAGTCTTAGGAACAACAGTTGAATGAAGAACATTTCACCTAGAGAAGAAAAAATTCTAGGTATATGTGCTAGCTGTCTTACAATACAACATGACTGGCCGTGTGTAAGGGATGGCTCCAGAAGGAAACACCAATTGATCAGGAGAGACAGATAATAAAAGGAAATTTGAGCTAGCAAAACCTCAAATGGTCTGGTTGAAACATGAGATTATGGGAACCCTGTCACCAGAGGTGTCAGTGACATGACTACATGACAACTTGTTGGGAGTTCTGTAGACGAGGAGGCACATTTCAGGATATGGTTCTACTTGATGATCTCTGATATTCTTTACAATTCTAAGACCAAGATCCCATGATGTTGTTTGGTACTTCAAAGTTCCCAACCAACAAGAATAGTTTCTGGACTCTTTCTTACTATAACGAGTAAATCAAATATCATCTTCCACATTATTTTCCATAAGTATGCCAATGGGCAAGAAAGTTTGCTATGGGTCAGAAAGTGGCATTTATTTTAAAAACGAGATTTCGTTCACAGAAGCAGACAATGAGAAAGCAATAAGGGAAATGATTATCTCTACAGAAGTGATAATGAATGGACAATTAGCTTAATAATGATTTTCATGTTCACTGCTTAACCAATAATGGTATCAGATAAACTGTCATGACATATTCTATTGGCCCAATGCAAAGAGCAAAGACAGGAAGGGAGAGAAATTATACTATCTCTTTTCTCTGGGAAGAATTACATTTGCCTGTGACATAAAATTAAACTCTATTCAAAATGTTACATTTTCCCAATCACACTAATTTTATTAAACTCTAGATTTTAATTACATTTGGAATTCAATTTCTGTCATGTAAATCTAAGAAACTGTATATGGCATACAAAGAAAGTCAATTATCATCTGAAAATAGCACTATTTCTGGGGGAAAATAACAATTATTTTTCTGAAGGAATGTGATGTTGTCTTTTTCCTTTAGTGTCATAACATGAAGATTATATATCTAAGAAAAAGTGTAATGTTAGTTTTCATATTTATATCCATATATGAAACTACATATGCAGATATTAATGAGTTTATGAAGTTATCAAATATGATTATATTGTTATATACTTATAACATGGGGCTCTAATGTTCACTAAAATTGTAAATAAGCAAAGTGATTACATTTTATCATGAGCTTATATTATTCAACAGAGACATCTAAAGTACAGTTTCAGTGAACTAAGACTACATTTTCTTCGTAATCTTTTTTTTGGTAAACAGACAATTGTTTTTCCTAAATAGAAATGATGTATTTGCGAAGAGCAGATTTAATTTTTAACACCTCATTAATAAAGTCTAGAAATGACTCAGACAGCAAAAAATGTCTATAATAAATGAATAGAAAGACCCTTAAAATATCAAAGTACCATTTGGTACAACTACTGAAGTACCCAAATCTACATTGACATCATTGTTTAACTTTTAGGAGTAACACAGCATTAGCCAGTCAGTATTCCCATTATCTCCTTATTACTACTTGAACAGATTGTTATGGCATAGTGGAAAGAGCACTGGATTTGGATTCAAAACACCTGGATTTAACTTCTTGTTATTCTATGCAATATATAGCAGGCAGAGTTAAGAAGCATGGAAGTCTGAGGTCATTTAGTTCACCTTTCTTTATTCACTGCTTATTCTTCCACCTTGTACAATCTCTATTCCAACCAGACTGGACAATTACTTTTGCTTGTACATGGCATCCCATTTTCTACCTTTGGTATACATGATTCCTTATATCTGGCATGCATACATCAGACACATTCTTCCCCTGGACAATATTTTCTTTCTTTTCTTTTCTTTTTTCTTTTTCTTTTCTTTTCTTTTTTTTTTTGACTTTTAGGAAACAGCTCTTGGTTTTCTTCTTACTTGTCTGAATATTTTTCAGTGTTCTTTACCGAATCCTCCTCCTTCTATGTACTCATTTTTTGGCACCCCTCAAGACTGGCCAAGCTCATCCTACCTTTCTACACTCTCTCAATAGATAATCTCATCAGCTCCCATGGGTTGAATTTCCATCTCTTTGCAAATGACACTCAAATCTATATAGCCAACCCTAATCTATCTCCTGTACTTATGCATTACCAGTACCCTTCAGAGAATTTTAACCCTGATATTCAACAAGAATCTCAAACTCAATATATTCACCCCCCCAAAAAAATCATCATATTCCCTCCAAAATTTATCTCTCCTCTGAGTTTCCCATTTCTGTTGAGTGTAACGTTAACTTCCAGTCACTGTGGTTCACAACTCTGCCACAGTCCTTGACTTTTCTCTCCCTTTAATATCTGTATAAGTTGTGAAGTCCTTCCAATCTGTCTACCACTTCAGAAGCTCATTAGACCCTTTTTCTTTTCTAATCACAAAGCCTCTGAGTCTAAGTACTCATCATCTCTGGCTTGGACTGTTACATCTGCTTCCTAATTGACCTCTTTTTTCCCTAGTCTCTCTCTGCACCAAAGTATCTTCCACAATCTGCCATTGCCTCTGGAATAAACAAAATATTCACCTTAGCATTTATTTAATCACTTCTCAGTCTAGCTCCTGAACCTGCCTTCCCCAGCTTATATTATAATCTTAGCCTTCATGTACTATCTCTTCTAGTTAAATTGTCCTGCTCATGACATGTTATACGTGATATTCTATCCTAGATTCACCACCACAGCATGTTTGAAATGCTAACCTCTCTACCTACTCAAGTCATCTTGTTCCATCCTGTCTCCAACAGACTGTCTCCTGTGATGAAGTGGATTTACTCCTTCCCAAGGCTAACTTCTCTACCTACTCAAGTGATCCCTTTCCATTCTGTCTCCTTCAACAGATTGTCTCCTCTGTCATTCCCACCTTTTCACTCGTTTTCAATGTCTCCCTTCATATTGGCTCACTTTCTATTGCCTATAAACATGCCCATGTCTCACCCATCCTGAAAAAAATACTCACTTGATCCTTCTCTTCCTGGTAATCATCGAATATCTCTTTTGTCCTTTGTAGTTAAACTCCTTGAAAAGGCTGTCTATGAAAAGTGCTTCTACTTTCCCTCCTCTCATTCTCTTCTTGACCCTTATAATCCAGCATCTACCCTTATCATTCCTCTAAACCTTCCTTTTTCTCCAGTACAATGGAAGTTCATTAAGGTCAGGGACTTTTTCATTGTTTTCTTTTTGTGTTCCCAGTACCATGCATCGTACCTTTATTAACCATAGTAGGTACATAATAAACAGTTGTTGAAACTAATTCAGTTGAGTTTAGGAATGAAATGAATAGGAGCTTTATAAACTATAGTATTAGAAACACTGGATTACTGTACATTATAATAATTGATGCACATAATGATGTTAAGAGAAATGATTATTAATGACCATTTATGGGGGAGATCTAGGCTTTTCCCCTGTCCTATTTCTTGTTCAAAGCCCATCCTTTGAAGGCCATTACTGACCTCTGCCAAAAATTTACCTCACCTAGACCATCTTATTTAAGGTGAATTCCTGCCCATTTTCTTCTACTCAAACAAGTTTGGGTGGAAGTAGGTCCTTTGTCTAGATTACCCAAAGCTGGAGGGGCACAGAAATGGTCTCTTTGTCCAAGAGTGATTTGATGTCACTCTCCTAGCCCTTCATTTGAGTGAGCCCACTTCTCTTTGTTCACCTCTCCTTAATTATTAACCAATCAGATTTGATTGTCACCCTCAGGAATACCCATTCTTCCAAGATCATATAAACTGTGAGCCCACCACCATGACTAGTCTTTGGCATTTGACTGTGGCAGTGACCATTTTATTAATAAAATACTAGCATTATTAATAAAATGATTAATTACTAGTAACTATGTCTCTCAAACTTTTTAAACATCACAATTACTTTAAATCACCATAAAATATTGAAAAATTGTGTTTGGATACTCTTTTTGTTTGTTTTTTTTTTTTTGCTAGGCAATGGGATTAAGTGACTTGCCCAAGGTCACCTAGCTAGTAAGTGTCAAGTGTCTAGGGCCGGATTTGAACTCAAGTCCTCCTGACTCCAGGGTCAGTGTTCTATCCATTGTGCCACCTAGCTGCCCTCTGTTTGGATGCTCTTGAAGAAGACATTGAAGCATATAATATATTCTGGAAAGATTTCCATCAGAATATTTTAAAAGTCTGAATGGAGAATTTTAAAATATATATAAAATTTACTTACATGGAACAGTTTGCTCCCCCTTAGTCAAAGTGGCTCGTATTACCTTGCACTATTCACTCTTCTTGTCTGTGTGTCAATTTTCTCATCTGGAAAATGAAGGGATTGGATTCTAAAGCCATGATAGCCACAGAACACAGAAATAGTGACAATATAGAAGCTGTTAGCTAAATTGGGTGGTTTTTAGTTAAGGAATTGGATTGCAGTGCAAGAGATTGAAACTACAGACATCTCTCAGTCTAGCCAGATCTTTGTTTTTGTTTTCTAGATGTGTGCTAAAGCCATTAGAAAAGTGTTATTTTCTAAGTGCATTTTGGAAATGACAAAGATTGTCAACATTTTGTAAATGGTATTTTTTTCCCAAACAAAAGTTTGAGCAAAATGGCAAGTTTTGTAGTCTTTGTAGACATGGAGCTCTTGTGATTTTAGGTAATATATGCAGTTTTCCAACATTTGTGTCTAATCGGAGGCCTTGGGACCTCTTTCTTCTTTTTCCCTTACCCTATGTCTCTGAGACTTCATGGACCCCAAGAAACAAGTATGGATTTTGGGCCTTTTTTTTTTTTCATTCTAGGTGCAGGGACTGGAATTTCCAATCGATCCTGGGAGATTATGGAATGAGGATCTAGGAGTCCAGTAAAAGATGGATATTTGTTTTTTGTTATATTATTGAGGTAAATATTCTTTTTTTTCCAAGCTAGTAAGAAATTGGAGTGATAGTCATTGGAACTCTAAAATTGGGGGGAACAAAGCAAATAGAAATTTAAGCTGTGGGAGAGAAAAGATACTTTCCAACTGATTCAGGGTACTCAAAAACCCTAATAAAATGCAATAGGTCTGGTCCTAAGAGAGCAGGGCCAGGCCAACTGTTTTATACTTGGTGGATTCCAAACATCAGGTGAGTCAAAGTACTAAAGTATGCCCCCAGCCATGACCTTGCTATGAATTAGCTTGAAATCTCCCAATTCTTTTTTTTTTTTTCAAAAGCCTTATATTGTTCTTATTTTTACTTTCTGGGTCTATTCCTAAATTAAGGAAAATGCCATGAGTTTCCAATTTAAAAAAAATCATTATACTTATGAGATGGGCCAGCCTCCATTTTTTCAAATAGTTGTAACATCAAAATTGCATTTAGCAGTGTGATAATGACAAACTAATCATTAAACGTCCAATAGACATTGTAATAAACAATGAAATGTTAGTTGTAGGAAATTAATATGTATCAAATAAAACAGAAAAAGTTATCAATTATAAGCAATACTGCCAATAACTCTGCATTTATGATTATAATGGATTCTAAATGAGAGATAAAATGCCAATAGGAAAAAAATATTCAAAAATCCCAAACATATGTCAACCTGAAATAAAGAAGACTTCCAAAGTATCAAAAAGGAGGATCTTGAGGAAAAGGATTTCCAATTCAGGACACAATGCAGCACCAAAGTACTGGAGTGCCCAAGAGAGATGGGGGGGGCAGGGTTAAATATATTTTAACAGGGAAGGAGTCTTATGGAAGGTACAGCCTCTGGAATCTGTTACCAAAGTTGTTTTCCATAGCAACCTAAAGTCCATAGAGAAGGCTGAGGGAAACTGGGAAAGGGGGAGGGGTGACATCTGGTCAAAGCTCCTTTTATTTTCCCTCCTTTTTTATTTTCTTAGTCCCCTTTTTTCAATAGTCCTCTTTTAACTGGTTTCGATCAGCTTTAGGAATATGCAGTGCTGAGATCAGGCAATGTCAGCTCATATTCAGCTACTTTCCGTATTTTAATTAACAGTGATATCTAGGTGGTACAGTGGACAAAGTGCTGGACCTAAAGTCAGAAAGACCTGAGTTTGAATGTGGCCTGAGACACATTATAGTTGTGTGACCCTGGTCAAACCATCTAACCTCTTTCTGACTCAATTTCCTCATCTGTAAGATGGAGATAATAACAGCAACTACCTTCTGGAATTCCTGTGAGGATAAAATGAGATATTTATAAAGCACTTTGCAAACCTAAAAACACTTTTAATGCTAGTTTAAAATGCTAGCTTTTATTATAATATATTTTTTAAATATCCTGTCTTTTATCTGAAGCTAATGGTATGAAATTACAAGTGTGGTGATAAAGAAAATAATTATATCATAAAGCTGTTGTGAGTTTCAAAAATATATATGAAAATAATAGTATGATAATGACAATAATACAAATGTAAAGGAGAGGCAGGTCCTATCCCAAGAAATTTATATTTTACTGGAGGTGGAGACATGGCACCTTCCCAGATACATGAAGGATAGTTATATCATCATCATCATCATCATCGTCATCATCATCATCATTATCAATAGTTAAAATTTATTATGTGCCAGGCACGGTTCCAAACACTTTACAATTATTATCTCATTTGATCCTCACAACAACAAAATCCATTTTACAGATAGGGAAAATGAGACAAACAGTGGTTGTGACTTGGCCAGGGTCACACAGCAAAGAAGTATTTGAAACCAGATTTGAAAACAGCTCTTCTGATTCCAAGGCCTAGCACTCTATCCACCACACCACCTACTTGCCATAGATGTATACAAATGTATAATGTATACTTCTCTCTTTCTCTCTTTGTCTCTGTCTCACTCTCTTTCTCTTTCTATCTATCTATTTATACACACACATAAAGTAACATATAGGTATATACTTCTATATCTTTATATTTATTTATATATAACAAAAATTAAATAATTTCAGGGATGAGGGTAACTATCAACTTGGGGACTTGGGAAAGGTCTTATACAATATGGCACTTGAGATGATGCTGAAAGAGAACTGAAGAGGGAAATTCTGGATATGGGGGACTGAATGTACAAATGCATGGAATGGGGTGGTTCTTGATCAAGATGAAAAATTGCATATAAAGTAGCCAATTGGTCAGTTTATGTAGAACTCAAAATGTACAAAGGTGAATAATGTACAAAAAGTCCAAAAAATACTCTCCATTTTCAACTCCACAGAACAAGATTTCCCTCCCAGGATAAGCTTTTCTTTAAACTAACTAACATGCTGCTGACTCAAGTCTCAGCCTCCTCTTCCCTCTGATTGGAGGGCCCAGTACCAAACTCCTCCCAAAGACTTTCTTTGTTGAAGGGCAGAGACTTGACTCAACTCACTCCACTTTCCATCATTGCCGTGCCTGGTTTCAAAACCATGGAACAAGCTATCTCTGTCTAGGGTACCACCTGGTATCCTGGTCCTCTAACCTCCCTCTCCTTTCCTGCCTCCTTTTCTGTATTGTCTCCCCCTTACATAGTGAGTTCCTTAAGATTAGGTACAATCTTTCTTTTTATTAATTGTATCCCCTGGGCTTACTTACCACAGCATCTGGCACATAGTAGGAACTTAAAAATATTTATTGGATTGGATAGTCTGGAGTCAGATCATGAAAAATATTAAAAACCCTCAAGTGCTTTTTAGCCTAGAGGCAATAAAACCTTTTTTTTTTTTTTTTCTTAGGCAATGGGGTTAAGTGACCTGCCCAGGGTCACACAGCTAGTAAGTGTTATGTGTCTGAGGCCAGATTTGAACTTGGGTCCTCTTGACTCCAGGGCCAGTCCTCTATCCACTGTGCCACCTAGCTGCCCCCAATAAAACACTTCTTGAGGAAGGGAGGAGGCACAGTCAATATTTTGTAATTTCTGTTAGGAAGCTTTTGTTGCACAATTTAGAGAGAAGATACTATTGTAGCAGGGAGCCTCATTAGGAGTTGTTGAAATAATCTAGGCTAGAAGTGATGAGGCTCTACACTAAAGTGATGATTGTGTGAATGGCGACAAAGGTATGCAAGTGAGTTGTTGGGGAGCTAGAATCCCTAAACATGGGGTCATGGATTTGATCTGGTTGGATTCAGTCAGAGTAATTTGTAGAGAATGACTCCAGGGTTGTGAACCTGGACAACTGAAAGACTATTAGTGTCTTCAGCAGAAGAAAGAAAGTTAAGAGAGAAATGATGGGTTTAGTTCAGGCGTTCTTTGACATTCTGGTAATCTAATGTCAACTTCTCTTCTCAGAATAATGGTTTTAAATAATTTGAGGAAATGCTAAACTTTGGTTATTGGTTAGTGAAAATAAAGATGTAACGTTTCCCTTATACACTGACTCCACAAGAGAGTTCATGGACAGCAGCTTAAGAGCTCAAATTTTAGGGGGAAATATAATCAGTTTAACTTTGGATATTTCCTGTTTGAGATAATTATCAAACATTCTCATGGATCGTCATGGATGTCACAACAAACTGGAGATGAAAGAATGGAGATCAGGAGAAACATGAAGATGAGTCATATAAATATTTAATTATATTTTTCCATGTATCTACAAGCTTCTCAGGTTTGAAATTCCTTCTCCTATTGCATATTATATTTTCTTTATTTCTTCTCATCCTGCAGAATTTTCATCTATGTCTTTTTATTCAGTCCTTCATGAATGATCCACCCATTAGATAGAAGGCTAGATAGCCTTCTTGTAGTTTTTTTTTTTAATCTTGTGTCAATTTAGCAATTAGTCTGTACATTTATCCTCATGCACTATCACTCTTTTATATACATGAATGGCCACGTTCTGGTCATTCAGTATATCCTTAATGATGATATTTATGATCATCTTCTTGGCGCGGCATTGTGTGGAGTTAGACCTGATTCTGGCCAGAAATCGTGTATTTAGTTTCTCTATTAGAACAAATCCAGATACTGTGAGGCCATTCATCAATTAACAAAAGATTTACTTAGCCATAACTAGAGAAGGATATTCAAAAGGGAAAGGCCTTGAGGACCTTTTTAATTGATTCAGCTGAGTGAAGCTCCTATTGCATCCACCAGCAAGGTCTCTCAGAGCCCCTCTAACTCCTTCTAGGCTGTTTTATTCTAGTGAGGAAGTGATATCAACAATCTAAGTACTTAGTCTTCCAAACCAATCAAGTCTTCTAGAATGTCTCAATACTATTTAAGTAAAAAGAAAAAAGGCCAATCTGCAAAGGAGGGTGGGGAGAGGGTTAGGATAGTGGTCCTTCCACAATCAGTATTAGTGATTTTTGATTAAATGGAATGACAATGTAAATGTTAACCTACATCAAAGAAGGAACCTCATCAGGACCAGTGTACAATGAGAACTACTATTTCTAGTGGTTTGGAAACAAATTCCTGGTTATGGAAGCCCAGAAATCACATAAACTGAATTCCATCATGAACCAAGCCACCACGCTGAGTACCTTCATTGTATTGGATGCCCCAACTTAAGCTTCCTTTTATACTTTGTGTTCTTCCCTAGAATATAAGATCCCTGAGAGTAGAAACTATTTTTGTTTCTGCTTTTACTTGTATTACTAGTGCTTCGCAAGCTGCCTGGCTCAGGGAAAGCACTTAATGAATGCTTGTTGACTAGACACTAAAACCTACCTTATTGCCCCATTAGACTGGGAGCTCCTTGTGAGGGTCTTTTTTCCCCACTTCTTTGTATCTCCAGCAGTTAGTGTAATGTCTAACCTATAGTAGATACTTAATAAATGCTTGTTTATAAATGGCTTAATATGTGGCTTATTGACTCGACAAATAGAAATTTAAGCCTCAGATGCCATTCTTTCTTCTTTCCACATATGAGGCTAAATCTTACTGAGTATCAAAGTGAGGCTTAAGTCAAAGTGTGAATACTGCTATTTTGCTGAACTTTTAATCATGTGGCTTAAAAATAATTTCCTTAACATTATTTCAATACACTGTGTTTACAAGTAAGCTTGTTCTTTCTTTTTCTTTCTTTCTTTTTGGACAGTGAGCTCTGCTTTTCAATAATTCATTCAATTATAGCAATGAAGACTGTGGAACCTGACAAATCCAAGGACCCTTACTAAACTGAGGTATTCAATTTTTCTTCTGGTCACTATGGACTAGAAAAGAATGATTAGATTTTAGTTTAGTTTTTTTTTTTAATATCATAGTGTAAATAGAGATAACATCAGTTTTGTGTCAGGGTGAAAGAAAAATGATTATATTACTTAATTTCCCTAATTTGCTTGCCATATTCTTAACTTTAAAGAATGAGGATCTAATTTTCTTTGAAGAAACTTATCTTAACTCGTATCAGTTAGCTAAGAAAGGCCTGCCTCATCACTAATTTTTTCTAGTCTCATCCTCACCTCCACCAAATATAATCCAGGGAATGTATCCCATAATTCACATGCAGGCAAACTTTCTATTGATTTCATTCAGAACAATTTTCTACATAAAGATGCCAGAATCAGGATGATGAAGTAAATAATTGAAAGCAAATGATAGTTAATGCACGTCTTTTTCATCATTTTCTCTTAACTCCGTTAAGATAATCAGACATGTTTTACTGATCCAAATATTTACACTGCTATTTGAGGGTGATTTTGTAATCTGCTGATTAAAAGTTTCAGCCCCCAATTTTCCCCCATCAAAAAGTGTTACAGTATTGTTATGATAACATAAGATTGCAAAGATAGTAAATACTTTCTGTATCAAATTCTTGTAAATTTAGAAGCAATGAATTTAGGCAAGGTGATGTCATTATTTTTCTTTTCATAACTGCAAAAATAATTTTTCACAGCTATTTTGAATAACCCTTTGGAGGCGTGAAAGTTTGGGAACCAAAATAAGCACTCAAAACTGGTTCTTGTTTCACAGCTGCATGCACACACAATGAGGGTAAGCTTGTTAAAAGTGCACATTTCTTGGCCTTCTTTTACTTTGTTTTTTTTTTTCCTTTGCAGAAAGAAAAAGATTTAGATATTTATTTCAGAAGGAGAAAAATGCTTACATATTCTAGTTATTTGTGGGAACTTGGCAATATCATAGAATAAAAAATAAATACTACTTCAGGAACTTCCAACCATAACATAATCCCTATAAATGAGGTTATGATGCTAAGAAAATGTAGTTGCTGGATTAAAAAAAAAAAGAAAAAGGATGAAAAAGAGAATATTCTCTGCATGTGGTATTTGAATGTACTAAACCCATGCTATTGCATTGCAGAATGTCTGCTGTTGCTCTTCTTGCACCCCCTTCTCTTCTATGTTGACATTATCTTGGCCAGACTGAATTGACCTTGGAGGCATTCATTTCTGGATCTCAGTTCCTCGTCTATTTAATGAGTATATAAACTAAATAGCTTCGAAGTTCCCTCCTAACTCTTATAACCATAGAGTAGACTTTTTTCTCTATGGCCTGTGGTTGGAGCTGCAATCCTCCATTTTGGATGGAGGTATCCCAAAGCACAGAAAACACTTGGTAAGTCACTGGGTTCAGTTTTTGGAATGACCACAAGAATTTAAATAATTTATCCGTGTAGGATGGGCCAAGAGATGATTACAGAAATACTTCAGTGTTAACTCAATGTACCATTTAGTCTGAATTTGATACACACACACACACACACACACACATCAAGAGATAGCTGGATCTCAGCCTCTGATCGTTTCTTATGTTTACTCTCTGGTGAAGATGATGATCACTGCAGTGTCCATCAAACAGGCTGCAGGTGGGGAATAATGAAGAAGCAAGACTATGGAAAGCAGTCCTTTAACAATTGAGAGCTGACTCTGTGTATTTTACTACAAAATAAACAGAATGGTGATTGAGGTTGAACATGCTCATAAACTATGTAATTGACAGGAACTTCCTAAAAGAATATGAAATAGGGGCAGCTAGGTGGTGCAGTGCATAGATCACCAGCCCTGGAATCAGAAGGATCTCAGTTCAAATCCAGTCTCAAACACTTGACACTTACTAGTTGTGTGACCCTGGGCAAGTCACTTAACCCCATTGCCCAGCAAAAAAAAAAAAAGAAAGAAAAAGAAATAAAATAATCTCCATTGTGTTCTACAAATTTCAAATTTATATAATGACATTCAAAGAAATTCAGAACTGAATGAGAAATCAGAGGATTTATAGTGCAATCTATATATTAAAAGAAATCTCCTCCATTACATCTTTGGGGAGTGATTATCTGGCCCCTGTCTGAAGATCATCAGTGAAGTGGAACTTGCTACCTCCCAAAGTAGTGTTTGCCACTTTTGGATAGTTTTATGTTGGATTATGTCTTTTATTTTTTTTTCCATTACATTGAATTGAAGTCTGTTTTCCCAGACACTATTATTCTTTTGCTCCTAGTTCTCTTTCTGGTATGAGGGAGAACAACTTTCTCTGACTCATTTTTTGTTTGTTTTTATGCAATTGGGGTTAAGTGAATTGCCCAGGGTCACACAGCTAGTAAGCGTCTGAGGCCAGATTTGAACTCAGGTCCTCCTGACTCCAGGTCTGGTGTTCTACGCACTGTGCCAACCATCTGCCCCCTCTGACTCATTTTGTACCAACAACATTTGCATTATTTATTAACAGTGTGACTTTGGGCATGTTACTTAACCTTTATCAGCCTTCATTTCTCTATCTGTAAAATGAGAGCTTTGAACTAGACTATTTTATGGGTCCCTTTCAGTTCTATATCGATAATCCTATGATACTGCTCAGCATTTATGGGATATATCAAACATTGTTTTAGGCTTACATGACTTGCTCTTTCAAAATGTCTTTCAGTAATCATTACTTGACTTTCTAAATTCCCAGAAACTATCATTTAATAGAATATCCCATATGTTTGCTGGTATTAATGATGTACCTATTAAAGAGATAGAGAAAGAAAGAAAGATAAAGAGGAGGAGAACCAAGACATAATAATGTCTTGGAACCAGATAGGAGGGAGTATCCAAGAGAGGCGAGTGTTCAACAGGGTCAAATATAGTAGAGAGATCAAAAAGGATGACCATGGCAGGGGGAAGGCTATCAGATTTAGTAACTAAGCAATTACCAATTAATTTAGAGAGAGTCATTTCTGTTGAGTGATGAGGTCAGAAGCCATATGGCAAAATGTTGAGAAGTGAAATGGTGTCCAACAAGGTAGATAGCTTTTTCTAGGCATTTGGCTGAGATACTGAGATAATATAAAGAGAAATAGGAGATGATAACTTGAGGGAGTGTTGGGGTCTGGTATAAAGTATTTTAAGGACAGGGTATATGGGTAATAGGATGGAAGCCAGTGCTTAGGGAGATATTAGAGATCAGAGAGAGAGGGAATGATTGGGGGGGAAACCTGCTATAAAATATGAGAGGGGGTAGGATCAAGGAAACATGTAGATGAGTTGGTCTTAATAAATAAAAAGACAACCCAATCATTAGGGAATGGGATTAAAAAACAAAGAGTGGGTAATAATGCCAAAGGGTTTTGCAATACAGAGAAAGGAAAAAGACAGAGCCCATGAATGACTTCAATTTTCTCAGTAAAATACAATGTGAGATCTTCAACTGAAAGAGGGAGGAGAAGTGGTACAGGAAGCTTGGGTCCAGAAGAGAAAGCCTGGAATAGGTTCTGAGGATAGTAAGATTGAGTCATTTGAAGGAGTTTAAAGAAAAAAAAAGATGGGATTGCCTTTCTACCATGAAGGCCCAGTTAAGATTAGAAAACATAATTTGTAGGGTACCCAATTGTTCAGTTGCCCGACTTCCTCCTGCTCTCTTATACAACACAGTGTTAGAAGAGAAGTAGATGGATGGTGGGATTAATCTAGGGTTAGATTCTGGGAAGGTTTGAATAATGATATGGGACAAGGAATTTGAAAGTAGAGAACAGTATGAACTTGAATTAGTTAACTACAGGGTCAAGATGAGAAAAGAAGAAAAGTAAATTCACCAGGATCAATGGTCTGATAGAGTATTGAAGGGTTGGAGGGACTGGAGTTCAGTAACAAGAACCCTTCCTAGAATTCATCTCAGGCAGATATATAGCTGCTTCAGGAGTCCTCAGTAGGGAACAGCTGACCACCATTATTTGTCTCTTTTTCTAATTGTCACTGGTTGATCTCTATCTTGGTGACATCTATGGATCCTCAGTCTCATTCCCTAGACCAGGAGAAGGTGATTCCTGCTTAAAGTTTCCATCTATACTCTCAATTGCTAAAATGATTTTTTTTTCTCTTTACCACCACATCTTGCCCCATGAAATCCAAATATTTAAATATATTCTCATTGCATCATATTTGAGCAACATTATATTTAAAATAACATACATTTTACAAACCCCACAAAAAAGCACATTTATGCAGGAGTTATTTTTCAAATGAGGCATTTCCAGAAATGAAATTTATATCTCTGTATCACATTGTTTCCTCCAGTAGCACCGATTCTTTGATTCTTTGAAAAAAGTATCGAGCATCCCCAAAAATATCAACATGTTTAGGTCTTGAGCTGTTCTAAGACTTTTTTTTAAATGTAGGAAATTATTACATTTTTCAGCAATAAAGTTTAACAAATATTATTTAGAACAAATAGAATAATCAAAAATGCAATTTCATAAGTTTTTAAAAAAGATGTTTCAAAATAGATTAACCTTATATAATCAAGTTGATGGGATGAATTAATCATCAAAATATTATACCTTGTACAATATTTATGTAGCAACTTTGTTTTCAAAATACTTCCATGTTAATTATTGAGATTTCTTTTTTTAAATTCTTCACAAAATTCCTCTGAGATGTGGAGGAATAGGTGGTATTATTTTTATAAAGGGGTGGGGAGAGAAAAATGACCTAAGAAGCTGCTGTTACTTAGTAATGAAGCTAAGGCAATGATTATCTAGCTACTAGGAGGTTATCACTCTTGTGTCATCCAAATCTGTGAATAAGAATCACCACTCCATTCATAATTCATACTTATGAGGTAAGGAATCAGATATATCCAAATGGAAAGAGGAATGCATGTAGAACATAGACCTCTGTGACTGCATCTTAAGAATCATAAAATTTCGGTGGAAAAGAGAACTTAGAGAAAAATGGCTATGGCTATATACATATGTCTCTCTATGGACAAATATATGCACATACAGACACACATGTATACATATACCAACATATACACACATATACATACATATGTATACATACATACACCCATATTTGTTCAATGTTTATGTACTTTGAATAACACTCCTTATCAGAGAAATTTGATGCAAAGATTATTTTTCCCCACATTTAACTGTTTCCCTTCTTATAAGGTGTACATTAATTTTATTTCTGCAGAAACTTTCATGTAATTAGTGATTTTATTTCAGGGAGTTTTCCTGTCAACTTTATGGTTCATTACTTGCTTTCTGTTTTAAACATAAGTCCACATATGTGTTTGATTTTATACCCCATAACAAGCTTTTCTTGCACGGTGACATCTGTCTTTACGTAATGCCTAAAGTACTTTAATAATTTCCAATGGAATGTTACTATTAATCTCTTATTTGCAGAAACTAATGGGCTTTTTTTTCAATCCTCATCCTTTTTGACTTCCCAAAACCCTTGATATTGTTGATCACCCTCTTCTTTTTGGTACTTTCTAAGTTTCCATGTCACTATTCTCTCCTGGTTCCCCTCCTATCTAACCACTAGATTAATCTCCTTTGTTGGACCTTTCTTCAGGTCAAACCTAGTGCACGTGGATGTCCCAGTAAGGCAACATAATGGGCCCTCTTCTCTCCAGATACAATTCTCTCGGCAATCTCATCAGCACCCATAGTCCCAATTATCTTCTCTATGCAGATGATTCTCAGGTATACTTGTCTAGCCCTTTCTCCTGATCTCCGGTCTCATGTCTCCAAATGTGTATTTGAAACCTTAAATTGGCTGTCTCATTGACATCTTAAACTCAACACGTCCAAAACTGAACTCATTATCTTTCTACCAAAATCCTTCCCTCTTCTTACTTCTTTATTGCTTTTGATGGTACTATCATCTTCCCTGTCTCCTAGGTTTTCATTCTTGACTCCTTACTCTCTCTCATCTTCATAAACAGTCAATTGTTTAGTTCTGCCATTTCTACCTTTTCCTCATATATGCTCTTTTTCTCTCCTCTGACATTACAACCATTTTGATGCAGGATTTCATCACCTTACACGTGGACTACTGCAATAGCCTATTGGTTGATCACTTTGCCTCAAATCTCTATTCCAATCTATCCTCCACTGCACTATCAAATCAACTTTCTAAATGTGCAAGTCTGAGCATATCACCTCGCATTTATGAAATGTAAAATAGATAATTTTGATTTCATAAAATTAAAGTTTGTCCACAAACAAAACCAATGCAACCAAAATTAGAAGGAAAACTGAAAACTGAGGGAAATTTATTACAATAAATATTTCTGATAAAGGTTTCACTTCTCAGATGTATAGAGAACTGAGTCAAATTTATAAGAATACAAGTCATTCATCAATTAATAAATTGTCAAAGGATATGAACAGGCAATTTTCAGACAGAGAAATAAAAGCTATCTATAGTCATATGAAAAAAATTGCTCTGAATCACTATTGATTACAGAAATACAAATAAAAAAATTCTGAGGTACCACCTCATACCTCTCAGATTGGTTAATTTGACAAAAGAGGAAAATGATAAATGTTGAAGGGGATGTGGGAAAACTGGGAAACTAATGCATTGTTGATGAAGTTGTGAACTGATCCAAACACTCTGGAGAGCAATTTGGTATTATGTCCAAAGAGATGTCAAACAGGGCATACTCCTTGATCTAGCAATATCACTGCTAGGTCTGTATCCCAAACAGATTTGAAAGGGAACAAGGGGAAGGAGCTATTTGTACAAAAATGTTTATAGTAGCTCTTTTTGTGGTGGTTAAGAATTGGACATCAAGGGGATGCCCATCAAATGGGGAATGGCTGAAAAAGCTGTGGTATATGATAGTAATGGAATATTATTGTGCTATAAGAAATGACAAGCAGGGTGATTTCAGAAAAACCTGGAAAGATTTACATGAACTGATGCAAAGTGAGCAGAAGCAGGAGAATGTTGTATATAGTAATAGCAATACTGCATGATAAAGAATAATGAATGATTTAGCTATTCTCAGCAATATAATGATCTAAGACAAGCACTAAGGGCTCATGATGAAATATGCTGTCCACCTCCAGAGAAAGAACTGATATTGTCTGAACACAAACTGAAGCATACTATTTTTCATTTTCTTTCTTTTCTTTCCTTTCTTGATTTCTTCTTTCTTTTTCTTTTCTTTCCTTTTTCCTTATTTCCTCTTTCTTCCTCTCTCTTTTTTCCTTCCTTCCTCCCTTCCTCCCTCCCTTTGCTTCTCTTTTTCTCTTTCCTTTCTTTCTTTTTCTTCTTCCTTCCTTCCTCTTTCTTTCTTTTCTTCCCTTTCTTCTTTCCTTTCTTTTTATCTAGTCTCCTTATACAAAATTACTAATATGGAAACATTTTACATAATTGCACATGTATAACCTGTATCGGATTGCTTACCATCTCAGGGAGTCGGAAGGGAGGGATAGGATTTAGAACTCAAAACTTTTTTTTTAAAAGGAACAAATGTGTAAAAATTGTTTTTACATGTAATTGGGAGAAAATAAAATATTTTTAAAAATCAAATAAAGGGGGGCAAAAGATCACATGGTATTGTTCATGAATCACCAAGAATTAACATTCTTCCAAACTTCTAAATGCCTGGTGACACACATTAACAAACTAATATTATGTTAAAAAAAAGTTCCTAACAGTTCCTGCCTGTATTTGTGTTTGCCAAGGTCTTCCCCAACCCAAAAGCAATAAAGAGAAACTAAAGGATATGGAAATCAAACTCTCTATTTCAGAAGGGGAAACACATGAACATTTATGAGCTATCATAGTGTGGTCTCGGTCAACTGACAATTATTTTACCCAGGAGGAACTGTTTTTGTTGCTGTACTTGTGTCTCTGGCGTTGAGCACAGTGCCTGGCACATGATAGGTGCTCAACAAAGGTTTGCTGCCATGGCTAACTAATAATACTTACCTTACATGGTTTTTAAGATGCATCTGTGTATGTATTTTGCAAACCTTTGAACATTTCATAAATGTCAGTTGCTATTATTATCATCTTTAGACAGATTGAGTGCTGTACTAATACCCAGGGAAGGTATAAATACCTAGAATAGAACCTCTAGCACATTAGATAGATCTTCTGAGGAGAACCTCTGAAGGAACATGAATAAGAGCACAGGAATTAACAAGATATGAATGACATGCAGTTTACCCTCAAGTGGCAGAATATAGACATTAATTATAGATTATAGATTAAATATAGATAGATATATATTTATATTATTGAATGAGGGAATGAATGCTATTCTATATAACTGTACTATTCTGAAGCTATAGACTATATGTTCAGCTGTGCTTTTGAGAAACGTCTCTTCCCTCATAGCTTCTCAACATTCTCATAACCTTATTTACTGGCAGCTAGGTGGTGCAGAAAATAAGAGTCCTGTCACTGTCTGGAGTATAGGAGACTCAAATTCAAAAGCAGCTTCAGATACTTTCTAGTTGTGTGACCCAGGGCAAGTTACTTAGTTTTCTAAACTGTAAAATGGGGATAATAATAACATCTACCTCCAAGGGTTGCTGTGAGGGTAAAATGATATATTTTTACACGGCATGGTGTCTGGCCCATTATAGGAGTTTAATTAATATCTGTTTATTTTCTTCTTTCGTTACCCTTTCACTGTAGTCATTACCTTATCTCCAAGTGAAGAGTCAAAAAAGACCTTTAAAGAATGTTACAAGTAAAACATTTAGAAATTTCCTCCAATTTCTAATAAGCATGAAGTATATCAGAATACACTCCTGAAGAATGGGAGCTAAGAATTCTTAAAAAGCTTATTGTTAGAAGCAGCTATCACCACAAAAATCACTTACAGGTACAGTATCTTTCAATTCTGTCCTCCTATATCTCTGTTGATACTTTAGACCAACAGGTAAAGTTAAGATACTAAAGGTACCTTCTAATGAAAGTCATATACATACATACATACACACACACACACACACACACACACACACACACACACATATATATATATATGCACTATATATATATATATACAGATACTATCTCTCTCTATATATATTTATATATTACATATATGTATATAAAGTTTCTGGAAAGGATTTTGGTTAAATAGATGCATTGCTGGTATAGCATACAACATTCATTCTTACATTTAGTCATTGCAGGAACTATTGTGACTATATGAAAATACTGGCTTATGTCTGAATATAAATGTGTCCATCAACCTGGAATTGCTAATTGTGAGAAGATGCTATGCAACAGGTAAATTCCAAGAAGGAAAATATCCTTTCAATGCACTAGCCAATCACCTCAAGTCAGAAACATATGCACCAACTGGTCCAAACTCTTAACTGTTATCTTACAAATTATCACTCAAAAGAGCAGGAAAAAGGAACAACAATAAAATGCACTTCTTTCTGGCAGTAGTTTTTGACATATTGTCCTGACAGTATATGTTGGCAAGACTACAATTGAAAAATGCTGTATAGTTTAACACTGCAATGAGATAAAATGTGACAGCAACGAGCTCAGTTAATAGTTCCAATTACCATCTGGTGGCTTGTGCCATAAGAGTTATATCCCTGGAAAGTTTACCACAAATGCAAGTGAAGTCATTCTCAGTTGTTGGTTTTTTTTTTTTAATTTGGAACAATCATACAAATTATTAGAATAAAAACAATCTGTGAATCCTTTAACAATGTAAGAAGTATGTGGTAATCAGGAATATGAATAGTTGTTATGCAAATGGTAAAATTCAATCCTTTCATCATTGTACCATGAAGGCATTAGGAGACCTGGTTGTTTGTGTTACTTCTGGCTGGTCGACCATGGCTCAATTTTTAGAGTTAGTGATTATCTTAGCCAATGAACGTGGGTCATTTCTTCAAAGGCTAGTGCTATCTCTCATGCCTAAGGTATCCAGCCTGACTTGCACTTTCAGTTGATAAAAATTTATTAAGGGCCTGCTATACGCCACAGTGGAATGGGCAGATGAGAATAACTTGTTCCAAAGGCCAAAAAGGCTGCTGAAGCACTGTGAAGTGCTTAGAACTTGGTCAGGCATGGAAGACACCAAGGTTATCTACTGCATCCAAGGCCATTGCCAGTTGTCTTGACTTTTGTGCTGCCATTGGACTTCAATGACTGGAAGAGAGAGTGAGGCTGACAACTTTGTGCACTTCTGCCTCAATTAGGTCCAATTCACATACAAGTCAAGATATCACCTGTGGTGTCATTGGTCCTCTTAGAAAATGAAAGACAAACAACAATAAAAACTATATACTAGGCATTGGGGATAAAGAGACAAAAGGCAGTCCCTGCCCTCAAGGAGCAAAAGGAGAAGCAAGTCCAAGGTATTTAAACTTGAAGGATTAGTTGAGTTTATAAGTTTCAGAGTGAGAGTAGTCTCCTGTTGAAAATAATTCCTCATGCAGTCAAAAAACTTGATAGAGAGAAGTGCAATGGGGCACTCATGAGTGATAGCTGTTGGGCACAAACACTTTCCTATATACAAGTACCAATAATCTCCCACCAACACAAAACAACATAACAAATTAATGCTTTATCTACATCTAATTATCATCTGGGCTTCTAGTGGCTCAGTGGAGAGAGTGCTGGGCCTGGAGTCAGAAAGGCCTGAGATCAAATTCTGCCTCAGACTCTTATTAGCTATATGACCCTGGGCAAGTCACTTAACCTTGTTTGTCTCAGTCCTCACCTGTAAAATGAGGTGGGGAAGGAAATGTTAAACTACTCCAGTATCTTTGCCAAGAAAATCCCAAATGGAGTCATGAAGAGTTGGACATGACTGAAACTATGGTCCGGTGGTGGGGAACCTGAGGTTTCGAGGCCACATGTGGCCCTCTAGGTCCTCAAGTGTGGCCCTTTGACCTAATCCAAACTTCACAGAACAAATTCCCTTAACAAAAGGATTTGTTCTATAAATCTTGGACTCAATAAAAAGGCTATACCCAAGGACCTAGAAAGCTACATGTGGCCTCAAGGCCACAGCTTACCCACCCCTGGAACAATAAAAAATTATCATCTCACTACTCTCCCCCTTTTCATGGTCAAAACTCAGAAATGAGTTCACTATATCAAAGGCTTCACTTTCTCATCAATAGTTTGCAATTAGACTTCTACCCTATCTGTTATGTGAAACTATTCTCTTAGTAGATTAAATGATGACCTAGTTTCCAAATCCATTGGCCTTTTAAAAGTAATCTTCATTGATGTTTGTGCAACATTTGTTGTTCCTTCTAGATAAGGGGTTCTTAAACTGATGTCCATTTTTTTTTCTTGAAAATGAATTCAGTTGAATTGTTTCCTGTGTATTTCTATAGGTTTTATTTTAGCCATTAAAAAAAAATATTGTGAGAAAGGAACGATGGCCCCCAAATGTGAATAACTGCAGCTTTAGATACTTTCTCTTCACAGTTGCATTGACACCATACTACCCAGCTTCCCTAACTGTCAACCATTCCTCCCTTGGGTCATTACTAACTCTGGTTTGGCATCCTCAGAAGGTGATGGCCAGATTGGCCAGATTCACAGAATTACTGATTTTCAGAGTTGATAGGGACCTCAGTGGCTGTCCAGTTCAAACTATAGCACATTATCCCTATTATGTCACAAGTGACAAATGCTCATTAAACCTCTGCTTGAAGACCTCCAATGCAGGGAAAGCCATCACCTCTCGAGAACACACATCCCATTGCAGCTCTCGATGTTAGGAAATGTTTTCTGACATCAAGCTTACATTTGTGTCTGTAATTTCCATTCATTGTTCCCCGCTTAGGGGACCAACAGAACAAATCTAATAATAAAGGATAAATATAAAAGAATAGCATAATCCTGTAAAATTAGTGTCAGGATTGCTCAAGCTCAGAATTAAAGTTCTTTGTGTACACACCACACTCAGCTATTAGACTGCAGCTATGGAAGTACAGAAACCAAACTGAATTTAAATATTATTACAGTTCACAGTACCGAGCATAATTTTCCATCCACAAAAATTATTAATAAATGTTTATTGAATTAGATTTGCAAAGAAAATGTCCATAAATGTTACAAAGATATTCTTAGAACATTAAAAAAAATTACTATCTTAGGAATAATGTAAAGAAAAAAAACATTTCACTGAAACAACAGTTTTAAACTATTTTGTCCCTCTTCTCTTTCAATCCTAATATCAAACTGTACTTTCCATGTCCCATGTATCAATCCCTCAGGCCTTACATTCTGATAGGAAATTAATAAACTAACATACTCCAATATGGTAATATGTTAATGTATTAGTCATCCTAGGTATTCGTAGACAAATAGAGGCTTTTGAGAGTTCAATCAATAAGTATTTGCTAAGTGCCAACTATGTCCCAGGCACTAAGTTAGGTACTAACGCTACAACAAAAGTGACACAATTCTTGCCCTTGATAAGTTTTTTAGGTACTCCAAATATCAGAAAAGGGAATTTTGGTCTAAGAAGTCATAGACACTGAGTCATAGGACAGTAGATTTTCATTCTTTTTTCATAAACAACAGTAATATGGATTTTGTTAATGTTCCATGAACAAAAGATGAAATGAGATTGGGAGGTATAAAGTTGTAACAGAATAGATGGCAAGATATCAGCATTGGCTAGGCCATTGAATCCTAAGGAATGACTTGATAGGGTTAGGTATTGTTCAGGATTGGCTAAATACAAAGAGTTGAGAAGAGTGATGATTTTATTCTCCAATCCATGAAGATAATGATTCAGCTCCAGAGATAACTTAGCCCAGTCAGCAAGGTGAAAAAATTCAGGTACAATATTTAGTAGTTTGGAGAAATATATTGGGACTAGTGGGATTTTGACTACATCCCATATTATACCCTTCAGATAACCCCCTATTATGTTGACATTCAGGACTATCACTGAATGTAAAAATAAACTTTTTGCATAAAGATTGTGACAAAATTGTTATTGAACCTGTTTCAATTATAATTTTCCACAAGAGGATGTAGTGTGGCATAGTGGGTAAAACACCAGATTTGCAGTCAGCAACACCTGGATTTGAATAGCACCTTAAACCAAACAGAACAAATCTGCTTGATGGCAGGGACTGCATGATATTTGTCTTTGTATCTCCAGTGCCCAGCACAGAGATACTTAAGAAATGTTTGTTGAAAGTTTCTAACCTGGTTTGGAACCTGGGTGAGTCATATAATCTGTTTTAGCCTTAGTTTCCTCATCTATAGAGTAAAAATAATAATAACACCTTCCTCAGAAGGCTTTTGTGAGGATCAGGTAAGGTAATGTATATAAAGTTTTATGGAACCCTTAAATATCCTAAATAATTGTGACGAGCTTTTGTTCGCAGGAGTGGTTTGAGGAATACTGTTTCTGACAATGCAGTGCAATGATTAGTGAGCTTCGCTCAGAATAAGGACAACATGACTTCCAATTCTGTCTCTGATACATCATAGCTGTGTAATCCTAGGTAAGATATTTCACCTCTGAGGTTCTCAGGCTTCAGTAGGAACAATATCCGAACCCTTCCCTCATGTAAGTTAGGTTAATTTTTCCTGAAAAGTTATTCTCAAGTCTTGGTTAGCTCAGGGGACTAAAGGTTCAAGCTACTGATTATCTGAGTACAAAGCAGACACAAGGAGCTTCAGGATCACACTTTCACACTTGGCTGGCAGATTACAATGGGCAACTCAGGCAAAAGGACCTTCAATCAGCTGAATAAACTCGAGGTATCCTTAATGTCTACCCTTGTTGAATATCCTTTTCTTCCTACAGCTAAGTATCTCTTTTCTGTTAAACTTTGAATGACCTATGGATGTATCATTTTATTCCAAATTCTAGGTCTGAGTCAGGCCCAGCAAAGAACAGCGACAACTTTCAAATATGAACGCAGAGGAGGTACCAATCTGCATTTGTAAAGAAGACTTCCTCAATGGAAAGTCTATAGGCCAAAGAAATCACAGGTCTAATTCCTGTCAGAACATTGTTATAATGGGCTGTTGGGGTACTGATGGAATGCTAATCTCAGGGCTTATCCTTCAGTTTTTGGCAGTTGGTTAGCAGTTGGTCTCGGTGGTGGAGAAGTATTTCCACAGTGAATGTTCTCCTCAATTCTTTTGGGGCCAGGCTAGAAGCAGGTCTGTTTGTCTTAAGTCATTGCTGTTTCCAAGGGATTGAGGCAATTTCCATCCAGGTCCCAGAGGAGGTGTTTTGATTCACTTGGCTCAAATAGCATCCTTTGAGGTGGCCTTCTGCTTCAGTTAGGCTGGCTTACTTGCTCTACTGGAGGCAACAGTTTGGCAGTTGGTGATAGGAGCCTTCTCTGAAGGACTTGCTTTGGTAGATGATGGCTCTTGAGCTTGGCTGGAATTATAACTAGCCATCTGTACATATGTGAGGCTATTTATTCTCAAGGCTCTTGGATTATGAGTCCTGGGCCATTAGGGTCTTGAGGACAAGTGATAGTTGAAGCAGTAGCAGAGGTCTGACTTGCCTGGCTCATGTCATCTCCTCTCTCCCTTAAGATTCCTTGCAGATTCTGGAGGTGCTAAATTTTGCCAACCCTCAGTGTTAGTTTCTACTGTTTCTACCATTTCTTTATATAATATGCATTAATCATTAAGTGCAGACTCTTTGAAGATAAACTTTCTGTGATTTCTTTTATTACTATTGTTGGTTACACACTATTTCCAAAAACAGAACACATCTCTGCCTGTGCTAATCAGTTTCACTAAAAGTTATAATCTTTGTAAATGCAGAAATTATCAAAGATTTACATCTCATGAAGTAAGTAAAATATAGATTCATTTTGCAGAATTCTGCAGAATTGCAGAAAAGAGTATAGTCAAATACAATTGAAAGACAGTAAATTCTTCACATGTAAAATAGTTTTAATTCATCTGTATCACTCTCTACCCACAGTTCAAGGTTTGTTCGTCTGACGACAGATCCACGGATAAGAGTGATGATTCACAGTGTGTCCTATTTTTCCTTAGAAATGTTTTCCTGGCTATTCAGATAAAGACATTACCCGTCTTGGAGGCCAGTTCTTCACAGTCCTTAAGGGGAAAAGTCACATCTTACATATCACAAAAGCTCTGTGACAGGTTGAGAAAATGAAGAGACTTTTCCCATAATTGAGTACATGTGACAGAGTGCAGAGTGTCTGTATTCACACAGACAGGGATCAAGACCCTACTCCGATTTCACTTGTTCACGCATGAATAGAGGGGAAAGGTTAGGGGTAGTGAGGCAAGGATCCATACTGGAGATTCAATCAGGAACTTGGTCTTTCCACTTAGGAGCACCTCACAAAGGGCTTATTGATAATTGGATAGAGGATAGAACCACTGTTACCAGAAAACAAACTAACCTAAGTGCTAAAGAGAAATCCGAGTGTGTCTTCCTCAGCTTTAGCGAGGTTTTACTTTACATGGGTCCTCTTGCTTTCCTTTCAAAAGAATATGTCTCATCTGTGGATTTTGAGCCAACATGGAAGAGCCCTGGACTTGGAGTCAAGAACTGGGTTTGAATTCTGTCTCTGATACTGATTAGCTATGTTGACCAGGGGCAAATAATTTAATGTCTCTGAACCTTAGGCACTCCTCTAAGATTTTAACTTAAAGGAAGGTTGTAATCTGCCTTGGTGATTGGAATACCTGCATTTATGAAATCACAGGTCACTGATAGTGTCTATTGACTTGATAAAAGGAACCATGAGATATATTATGTTTCTAAATAATACAGACATCCCATATTGTAACTGACAAGCACCTCAGGATGCAGGAGCTATGGAGATACCATTATAACTTCCTTTAACGTTACAATGGTTATATTTTCTCTATTTTGTCTCTGTAGCTATGACTTTATTTTTAATTTTTCACCAGCATAAGGTAGTTTTAGATTCAATGCCAACCATATAAATTCTACTAATATAGATGAGAATATGTCCTCATTTATATGGGCATAATTAAATGCACACACATATTCTAGCTTTCTATTTCAAAAGATAACCTTCAGTCTTGAACTTTTATTCCACATTAAAGAAAAAAAATCCCATAAATTTTGAATAATTAAAATGAAATATAAAAAAAAATTGTGGCTCTATATTTTTAATAAGCTACATCCTATGATATGACTTTTTTTTTATCCTGGACTTGTGATTTCACAGATGCAGGGAACCTTCTCCAAAGATGGAGATAATTCACTCCCTAGCCCATAGCTCATCTAGAATTTCTGGGACACTTTGACATTAAGTGACTTACCCAGGGTCAGCCATTCAACTGCTCTACATTATATGTAGGACTTGAACTCAAGTTTTCCTGACTCCAGGGTCAATAATTTGTTCACTAGTCCTCATGGCCTCTTATAATAAAACTTGGTATTAGTCAACTGGAACATTTAAATACTTTGTCTTTTTAGAACTAAAATGATCACATATTACAGCAAGCTGGAATACTTCAGAACCTAGTCATTTCTTCATGCTGAAAAAAAGATTAAAAATTTATGTGATTCCATTTGTGTTCTTCACATTCAGTGTGATTCATTCAAAAGTGACAATAAAAAAGGGCCTCTTTGGTCCAGTATATTATAAAAGTCAAATCAATAAAATAATGCTGTATCCATGAAGATAGGCAGTACTTTGTGTTGAAACAATTATTTCAAAGAATCTTAAAAAACAAAACAAAAAACCTCTGTCAAGTGAATTACATGGTTTGTCCACATTAGAATGGGGGTGGGCTGGGGAGTGGTTCAGAACTTAGAATTTCATTGGTGCAAGGAATTCCCCTCTATCAATAAATATCTGCAACCGTTTCTAGAGAGATGTCTGCAGACAGTGAGAGATTAACTGACTGGCCCAAAGTTACACAGCCTGACTGTGCCTGAGGCAGGACTTCAACAAGGGTCTTTCTGACTTTAAGCTCAACTCTCCACCCAACACAGTATGCTGCTTCTCACATGCATTCCTGTTTGATAGTTTATTGTGCTTTCTAATAACAGGACAACAAGATGACTCTAAAAGACTGCAAGCCTAGCCTACCTTTCAAATACCTGCTTTATTTATGAGATCTATATTTTGGACTTGGAGGAAGGAAGATGTGGTTCCAAATCGCATCTGAACAAGTCAGACTGTAGCTATATGATCCTGGTCCAGGAACTGAGCCTTTCTAAGACTCTTGTCTTATGTGATAGGGACTAGATTTGTGATTTCTTTGGCAATGGGAATGCTTGGTGAAGGACTTCCTCTACCACATAGGGTCATCACCTTTTTTGCAATTTCTTATCTCAGAGTCACTTAAAGCACTGAGAAATTAACTGACTTGTCCAGTTAAGTGACCAGCCAGTAGGAATAGACAGGATCCAAGGTCTTCCTGTCTCTAACGCCAACTCTCTTATTAATTATGTTTTACTATAGTCAGCTTCCTCATCTATAAAATGGGAGCAATAATAACACCTATCATAGGTTTGTTGTTGTGGATGGAGCTCTAAAGAGATAATGTAAATTAAGTTCTTTGCAGACCTTAAAGCAATATGTTAATGTGAGCTATTCTATTCCGGAAAACAATTAGGAATGATGGCAAAAAGACCCTAAAATGTCTATAGCCTTTGACACAGAGATCCCCTGCTCTGTACATATTGCAAGGAGAACAATACACTAAAGAATGATCCCATACATATCAAACTATTAATAGTAATACTTTTGTGGTTAAAAAAAAAAACAGGAAATAAAACACATGTCAATTGACCAGGGAATGGCCAAATAAATTGATAGATGAATATAATAGAATAGTATTATGTTGTAAGCAATGTTGAGTTTGAAGTATTTAGGGAAGCATTTAAAATCTTATTTGGACTGATGCAGAGTGATGTAAGCAGAACAAGGAAACCAATATCTACAATGAACACAACATTATAAATCCAAAGAAGAAAGATACTGAAAGTTAACATTCCATGATCATAATATATAAGTTTGGCTCTGGAGAGCAGGTGAGAAAATGAATCACCCATATGTCTCCGCAGAGGGGAGAGACTATATGGGTGTAACATTGCCTATAGTATCAGACTTGGTTGATATTTTTGTTAGACTATTTCTCTCTTTTTGTCTCTCTCCATTTTTTCTCTTTTTTCTTTGTTACAAGGGATGGTTTGCTCAGGAGAGGAAAAGGATATATTCAGAAGTAAATGTGATATGAAATTTTAAAAAGCAAATATATATCTACACACACATATATATTTACATGTATATCTACACACACATATATATCTATACACATATTATACATATGTGTATATATATAGAGAGAGAGATATACATATACATATATATATATATATATAATCAAGGAGGTTAAAATGAGAGAAGGTGAATAGCTTAAGGTACAGTTCCCAATGGTGCAGTAGTAGCAGCAAAATCTTTGTATCTGGGCAACACTGAAATTAGATTTCACACCAGAAACTGGATTGTTTTCCTCCAATTACAAACTATTATAAAATATTAAAACAGGATAAAGCACTAAACTAGGCTATGATGTATGGCACAAAGTTTTTGTTTTTTGGTTTTTTTCCCTTTGTATCTCTAGCATGTAGCACCTTATCTTGATTTTTTGGTCTTGAATTTCAATTTTATTATTGTAAGAAATTCCAAGTGTGGTAATTCCATTCAGTGATGCCGATTGGCAACTCATCTAGCAATTACACTTTTAAGAAGTTGCCTGGGGCACTGAAAGGTTGAGTGATTTACCTATATTTCTTTCTTAATGTTGCTGTGGTTGCTTTGGGGACACAATTGGGGTTAAGTGATTTGTCCTACAACTACTATGTGTCTGAGACTGGATTTGAGCTCAGGTCATCCTGACTCCAGAGCTGGTGCTTTATCTGATGCTCTAACCTAATTACTATACCACCTAGCTGCCCCAATTTACTTATATTTCAAAAGTTACTAGATATCAGAGACATGACTTGAACCCAGATCTTCTTGACTCTAAGACTGGTCCTCTAATTATGATTCCTGGCTGCTAAATGATTACTGAATTGACTATGAAGTGGAAAGGGTGTGTGGGGATTTGCAAACGGAGGAACTAGGTTTAATTCCTGGATCTGCCACTTAGTATCCATGTGTCCCTGGGCAAGTCACTGCCTGGGATTCTGTTCATCTAAAGATGGTAGTGGATAGGGCACTGGACTTGGAATTAGGAAGACTTTTCTTTAAATATTGCTTATAAACACTTACTTCCTTAGTGACCCTGGCTAGACACAGTAGTTCTGTGACTTAGTAATTCATCTGGGAGGAGAAGGGGAGATGGACTAGAGAGGCAGAGACAGAGACACAGACACAGACAGAGAGACAGGAAGAGAGAGAGAGAGAAAGACAGAGAGAGAGAGAGACAGAGAGAGAGAGAGAGAGAGAGAGAGAGAGAGACTGTCCAGTCTGGTACTTTTAAAAATGTATCCAGTTTCAACTACACAGGCAAAAGTAAGTGGGTGCTCCCACTCACTTGTTAGAGTGATGCAAAAATGTATTCTCCAAAAAGCAAGACCCTGGTATCTCCCACATGACTTAGGGCTATCTGTGTGCAAAACCTTGTTATACTACTAATATAGTTTTAAATACAAACTTAAAACATATCTTAAAGACCTGACATCAAATTTTTATCATTCCATGTCATCATTCTCTTCCCTCTCTTTCACTGAACCTCCTCAGCTGGGCTCTCTTTCTAAAAACATAGGATAATGGAGATAGAGATGGAAGGGACCCGAGCACTTATTTAGTCAAAACCTAAATTTATAGATGAGGATACCAAGGCACAAAAAAAGTTAAGCCCAAGGCTCTGTCTTGGGGTTCTTTTCTACCTCTGTATTGTCTCACTTAATGACCTCATCAGTTCAATTACCATTTCAATACAGAGGACTGGAAAACAATATGTACAGTCTTAGTGTATCTCCAAAGATCCAGCCCCTCCATCAGCAAATGTCTTTTTAACATCTTGAACTGGATATCTCAAAGTCATTTCTAGCTCAACATGTTCAAAACAAAATTCATTTTATTTCTCTAACCACTTTTGAACTTCCCTGTTGATGTAGAGGGAACCATTATCTTCCCAATCACCCAGGCTTGCACATTTGGTGTCATCTTCTATTTTTCACACACACACACAGACACACACACACACACACCACATATCCACTGCATTTTCAAATCTTGTTTTTGGTATACCTTCATAGTATCTCTCATATACATCCACTAATCCTCACATATAGCCATTATTCTAGCTGAGGCCCTCACCTTGCAGGATTTTATCCTTGACCTAGAAGTTCTAGAATGTGGCTATAATTTTGAGAATTTTCACTTTGGGATCTCTTTCAAAAGGTGATTAGTGAATTGTTTTAATTTCTACTTTATCCTCTAGTTCTATGATATCTGGGCAGTATTCCATTATAATTTCTTAAAATATGATATTTAAGCTCTTTTTTTTTTAACCAGAAATTTTAGTTTGTCTCCTCAATCTATTTTCCAATGAACTGGACACCCGAGAGAAATCAGAGCATCACACCCAATTGACATTAATTGAGAGCGCGTTTATTTGAGCCGGCCGGCGACGGACCCCAGGCGTGCATCCCAGGGGCCGCGCCACCGAGGGTTTTGTCTGAAATATTTATACTGTCCGGTTACAAAACAGGGTCCGGTGGGGTGCCGGGAAGAAAACAGGGTCCGGTGGGGTGCCGGGAAGACAGATCAGGTTATTTACAGAACAGGATGTTGCACCCCACCCTTGAGGATCTCACCCAGGATGGTGCAACAGCCGTTAAGGGAAGCTGAGCCAGAGGCCCCGGGGCGTGGTGCCCCTGGGTACCTAACGGAGGGTCTATCACATTCCCCCCTTTTCAAGAGCAAGTTATACAGAGGACTCAACAGAGTCCAGGGGCGCTGACTCATCCGAATCCAGGGGTGTATAGGATTTGCGTAGGACAAACAGTTTCAGAGACTGTATACGCTACTGGATGTAGCGGGAGAGACAATTCATGATGCAAGGGGCGACCAATAATCCTAGGAGGAGAAGAACCAAGGGGCCCA
>NW_020951391.1:5864205-5870021 GCF_900497805.2 Vombatus ursinus | reverse complement strand
ACAGAACAGGATGTTGCACCCCACCCTTGAGGATCTCACCCAGGATGTTGCAACAGCCGTTAAGGGAAGCTGAGCCAGAGGCCCCGGGGCGTGGTGCCCCTGGGTACCTAACGGAGGGTCTATCACACCAGGTAATTTGTTTTTCTAATGAGATATTTTAAATTGTATTCAATTTTGTTTTAGTCTTTTGAGTTAACCTTGTTTCTCAATGTTTCATGGAGTCATTAGTTTCCATTTGACCAACTCTATCTTTTAAGAAGTTATTTTGTTTAATAAGGTTGCATACGTCTTTTTACCAACCTTTTAATTCTCTTTACATATTTTCTTCATTATTATAATTCCTTTTCCCAATTTTTCCTTACTGCTCTTATTGACTTTTTGCTCTTTTAAAAAATCTCTTTCTTTAGCTTTTTTAAGGAATTCTTGTTGGGCTTATATCCAATTTGCTTTTTTCCCACTGAGACTTTGTAGATTTTTAAAGTCATTATCTTCTTCTGAGTTTGTATCTTAAGTTTTCTTGTCTCCAAAGAAAGTTTTTATGGTCAAGATCTTTTCTGTTGTTGTTTACTCATTTTCCTAGACCATTTCTTGACTTTGACTTTATGTTGTTTGGACTTTGTGATGTTATGAAAAGAAGTGGTCCCTGTTCATCTCTCAGGGTTAGGAGCAAGAATGTCTAGCCTGAACTTCTGTGGCTAAACCTGGTATTCAGTAGGTTTTCGATGCTTCCAAGATGGTCAGATCAGGAGAAAGTTCTGGTCACTTTCCTCCTGCTTTGTGCTCTGGTCCTTATATGGGTAAGGCCTTTATTCCCTTATTCCCACAGACCATAATTACTTCTCTCCATCTTGGAACTATGACCTAAAACTGGGTAATTGATGAAAAAGCTGCCAAATTATTTTTAGTCCTTTGCTCAGTTCCAGCACAGGTGTTCTCTGTTATATCTTTCAGACCAGATGTTTAGTCTCCTTACCATGCTCAGGTACTGATCAGTCTTGGTGCAACCACTGTAGCTACTTCTGGGACAGTTAAGATCTAGAGGTTTAGGGGTGATGGGACCCCAAAATACTGAGAGCAAGAGAGGTGAGTCCAGCCCAAAAGAATTCTACCCAAGCCTTCTTTCAGCCAGAGACAAGATTTATTGAAGATCTGGCATAATGGTCAGACTCTTAAGGAATCTGAACATTTGTGAGCTATTGGCTAGATTGTAAAAATCTGAGTGCCTTGATGGAGACAGGATGGATCTTATATACAGATAAAGACTATGGGAGGGATCTAGGATTGGCCAAGTAAGCTGGGGGGGGGGTTGAATGGGATCTAGATAGGATCAAGGATGGAAAATAGCCTGGGGCCATAGACAAGGAAGGGCTAGGCTCAATAAGGGTAACAAAGAATTGGGAGTAGGGCTTGGGTGATAAGGAAAGGCCATTTGATGGGATTATAGCTTCAGGCAATTGTCAGAGACTTCTTTGATCTCATTAAGAGAATTCAAGGACAGTCTAAGGGTTTTCTAGGGCCAGTAGACAAATGGGACCCAATTTTTTTTTTTTTGGGTAAGGGGCAAATGTCTCAGCTTAGGCCCCATACCCCATCAGGACCATCCTGGGAGATGCTGTTGCCTCTAGGCCCCATAGCATGTACTGCTTCCTCTCCCAGTCAGCCACACACATTTCAAGGGTCTGCTAGCAGACCTTTCTTTTGGTCCCTTTAAACTGCCCTAGGCTAGAAAAATGAGATTAAATCACTTAATATTATTTGTTGTTGTTATCCCACTCAGAATTTGATTTGAGGCATTTAAAAAAAAAGTTGCTTGGAGAGTTATTTGGACAGAAATGCCATTTCCCTAAATGGCTCCATCCCCTCTTTACCATCTCTCACCTGGAATATTGAAACAACCTTCTAATTTGTCTCCTCTCTCAAGGCTTTCCCCACTTAGTCCCTCAGAAATTTCCTTCCATCTACTTGGTATTTATCTTATGAATACTAATTTATGTTATCTCCACCTTTAGAATGTGAACTTCTTCAGAGCAGAGACTTTTGCCTTTCTTTATATTCTCATTACTTGGCACAGTGATTGGCACATAGTGAGTACTTAATAAATACTTTTTCATTAACATCATACAAGTACTAAATTAGAGAGGTATTTGAACCCAGGTTCACCTAACTCCAAAGCAGTGTTTTTTCCTTTACACCATCCGGTGTCTTCTTCATGGTTATACTTTTTGTGCCATCAGAATGTTGTTTTAGTGAGCTTTAAATAATATCTAACTTCCCAGAGTGAGGGAGGGATGCAAGTGTTTTGAAAGTCTTTGGATAGCACCATTTTTGCATACAAAAGGAAACTGTCATGTGAAAAGGAAAAAGTAGAGAAGGAATTCTTGGTGACTTGGGAGAGTGGAAGAAGAAATGCTTCTGGAGGACCTAACAATGTCAACATCTGTTTCCTTCAGGGTATTTGTTTCTTATTTAAGGGGTCACAATGAAAAAACTGTGCCTAGATCTGAGGAAACTTAGTTGAAATATTATCTATTCCTTCTTTGTGGCTGTTTGCATTAGTTGTCCCAGAGAGCCCTACTCTTCCCCTATAAACTTGTTATGCCATATTAGGGAGGAAATTTTGTGCTTATTTTATTATATGGACTAATCCCAGGTGAGAGGGGTTCTTTTCAGAAATAGGGTGGATTAGAGCACATCTGAGGGCCATTCTGACTGCTTCTTTTCCTGTCTCGGAGAGGGGAGAGTTTGAACTATTTAGTTTATTTGTTCCTTAAGATCTCTCTGTATATTGCAGATTGTGGGAGAGAAAGAGAGAGAGAAAGAGAAAGAGAGACAGAGACAGAGATAGAGACAGAGAGACAGAGAGAGACAGACAGAAACAGAGACAGAGACAGAGACAGGCAGAAAAAGAAAAGAAACTAGAGCATTCAGAAATGAAACTCCTTCCCTTCCTACGAATATCATAGAAATGTTTTCCACAGAAAGCCTATCCCAGATCTCTGCCACTGGCACCAAGGAGTTAAGCATAAGAACAATTAACAGTTCAGGCTAAGAGTGCTAGAACAGGAAGGTAGAAAAGTGTGAACTTTGCTGTGTCTCCCGAGTTCCTATTATTACCAAGTTTCTTTCCCACTCACTTCATTTTATCACCTCTAGTATTTCACTTCTGGGAATATGGAAGGATACAAGATGAAAACTTAACATACGTTCACACTGCACTTCTGATAGTCAAAACACTTATATACACCCTGTCTTTCTGTGTTGCCCAACAGCACTACATATGTGAAGAAAGAAAGCATAAAATATATTTGAGATTAATTCTAATTTTAAATAAAAGCACAATCTCACAACTTTTTTTATGAACTGGCATAGGAAGTGACAAAATTCCGAATTGTTATATATATATGTATACATATATATTATAAACACATATGTATATGTGTATGCATATACACACATATGCATAAAAACCAAGCTAACAACAATAACAAAACCCAACTCTAAGTAAGAGACTCTTTACAGTATTTTGAGACATTCTTTTAAAATGTTAAAACATTAAAATATATAATGATTATGATGGAAACAATAATTAAATGAAATTCAAAGGTAAATTTAAATTCTTTTACTAGTTCATTGAATTTTAGAGTGCAAGAAAACTCAAATGTTACTTACTGGCACCCTGAGCTTATATGGGTATAATCTGTAAAGTACCTGAAAGTGGCCATTCATCCTATTCTTAAAGATTTCAAATTAAAGAAAAGGCTCCTTTAGCATTTATTTTTAACATATTTTTATTTATTTCATTAAATATTTCTCAATTACATGTAAAAATTTTTAATATTCATTTTTGAAAAGTTTCAAGTTCCAAATTCTCTTTCCTTTTCTCCCTTCTCCACTCCTTGAGAAAGCAAATAATTTGATATTAATCATATATGTGAAACATATTTCCATATTAGTCATGATATAAAAGAAAATACAAACAAAAATAACAACAAAAATAAAGTTAAAAATTATGCTTCGATATACATTCAGAGTTTCAAACAATGGGGAACTTGTCAATAACTGATGAAGTCTATTCCACTTTGGAGCCTTTCTAATTCATAGAATCACAGAATTTAAGGATTGTAAAGGATCTCAGCAGTCATCTAGTTTAACTTTTTCACAGAAAAAAGATTTTTCACTATAACACACCTGACAAAACATCATACAGCCTCTACCTCCAGTCGATGAGGTCTAGAAGTTTAGGGATGTTGAGACCCCGAGACTGCGACACATAGGCCCTGCCTGAATGAATTCAACCCAAATCTTCTTTCAGACAGAGAAAAAGTTTATTAGAGATAAATTGTATAGACCAGGTGATGCCCATAAGGACTAGTGGGCATGAGAAAAGCTCATGAGAAAGTCTCAGTGTTTAAATGGGGGCCAGGGTGAATCTTATATACACTAAAGTAACTTCCCTTTGGGAAGGGGATGAGAAAAGGGTCTAGGTGAGAATTTGGATTGGAATGTTGGGAACAGATAATGAGAGGAACTGGAAGGAAGAAGTTTGAAAGGCATCTGTATAAGATCAAAAGGCGGGTCTAGGGCTTTCAAAGGGAGACAAGGGGAATCAATAAAGAACTGGGGTAGGGGTGGGGGGAGAAAGATGCCTTGAGTATGTGGCAGAATAAGAAAAGTTTAAGGACTTTCTGGGGCCTGTAGAAAAATGGGAGCCAAATTCTTTTTGGTGAAAGGGCTTCTGAAACTAAATGATAGGCCCATACTCCATCACAGTGAGAGGGAACACATGACATCTTTAGACAACCCATTCCACTCTGAGAAAGTTTTAATTATTAAGCATTTTTTTTGTTTTGTTTTGAATTCTGATGATAATAAGCTTTGTCATTTCTACTCATTGTTCCTAGTTCTGTCCATTAGGGCTAAATAAATCAAGTTTGTTTATTCTTCCACATGATAGGCCTTCAAATATATGAGTAGATCTATCAGGTGTACCACCCCCTTCAACCTCCCTGCCCCACAATTCTTCTTTTCTACAGGTTAAATGTGTCTAGTTCCTTCAACCAATCCTCATATGAAATGGACTCAAGGCCCTATATTCTGATTGTCCTTCTCTAGACACTCTCCACTTTGTCAATATCTTTTTTAAAAAAAAATGATACTCAGAAGTAAACATAATACTTTAGATGAGTTTTGGGGAGTGCAGAGGACAGTGGACTTATCACCTGCCAGATTTTGAAAGCTATGCCCTTCTTAACTTGACAAAGATTACATTACTACTTTTTGCTGCCATATCACAATGCTGACATATTGGGCTTGTGGTACACTAATGCCCCCAGATTACATACCTACACATATACACACATATATTTTCACATTTTGTCTAACCATGCCACCCTCATCAACTTTGAAGCTGATTTTTTTTGTACCCAAGAATAAGTAGCTACATTTATCCTTATTGAATTTCATATTATTAGATTCAGTCAAATATTCTAGCTTGTCAAGATTCATTTAGATCATGACTCTGTCATCCACTGTATTTTCTATCTGTAATCTTGTGTCATCTCCAATTTTGGTGAGAAGACCATCCATGACTTTGTCCAAGTCATTGAGAAAAATATCAAAAGTCCCAGGGCCAAACACATATTCCTGAAGTGTTCCACTGGAAACCTCATGACATACTGATAAGGAATCATTAACAAATCATCTTTGAGTCTAGCCATTCAGCTAGTTCAGAATCCAATTGTATTATCCAATTGTAATCCCATTTGTCACTTTTTTTTTAAAGGATTCATGCTTTATTATACCTGGGCCTGGTGACG
>NW_020951391.1:5716231-5864195 GCF_900497805.2 Vombatus ursinus | reverse complement strand
AGATAGATAGATAGATAGATAGATAGATAGATATAGATATAGATATAGATATAGATTTTACATATCTTGGATTTCAACTGCATTCTTGTTCCATTCCTTCTAGTGTAAGTTTATTAACCTTTCCAGAGAAAAACAGAAATAAAATGAGAATTAAAGGAACATGACCTTCTCTCTGGGGAAGCTAGGTGGTACAGTGGATAGAAGGCTGAGTCTACATTCAGGAAATCTAAGTTCAAATTCAGCCTTAGATAATTATTAATTCTGTGACCTTGAGCAAATAACTTAATTTTTGTTTGCCTCAGTTTCCTCAATTGTAAAGTGAGGATAATAATATCACTTGCCTCCTAGAGTTGTTTTGAGGATCAAGTAAGAAAACATTTGTAAAGCATTTAGCATAGTGCCTGGCACGTGATAAGTACTATATGAATTCTAGTCATTGTGGTTGTTTTTGTTGTTGGTTTCATTATTCCATCCACCAAAGTAAGGTCCTATTGCTTCTTTGAGCCACCTCCCCATTTGCCCATTTACCAGTCTCTCTGATTCACATTTCTTCCCTCTTCAGTCTATCCCAGCTAGATTCAGCTGGCAGACTAATCATCCTAAAGCACAGGTCTTTCCATGCCATGCCTCTCCCCTTCTCATTCAGTAAACTCCAGTGGCTTCCTATTATTACCTTCATAATGTAATATAAAATCCTCTTTGGGGCTTTAAAGCCCTTCACAACCTTGTCCCTTTCTACCTTTTCAGTCTTTTTACACGTTAGTCCCATTCCCTCACCTCTGCTTCCACCCTAGTGCTTTCCCAGGGGATGACACTGTATATATCTTTTATGTACAAAGCTATCTGAAAATTGTTTCCTCTATTACAACGTGAGCTTCTTGGGGACAGAAAGCTGGTTTGGGCTTTCTTTGCATCCCTAGCAATTGTGTGCTACATAGTAAACCCTTAACAAATGCCAGTTGGTTAATTAATGTCTGAATAATTAAATTATTTAACCACTACTATGTCTAGCCTCTATAGAGGTCTTTTCATCTATTTCCCAAGCTGCTCTTCTATTTCTTTTTTGCTCACCTGGTTAAAAATGTTTTTGTTTCTTGTTCCATAGACCTTTACCCAAATATTTTCTGTCATATTTCCCACCCCTAAAATTCCTAGATTTCTTCACAAAAATTCTTTCTTAATGAATAATACAATACTATCTCCATCCCCTTTTTATCTATCCTCTCTCTCTCTCTTAAATAAGGTATATCTATCTAGAACCATATTCTAGTGATGGTATTAATATCACTGAGTCTTAGTAATACCTAATAAATTCAAATTTGCCCCCATTCTGCCAGTTACTCTAATTTCTAGGACATCTTAGGTCATCGACTTTTACTATTAGCTCCTTTTTTGATTATATCTCTTGAAAATTTGTTGGTATCCTGGATGCTATTCTTCTTTTCTTTTTTGTTGCTATTCTCTATGGAATATACCTTGCAAGATACACATAGGCAATCTTCTCCCTTCCCATACTTTGCATTTTAAAGATATTTTGATTAGATTTACAAGTTACCTGACAAAGGCATTCTTCCTGGCCTTTGGTAAGCATACTCCATCTCTGCGCAGATATCTGTCAAACCTATATTGTAAGCCATGATTCAGAAATCCAAGTAACATTATCAGACACCATCTTTTTAGTCAATTGTTCACTCTCCAAGTTATTTTATTTTTCTTCTGTATCTCTTGGCTTCAAAAGGCAAAAGTAAGAAGATGATAATCTTATTATCCTCCCTTATGATCCTCTGCCTTATGAAGACACAGCATTCAGTTTCTTTCCCATGACTTCAAAATCATTCCCAATATTTTTAATGTCGCTTGCTGGAGTTTCATTTGTATGTATCTGAGTAATCAGAACTGTCATCTGTTTTGATAACTTTTGAGAGCTTCTGTCATGTTTTGGACAGACCTCTCTATTGTTATCAGTTTGACAAATAGCTGCTGCCAAACACCTAAGCAGGGATTAACCAGCTGTTACTACTCTCCTCTTCTTCCCATTTCCATTAATTGATATTGTTTCCCCAGATACTTTCTGTGGTTCTAGTGTGTAATTCTTGAGAGGGCAAGCAACTTCTTCCTCCTCACAGCTGGAAGCGCCTTGAATCCATTTTTAAGTCTGCTTGTATGCCTTTTTGCTTTCCTTTAGCCTCTTCGCCTGTTTCTTTTCCCCCTAGCTTTCTTCCAGTTAATCAGATGCAAACTGTTCACAAGTATTTGGAAATTGGTATTTTGTTTTATTTTTCCTCCCTTATATCAAGTCCAAATCTGCCTTTGCTACTTTCTTCTATATGCCAATACAGCAGATTACCAAATACCTGCCTGCTTGAATATAGTTCTCAACTACCTCTTCTCTTCTATAGACAAAACATTCCTAGTTCCTTTATTTTTTTAATATCCTGTTTCTTTTGTTTTAATTTTTTAATTTTAATTTTTAGGCAATTGGGGTTAAATGACTTGCTCAGGGTCACACAGCTAGTAAGTATTAAGTGTTTGGTCTGAGGCCACATTTGAATTCAGGCCCTCCTGACTTCAGGGCTGGTGCTGTATACACTGCGCCATCTAGCTGCCCCCCTAGTTCCTTTAATTACTCCTCATATGATGTTTTCTCTAGTCTTTTTACCTTCTTTGTCACAATCCTCTAAAATAAGGCCATTTTTAACACGCTACCTAATAGTGATTTAAATAAACATTATATTATGGATGCAACATGAATCAGGACTGTCACCTTCTTCATTCTGGACAAGATTCTTTTCTTAAGGAAGCCCAGGACATCTCTGAGTCCCTTTTTTTATTTATTTGAAATATATTCCACTAATGGACAAAATGCAACATAGCAAAAATGGTTAAAGGAATAGTCTAAAAGTAAGGAAAACTTACTTTGAAAATTAAGGTTCAAGTAAAGCTTCAAAGGTAAAGTCCTTCTTCACATATACACTAGCTGTGTCATACTAGGCAAGTCATGTTACCACTCAGTGAGGTAGACATCTCTCTTAAGATTATTAGTTGCAAAGCAATTATCAATCTGCATTTTTATCTATCCTCTCTCTCTCTTAAATAAAGTATATCTATCTAGAACCTGAAATCACATTTCAGAACATGCATCTAAGATATAACAGAAACGTCCAAGGGTTATTAAAAGTTATCTTCACTTTCCACCATCTGACTCCTTGGATTTGACTCCACCATCATCATGCCCCATGGCCTCTGTATCTCCCCATTTCTCTCTCCTCTTTCTCAGTTTCCTTTCATATATACAGATACATACTATATATATATATTATATATATATTATATATAATATACACACACACACATACACATACATATACACACACATATATGTACATACATATATGTATATATACATACAGACTATAACATACACATATACACACACATATATGTGTGTGTGTGTGTGTATTTATTCAGTTCCCCCATTAAATTGTAAGCTCTTTGAGGGAAGGGACTGTTTTTCTTTTTCTTATTTGTATCCCCAGCACTTGGCACAGTGTTTTGTACATAGAAGGTCCTATATTTATTTTATATGTATATAGTTGTTTTCCCCATCAGACTGTAATCTCATTGAGATCATGGACTGTTTTTTGCTTTTCTTTGTATTCTCAGTGCTTGGCATAGTTCCTGGAACATAGTGGTAATTTAGTAAATAATTGTTGACTTAATTTGACTTGGGCAGGTTCATTTTTCACCAACCTTAGCTCCTGGGAGGGATGGGAAAAGGGGTTGGACAAGATGTATTCCAGATAGATACCCGCATCTTTTCTTTCGGGCCTGGTGCAAACTCACATCCGTATTGGCACCCTTCCTCAATATCCTTTGTTCTTTATTTCTCCTGCTGAGTGCTGCTGTCTGTACTGTAGCCTTATCTTAGGCAGAGCATGCTGCTGAATCCAGCAAAGAAACCTCCCACTATCTTATACATGCCTCTCCTTTGCAAAAGGATGTGCAGTTTTGAGGTCTGTTGCTTGTTATCATGGACTGGTGTGGTGAGGGCAGGGGTAATATGTGGCCAAAAAAAATGCTAAGTGGATCCCAATGCACAAGCACCTGGTTCAGATTAAGGTTCCCTAATATAGCATGAGGACTGGTGGGGGAGGGGCTGTTGATTGACTGTATTAGAGGTTAGTATTCTCTGTAGTTATTTCTTAAGGCTGTTACATTATTAGTCATATCAGTTTCTTGGCCTGCAGAAATGGCTGCAATCATCTTACCTCTTGCATATAATTTCTATTTTATGGACTTTTTGAGAATTAGTGAAGATTGGAGGCAATGTTTACTCCCTCATCTTGTTGCTCATATTATTTAAATGTCTCTGGTCCCTTTAATATTTAGGGAAAAATAATTGTATATCTTCAACAACTGGTCAAATTTTAGTTTGATGAAATTTGATAAGACCCAGTTATCCTCCTGCAACACAGACACACACAGAACACTTCCTAAAACATAGAATCATGTTTTTGGGAACAATACAAATGCCATATGAAGTTAGTCATTAAAAAAAAAAAAAGTTATTCATTGTTCGTTGTGAAAGATATCATAAATTGTTTTGAAAAAATATAAATGATTTCACACTTGAACAGAGAGACAGCTGGCTATGAAGATCTTTGGATTTTAGCAATGGAGGATTTTAACATCTTCCTTCCACCACTATCACTCCAGTTTTTTTGAAGGCAAATCAAAGCTGTACATTGGTCAAAGGACAAAGGAAAAGTACATAGTCAGCCTGAATAGGCTGAAACATACCACTAACTCTGACTTAGAAGAAATAGCATGATAAATGTTCCATTAAGTAAATGTGTGATTGTAAAAGGAGGTGAATTGGTGATATAATAAGTACACTTTTGCAATTTAAAAAATATTCAAAGTTTTAGAGTAAGACATCTTTTATGTAAGGTAGATACTCAATGCAGAGTTTATGAAAAGGGGTAAACCAAATCACATTGATTGAGAAGGCATGAATATGTTGAGATCTCTACTTAGACTATACACATTGAACTTATCAAAGTCTGTGTACTCACGAACTCAAAGTGCAAAGGTCATGGACTTACTATAGTATCTTATTGGCATTCCCCTCAGATTCTAAAATCATGTCATATTAACTCATATGAAATTTATCATTGGATAATAAAGTTGGCAAAGGCATTTCCAAGTGGATAGTACATAAGAGTCACACCCTCATTCCTTAGAGAGATTCCAATTTAGCTTATCATTCCTGATATCATCCTGAACCAACATCACATAGGAAGTGAGCATTATAAAATATCTGAACCCAGGTCTTCTACATCCAAGTAAGTGTTCTTTCCACTCTCTCATATTGGGACTCTTATTTTTAATCACTGGATAGTAGTCTTAGAACTAGAAGTGACTTCAGACGTCATTTATTCAATCTCCCTTATTTTTACTGATAAGTAAACTGAGGACCAAAGAAGACAGCAAGTAACAGAAAGACTTCAAAATCAAGTTATTCTGACTTTATTATTCTTTCCAATGTACCATTGTGCTCCTATGACTTATTAGTGCCAATTCTCAAGATGCTGCAGCTATTTTTACTTTTATTGAGTATTTCAATAATTTCACCACATGGACTACTTTCAATGTAAGTATACTTTTTTTGTATAAAAGTGACTTATTTGTGTATGTCATGTGTGTATACATGGGGTCTATGGGGGTGCTCAGCAAGGTCTAGTACCTCTAGTGTGAGGACTTGCTGACACTGTTTCAGAGCTGTTTATCCACCTTTGGTGCCCACTTGTCTTCCAACTCTCACCTGTGGCACCAAGAAGCTGTAGCAGACGGAGCAGCCAGACCCTGGAAAAATCATCTCAACAGACCAACTAAACCAGGTTGAGGATATGGCAAGCATGTGAAGGCTTTTCCCACTGGAAAAAATTTGGGGTGATGAGAACAATTTGTTCCAACATCCATGAATGTGGCTGAAGTAGTACCTGTGGAATGCTTAGAGTTTGGCCAGACATTGAAAATGCCAAGGTCATACACTGTATCCCCGGCCATCTCTAGTCATCTAGACTTTTATCTTGTCACTGGATTTCAAGGACTCTGGAAGAGAAAATGAGGCTGACAACTTTGTGGTAATCTCTATCATTGCAATCCAATTCATGAGCAAGTCAAAACCACTCCATGATGTCATTGATTCTCTTCAAAAACAAAGGATAAACAACATATGTATATGTATATAAATGTATATATGTTTATGTATATATATTCACACATACATATATATGCATATTCACATGTATGTGTGTATGGATATGTATGTATGTGTATAAGTATATGTTCATGTGATTTGGTCCAGAACTCTGATTTAAACAATGTAATTTACTCCCAGTGATGAAACTATCCCTACCAGTGTAGATCGGTAACCATTTTTCAACTTATAGTTTTAAGAACTGCCAAGAGGACATGGTGCTTTGATTTTACTTGTTAGTTTTGGATGAGTGAGATATCCTCATTTGGGGATAAAGGATGGTACAGCAATTAGATGACTAAGCACTGTACTAGTAATGTATGATGTTAACTATTGGACAAGGCTAATATCTAACAAGACTAAAGGGGCTAAAAATGCACATAGACACAAAATTTCGGGTAGATGTTCCCTTGACTTTCTGACTATTATTTTTGATTAACATAATAAATTAAACATGTGATACTGAAGGCTGTCTTTTGCTATGCACTAAATATTGGCTATTTCCCATCCAATACTACAAAACCAATACCCCAAATCTCTTCAAGTGGGATTAGGATGTTGTAGTGGTGATAGTGTGTGTGTATGGGGAGGGAGGTGGCATAGATCACTAGTCTTAGATTAGAAGACCTCAGTTTTATTCCTATCTTGCGACGTATGTATCAGTACAGAATTCATCTTGTCTCTACCTTATTCCTCAACCACAAAATGAGAATGGTCGTGAGGGCCCCACCTATATCACAGGTTGTACTGAGATATTCACAGAATGATTCTTCCATACTCAAAGACATAATAAATTTTTTTATATTAAAATAATTTCAATGTTATATTTTAGTTTAATCACAGAATAATATTATAGAAGCTTGATCAAACTAAAGATCATCCTCATCCAATATTCTATTTTCTAGATGGGAAAACGAAGCATAAGTGCTCTGCCCAAGGTCATGTAGTTCAGTAAGTGGCATATGCAGCATGAAAGCACAAGTTGCATGACTTGGATAGGCTAGTGTTCCTTCCATTAAAAAAAAAAAATTGAAAAAGTTTGAAGGTATGTGATCTCAATTCTTGAATAAAATAATGCTGTCCACAAATAATAGTGTTTTTTCTAGAACATTCATTATCATATGACTGTCTGCCACAAAACAGTGGCATTATTGGACCTTAGATTTCCAATTCTATAAAAGCTCATTGCAAATGACACTTTATAATATCTCACTCTAATAGGAACATTCATTAGCTGCCAAGATCAGGCATGAATACATTATAGTATATTTTAGAATGCATGAGATAAAAATTTATGTTCACCCCCCCAAATCCAAAGTTTATAAACAGCAACAGAAAGAACCCAAATGCTCCTATGATAACTATCTTAGTTACTCAGAAAATTTCAGATCTGTTAGCTATATTTGATTCAGTAGTTAAACTTTATAGTTCAATATCCTAGACAGGTCTACCCTTGGCTTTTATGGTGCATAAATATAGAGCAGTGTATTGGAAATCACATAACATTTGTTTGTTCTGTTTGGTGTATGGTAACAATTCTTTGTATTAATAAAATAAAATATTTATTATAGATCTGTCCCTAAGAGACCCAAGGCCTTTATTATGGAGCCACAAAGTCTGATTAAATGCATGGAAAAAGTACATCTGAGTATGTCCAACCTCTCAGATGGCAACAAATCCAGCCCTGTCCTTTTTTAACAGCTCAGCTCTTAACTGATAATATGCCCCCATTTGATCACAGCATTGAAACGAGAGAAGCATATCTGAAAACTCCACTGCAAATCAATTCAATTTACTGTATGTCTTTAGCTGCTAAACTGCAGGATAAAGCTGCTATTTATATAAAACACATACATATAAGTCAGCACTCTGCTTTTACTTTGTCTTCAGATCAAATTATGTGGATGTTTTAACTGAATAATAATTCCATTACAGGAAATTCTAAATCCAAGAAACATTTGGTTGAAAATGATGAAAATGGGTTGCTATTATTGACTTTTAGGATTTGCACATCAGCATCACATTAACACAATCTGCAAGAGCAAGGATCCATCTCTACACAGCTTTGAAGTGCATAAAAATGGTTCAGTTGAAAAATGCTTTTTTATAAAATACAGACAACATGCTTTAGGAAGAGCCTTGCACTTCTACCTCATTCAAAGGGCGAGAAAAGAGAATCTTTACATACACACACACACATACTGACATGTAAGGAAGTTAGAAAACAGATACAATTTACTTGATGTAGAGAGCTTTAGAAGGAAATAGATGAAAGTATTGGGGTTCAACTGCAAGAATAAGAGTCTGGTATAGCTGTATCCTCTTACTGTTCATATAATAAGAGACAAGATTGGACAATGAAGGTCTTATCCCTGAAGCATAGGCACAGTATTGCTCAAATAAACAAAGGTATCTGGGAATTCAGGGAATGGTTCTTCAGGGTGTGGGTTGAACATTCTTTTAGAGACGATTTTCTCTTCTAAATGAAATGGGTTTTAGTCGCAGTATTTTGTGCGGGGATCTAGAAGTCAAGTACTGCCAATTAAGAGTTAGGAGACCTTAAGAATAAGGGAACAGTTATTATGAGCTTATGCTAGTATGGGCCCAGTCAGTGGGGAGAGAGAATTTCAGAGGCAGAGAGGGACTTATTCCCACCATAACTTCTTCACTAACTGTTGTAAAGCTATCACCAAGATAACAAAACTGAAAGTAATAAGAGAACCATATTTGTCACCACCATGTGCTGCTTATTAATAAAGAGTTGTGTTATTTGAAAGTTATCCTCAAGATGGTTAATGGGGATGATGATGATGATGATGATGATGATGATGATGATGATGATGATGATGAAAGGGAAGGCATGGGATGAAACTATGCATTTATTAAGTGCTTACATTTTGCTAGGCACCATGCTAATTTTTGTTTTGTTTTGTTTACGAATGTTATCTCATCCAGTCCTAACAACCCTATGAAGCAGATGAGATCATTATATTCATTTTATAGTTGAAGAAACTGAAGCAGAGGTTAGGTGATTTGGCTAGGGTCACAAAGCTAATAAGTGCCTGAGACTAGATTTGAACCAGGTCTTCTTGACCAGTGAATTCTAGAATTGATAGGTTTTCAGGTAATGTACAAATAAGAAGGAAGGAAAATAAATCTTGGACAAAAAGTGAGTCATGTATGTAGGTATGTATGTTTGTATTTACTTATTCTTTGATTCATTCATTTGTTTATTCAGATTTGTAGTTTTATCAGCGTAGGGAACTCTCACTGTAGAAACCTTCCCTCACAAAAAAAATAAACGATTATTCTGCAGCTCATAGTCTTAGAGAGTTACTGGTAATACTGAGGCCTCATGTAACCTTCCTATTGTCATACAGCTAGTATATGTTAGATGTAGGACCTTTTGACTCTTCTGGAGAGATGTAGTGGTGTCCTTGTGGATAGAAAACCTGTATCAGAATCAGAAAGGTATAATTTCAAGTCCTGCCTCTGAAATATCCTGATATTTTACCTCTTTGAGGCTCAGTTTCTCATTTCTAAAATGAGGGAGTTGGGATACTGGTCTTGATGTTTCGTGGACCTCTAAATTCATGTTACTATGATACTATGACTACTCTATCTTCCTTTCACCTCTTTTGAATAATATGACACAATATGAAGTAATGAGGAAAAATCATCTCCACTTTCCTTGTAGGATGCTAACATAGAACCTTGGGTCTCTATCTCTCTGGGCAAATCTTAGGAAAATGGCCATTATGAGTTCCTCACACCCTGCACACTATACCTAGGGGTCCAGTGACATATGTAAAAAGCTTGTTCAATACAGAAAGGGCCTTAACAGGACATCTGGCAGACCAAGTTGCATGCCATCTACCTTGATGTCTTTATTCTCCCACAAGAGCCAACAGTTTAGGATCAAAGAAGTTCCTGAGTCCTCCCTTCCACCCCAATCCAGAAGGAAACAACCTACTTAATTTAATTTTATTTTTTTAATCTACTTAATTTTAAAGTAAGTTCTGGGGTAGATAACCTAGAGAAAATTTGGAGAATGAGTATACACACATCTCCCCCTATCAAGCTTCAGAACTCTACCAACCTCTTCCTTAATTATCAGGAAGAAACAGTAACTCAATATCTGCCTTACTGCAAATGTATATGCATGTATGTATGCACGTATAATGTATGTATGTACCTTTCCCCCCTACGCCTGCCTCAACCTATTGCTTAGTGATTGATAATCAAATTATAATAACCATTACCTCTATGAAAGATGAATCTTACTAGTCTAGTGGTTTCACTCAGAATCTCTGTGATTGTGAGTCAAAGGTTGCCCAGTCCAAAACCTAATTCCTTCCTCACCACTCCCATCTCCATCATACATATCTGTATGGACCCCATCCTCCTATGTCTATATAATTTTATCCTCTACTCTTACATTGTACTCCCTGGAATCCCTATTCTTCTTTTTTTTCCCTTCTTTTGATAATTGCTCTTCATATTTAATTCATGACCTTGTCCCATTTGCATATATTGTCTTTAATTGCTTGTATAAATGTTACTCTCCCCTATAGAACTCAACCTTTTGGAAGATAGAGATTGATTTTTTTTTTAAATCTTTGTATGCCCAGCACAAAGCACAAAATTTTGCATACCGTAGGTACTTCATAGGTGCTTGTTAAATTAAATTGAATTATTCATTGCCGGGTATTTGTTTTAGCCTTAAATTTTAGTTGTTCCTTTTCAAATTGAATACGATATATTTTAATAAAGCTACTTACACTGCAATAATTCTTTTCCCTATATACTTTAAATTGTAATACTAGGCCTTGGAATAGAATATTCCTCACAATAAATTCCATTATTTATTTGAATGTGCTCTTGGCTTAGTACCAATAAAGAGGGTATGTGCTTAACAGTGACATATTTGGCAGACAGTCATAAAGTAGTGGATAGAGAATTGACCTTAGATTTGGAAACAAGGGTTCAAGTCTTGTCTCTGATATATGATTGAGTAACCATATATTGCGTAATTGAGTATATATGATTGAGTAATCATTTATATGTTTGAGTAAATAAATCAAGTAATCTTACACCAATTAAAGTACATGATAAGATGATCCATCTCAATCATAGTCTTTGAAAGCCATTGAATGAAGTGAAATTGTGTCCAATAGTCAGTTTGTTTCATTTGTTTAAGTGATATTATCACATCCTCTGGTTCTTGGATAAAAGCATCAACTTAGCTAAAGTTTGGGAGTTCCACTGAGTAAAGAGCCAAGAGAGAGAACATTCAAATTAATACTTGAGAAGGAATCTCCAGGAGGTGGGGAGTGGTGGAAAAGAAAGGACACGGCTTTGGGATTGGTATGTATCTATCTACTCTTTCTCCCTCCCTTCCCCAGCCTTTTGCTTGAGGTGGACCTTGCAAGCTGGAAAAGGTCTAGAGCAGAGGTTCCCAACCTTATTTGATCTATCTCCTTCTTATTTGAAAAAAAAAAAGGAAAAAAAAAGAAAAAAATATTACTCAGCACCCTCCTGGAAATCTACTTTTTTTAATCCTTTAATTAATTTTTTTTTGAAATTTATATCATTTCAAAAAATATATAAAATGTATATTTTTAAAATGATGTATCTTAAATTTCATAATTTATTGTAAATTTGTGGGGGGTTTTCCTGCATTGAAATTTTGATGATGCAATATTGCATCATGCATATAGTACCGTATTGTAAACAAGTCATTACACATACATATTCCTACTGACACATGTTGGACTTCCTGACAATGTGCAACACACTTGTCTGCCAACATCTGCTTGTTAAGACCTGTTGGCAGACTTGACCACTGATTGGCTATAACTTGCATTTTGTGTGTATATTTGGAAGATAATGTCATCACTATGACTTTAACTCTGTTACACAACAGATGAAACATGCATGAATGTTTTTTTCAAATTTTTCTTCTCTTCTTTCCTTATGAGTCAGCTGCCCCCTTATTTTCATTCAAAGTCCCCAACTGCACCTGAGGCTACTACCGCCTCCCTGGATCATTCCAGCAGCCCCACGGGGTGGTATCATCCACTTTGGGAACCTCTGGACACTACAGAGTGTTGGATTTTCTGTCCTTCCATCCATGATTTAGTAGCCAATATTACTCTGGATTCAATGTATTGGTGGGAGAGTATGTCACAGCCTGGACTTTTGGATGACTGTTTATCTATCACTTAAATAAATATCCCTTTATAAACTCTCCTTAAGGCTAAGTGGATTACCAACTGATAATCTTGGGAGAAGCACACTGGTGAGGGCTCAAGTCAAAGGCATTAGGGAAAAGATACTCTGACACTTCAGGAGTACCTCTAGAACCCTGAGCAGGGGATATATAACCTTATTCTGGGTCATAACACTCATCTTTAAGAGTTGAAATTGACTGAAATGTCCTTAGAGCTTATACAAATATGAATATATATATATGCATGTATATCTAGTTATATAATATATATCTAATAGATTACTATATTAAATGTCTGGGAGAGGGTTTGGGTTAGAAAGACAAAGCAATATTCAGCAAGAATCTCACAAGATAGTTTAGTAGATAAGACATTTTAACACAGAAACAAATCTATAAAGCAAAATCAGTATAAGTGCCTTAAAATGAGGAAAATTATGCTTTGAGCAATTTGTACTCTAAAAGCTAGGTATGCAGTAAATAGAGTGCTAAGCCTGCAGACAAGAAAACCTGAGTTCAAATTCCACCTTAGTCATTTACTATCCATGTGACTCTGTCAACTCACTTAACTTCTGTCAGCCTCAGTTTCCACAAGCATAAAATGAAAATAAAATATTTGCAACTACCTCCCAGAATTGTTATGAGGGTTGAATGAGATATTATTTGCAAAATGCTAAACATAATGCCTAGTATATAGTAGGCAATTAATAAATGCTGGTTATTTTCTCCTTTCCTAAATGAAAACTGAAGTTTTTTATTAGGTAAGTTCTTTGCAATCAAATGCTTATAAGTGATTCCTCAGAAATATATCAGTAGTCCTAGATTTATTCATTTAAAAGTTATTATGTTTGAATAGAGTTCATTTAATAACATGAATTCACTCTAGAGACCAATGAAACTTTGCTAGATTTTATATGTTACACAGGAGCTAGAGATTCACTTTGGTAACTTGTTTCAAAACAATTCAGGCTTCTCTGAGCCTTCATTGCTAGCTGTCTTAGGATAGAGGATTCATTTTCAGTTTTTTATACATATAACAGTAGCTCTATATACTTTGGCAAGTCACTTAATCCAACTTGGCCTCAATTTCCTCATTTGTAAAATGAAGTGATTTAACTAGATTTTTCCTAAAATCACTTGTAACTTTGTGGTTCTACTTTTTGACTTCTAAATACTTTTGGAGGGGTTTATTGTAACTCAGTATTATAATTAACCTCAATTCTGTACACTGATAGAAGGTAGCAGTTCCATGGAAAATCCTAGAATAACAAATTCAACATGTCAGTTACATGTAACTATGTAATGCATTGTTTGCATCACAGTGCCTTTCATATTTTAGATGCTTAAAAATGTTGAATTGAATTTGTGAACAATAGATATACCTTCATGATTGTGTTTTTGTTAAATTAATATTAAAGGTCTAACAAGGTATAATCTTGGTCCATTAGCACTCAGCCTAAGTGGAGCTGCCTGCCTGTTCATTCCCAAACAAGTCATTTTATTTTGATAAGATCTATTTTTGCTTTTGCTTTGTCAGAGATCAGGATTGCTACCCCTGCTTTTTTTTACTTCAGCTAAAGCACAAATATATTCTGCTCCAGCCTTTTACCTTTACCCTGTGTGTGTCACTTTTTTTCAAATATGTTTCCTGTAAACAACATATTGTAGGATTGTGGTTTTTAATACATTCTGCTATCTGCTTCCATTTTATGAGAGAGTTCATCCCATTCACATTCACAGTTATGATTACTATCTGTGTCTTTTTTTTCTCCATCCTTTCTCCCCCCCATTTATGCTTTTCTTTCTCCTTTCTCCTTCCCCCCCCTCACTAGTGTTTTGCTTTTGACCATGGCCTCCTTCGGTCCCTCCTCCCTTCTATTAGTCCTTTCCCTTTTCTTCCCCTTTACCCTTACCACTTTTTCCCTCCCTTCTACCCCCCCTCCCTTTTCTTTCCCCCCTCCCTTTTTTAATCACCTTTTCCCTCCTACTGCCTATAGGGGCAAGTTAGATTTCTATACCTAACTGATTAGGTTATTTCCTTCTTGAGCCAAATCTGATGAGAGTAAGATTCAAACAATGCTCATCCCCCTCCCTTCTTTCCCCTCTGCTCTAATAGGTTTTGTGTCTTTTCCTGTAATGTAATTTACCCTTGTCTGCCTCCTCCTTTCTCAGTACATTTTCTTAGATCAGACTAATACACTTACTGGGATCCATTTAACCCACTTGATTAGATTTTTTTTTATCATTACATCAAAGTCAACTTATATCCACCCCTCTTATGTATACTCCTTTAACATGGTGTAATAACAATACAGTTCTCAAGAGTTGCAAGTGTCATCTTCCCTTGTAGGGATATAAACAGTTTGCCCTTATTAACAACATATTGTATCTTTCTGTCCCATTTACGTTTTTATATCTCTCTTGAATATTGTATTTGAAGATAAAATTTTCTGTTGAGCTCTGGTCTTTTTATCAGGAACGTATGGAAGTCCCCTATTTCACTGAATATCCATCTCCTCCCCTGAAAAATCATGCTCATTTTTGATGGATAGTTGATCCTTGGTTGTAATCAAAGCTCGTTTGCCTTATGGAATATCATGTTCCATACCCTATAGTCTTTTAATGTAGAAGCTGCAAGGTCCGGTGTAATCTTGACTGTGGTTCCATGATATTTAAATTGTTTTTTTTCCAGCTGCTTGCCATATTTTCTCTTTGACCTGGTAATTTTGGTATTTGGCTATTATATACCTTGGTGTTTTCAATTTGGGATCTCTTTCAGGAGGTGATCAGTGGATTCTTTCTATGGCTATTTTACTGTCTGGTTCTAGGACTTCAGGGCAATTTTCCTTTATGACTTCCTGAAAGATACTGCCTAGGTTCTTTTTTTTAATCGTGATTTTCAGGTAGACCAATAATTTTTAAATTGTCTCTCCTGGATCGATTTTCCAGGTCAGTTGTTTTACCAATGAAGTATTTTATGTTTTCATCTATTTTTTCATTTTTTTCTTTCTGTTTCACTGATTCTTATTCTCTTATAAAATCATTAGTTTCCATTTGTCCGAGTCTAATTTTTAACAATTTGTTTTCTTCTATTAGATTTTATACTTCCCTCCCCAATTGGCCAATTGTATTTTTAAGGGATTTGTTTTCTTCAGTGTACTTTTTTCCAAGTGGCCAATTGTATTTTTTAAGGACTCTTCTACCTCTCTCATTTGACTTTTGAAATCCTTCTTGAGCTCTTCTAAGAAGATTTTTTGGGCTTCAGACCAGTTCATATTCCCTTTTGAGGTTGCAGATGTGGATTTGTTGACAATGTTGTCCTCTTCAGAATTTCTGTCTTGGTCTTCACTCTTCTTATAATATGAATCTATGGTACATTTCTTTTTCTCATGGTGTTTCTTTATTCTTTGGCTTTTAAAGAGATTGAGCTCTCCTGCTGGAGAGCAGTGGGCACTGACCCAGGCTTCTTGTGTTGGAAGCCTAGGGCCTGGTCACTGGCTTTATGTGCTGGGGCCTCCAATGTTGGCAATTGAAGGCTGTATGGTTCTGGCAGCTCAACTGGTGTTGGGCTGGAATCAGCAAGGCTAGAACTTTTGGGCAATTCTAGGTTGCCTGCTTTTCCTTTCCTTTAGCTTTCTTCAACTTTTAGATGGATGTTACAGTGTGTTTATCTGCCTGGGGCCCTTTGTAGTGCTGCTTCTTTTTTTTTTTAAACCATAAGCGGTTTCAATATGGTGCAAAGGGAGAGGTGTAGTATGGGGAGCCCCTGCTTGGTATGGAGAATCTCGGCCCCTTGACTCTGACCAGGACTGGGAGTAGCCATAGCTGGTGCTTCTTTCTGGATAAACTCTAATATAGGAAGTTTCACCCTCATGAGAACAGAATTTGGAGTCATCTAGTCTACGCAGGGTGTATTCCATATCTTCCTTGCGGAGGAACTCAACTACTCCCATGCCATCTTTCTGCACATCTGCATAACACACACCCCCAGCTTCTCGCATGTGATCCTTCAAATCCTGCCAGCTGCCTGAGGGAGGAAGGCCTGAGACAAGAACTCAAAATTCAGATCTTCTTGATGGTGGTCCAGTCCTTCCACAGGGGCCTCCGCCCCCAGGATTCCTGGGTAACTCCACATGAAGCCAGCACTGGCCATAATCATAACCATTCCTTCCATAAATAGCATCTTCTGCATCCCTGGGATCCTCGAAGCACACGAAGGCAAAGGGCGCCAGGCCCTGGCGGTTCTTAAGCTTGATGTCCCGGATGCAGCCGAACTTGTAGAACAGGTCCTCCAGGTCTTTTTCCCTCACGTCGGCTGGGAGGTTCCCCATGTAGATCCTTCCCTCGTTGTCGTTGCCTTGGTCAGGTCATCTTCCTCCCCCCAGCCCATCATCTCCGACATCCCCTCAGCCGCTTCCCACAGCCCAGGCTGCTCTCTGCCATGGCACATTGTGGGAACCAGGAGTGGAAGTGGCTTCTCTTAGTTTTGATGAGGCACTGGGAAACTCCTTTGTTGTAGAATGCCGAGGCACCTGGTGGTTTTCTGAGCTGGTTTCCACCGGTTCCCCCACCCTCACTGAGGCACTCAGAGGTCCAGGTGTTGGTGTTTGCCTGTTCTACTACCTGGGCTTCAGGATCTCCTCCTGGTTGGCAGTTGGAGGCTGTAGGATTCTGGCAGTTTACCTGGTATAGGGCTGGAAGCAGTAAGGCTGGAACTTTCGGGCAATTCTAGGTTGCTTTCTTCAGCTTCCTTCAGATGAATGTTTCAGGGTGTTTATCCACCTGGGGCCCTTTGTAGTGTTGCTTCCCTTATATTTGCTGCAGCACTGGGAAACCTGTTTGCTGTAGAATGCTGAGGCACCAGGATTGCCTCCTGGTGTGCTAAAGTGGGGCTTTCCGCTAGCTGGCTGGGGCACCTCCCGTTCAGTACTGCTTCCTTTCCCCCCAGGGCAAGAGGGGTCTTTCCTATTAATTCCTCAAGCTATCTGGGCTACTGCACTGCTGCTCCCCTTCTTTCTTCTGGTTCAGCTGTTCCAGGATTTTTCCTGGGGCGATATTTTTCTGGGCTTTCAGAGGTTGATAGGGGAGGGTGAGAGAGACTACCTTTTTACTCTGCCATCTTGACTCCTGGAAGTGGAAATCCCAAACAAGTCATTTTCAATAGTGTAGAGGTGGTGGGTAGATTGGAAGAAGAGCCAATGGAAAAGATTAATTATTTACTGTCTACGCAAGAGCACTGGGTGCTAAGGTAGGTACAGAAAGTAGCTTCTGAAGACACTAACACAGATACACAAATAGGGTCATGAGTTGTACATTAGTCTTTACATAAAGTGCTAGTTCAGGACAAAGAAGCAAGATTTTTATAGACTAAGTTTGGGAAACATGAGAGATTTACTTCCTGTTAAAGAGAATTAGGGTTGTTCATTAGCAGGAGCTAATGGCCAGCACGAGAGGGATTTAGGCCTCCTCTACTAGTCATCAGATTTCTAGGCACAGCTAGGGAGTGTTTCAGAGAAGGTCTGACATTTCCTGCTTCTCAGTCTTAAAAGACATATTGTCAGTGTCTTTCCAGGATCAAAAGACAGAATTGAATTTATTCTGAATATCACAGAAGCCCTTATTCTTAAAAAGAAAAGATGGGGGACAGAGGGAACTTACTTATTGAAACCTAGATAAATGTCTTTAACTTATGTGATAACATCTGGATATCTCATTTAGTTTAGGTACAAAGCAAAAGGTTTTGTACAATTTGTTTTAAATTAAGTCTTTCTCAAAATTATCTCATGACTTAGATTTTGAACCAAGTAAGTGACACTTCCCAGAAGGAAAGATCAGAAGTATTTTGAAACTGGTGAAAAAGCAGTCTAGAAAGAAGAATGGAAGAGCATGAAAGAAATCAGAACACAAGGACATTAATAATGAATGTTCAGTGTTTGTGTGGGGGAGAGATCAGAGAACAGACATATCTGGTACAGTGGGTGAAATAAAGTTGTTGGTGGTCTGATATGTGGCAAGTGGTTTGTCACTTACAGCGCAGCATTCTTTTAAGATGTCTAACACACACAAAAAAAATCTCTCAAGTGAATTTATTGACTAAAACCAGTTCCACAGGACCAATTAGTATCTTACACAGGCTGCCCTGCAAGGCTTATGAGGCCATCTATCACTTGTCCATTTAACTATTTAGCATTTGTCCGAGCAATTTGTCACAGTGTCAGAATGCTAACATTTCAGAATGAGAGTTTTGGGTTGAAAGAAATCTAACTCAGATGCTGCAGATATTTCTCCTTTAATAAGACTGGCAGAAGATTTATGTTCCTATTATATTTAACCTTAAGCATCTTGTCTAGAGGGTGAGGTTAATTCTTTGTACTTCAAAGGTTTCAAGTTTAAATCAATTGTTTCATATGAGTTTAAAACTCTCATGCAAAATGGAATGATTTCAAACTTCATCAACAATTCACATCTCTGACATCACAAAGCACCTTATCTTGTGGGCCGTGGTGATTACATTTTTATCACTCTTCCAATCTGCTAGTTGGCTTCTATATTCATTTCTGGTAGCTTTCTTAATTTCACACCATTGAATGAATTACAATGTAGCTAAGCAGAGAATGAAAGACAAGATATCCCTATAATATTAATATTATGCAGCTCAGCAACAGAGAGGCTTTGTAAGCTAGCTGGTTCTAATACTGGAAGGAATGCAGCAATGTTTCAATTAACTCTAGATCATTTACAAATAAATTTGTATACATTTTAAATGTACAACATTCCTTATAAAAATTTGCTTGTTGATTATAGACTATAATCAATGGCTTAATTTTTCTTTCATTAAATTCCAAGGCCAGACATTACATTAATATAATCAGAAACATGCTGACTACAGAGTGTCAAACAAATTGGCCCAAAGTGACTGAGGACAAGAGGAAAACATCCTCATTCAGAAAAAACAAACTCAAAAAGTATTTGCTCCACATCCTTCTGTCAAAGGAACAGCCATTTTTTTTTAACCATCAAAAATCAGGGGACTGTAGGTATGCTAATAATGAGAAGATTATTCAGGAGTCTAACCTTTCAGTTTGTTTATTCCATAAATAGGATGCTGTTTTTAATGGCTGAAACATGCATACTGGTGGTCTCCTTTCCAGTTACCCTGCAGGGTCTTCCAAATGGAAGGCAGCAGAGATGCTTGGGAATCAAATGCCATCTCTGCATCTCAATGTCGTTAAAGAATTCCCATGGCTCCCATGGCATTTCTCACAGACTTTCAATGTGTGTCTGTCACCAAGCTCACTCCTAGAGATAAAACAGAAAATGTAAACTCCAGCGGGAAAGAATGTTGGGTAAAAAAAAAAACTAAAAAAAAAACCCAAACATTTCTTGAAGTCCTCAAAATATTACAGATCAGTCAATCATCAGCTTTTCAATCATTTGACTCATCTCACCATATACAGGGAAAGTATTTACTATATACAGGTAGAGATGGCTGAATATGGAAAATACACACACATAATTATATACATATACATACATACATAATTATGCACATACATATAACCTTGCATACATTGTATACATAGACACACAAACATTAAAAGGTCTAGAAATTCCCCCAGTCATTTCTGGTAGCCTGACGTTACCATGACATCAGCAATTCTATCATACAGGTTGGCATTTAACCATTAAAAGGTTCCTTATGAATTTTTAAATAAATGTTTAGGGAGAAACAGTTCAAAGATCTTTATGAATCTTGATATTATTTCCCTTGGGTTTTCACTAGTCTCATTTTCACAAGAACTTCTACTATGCTGAGTTAGTTGTTACAGATATTTCTTTTTAATCCACTGGTGTTGAAAGAGCAATACTCTACAGATGTTTTCTTAAGGGGACCAGAGGAAACAAGTGGTACTTTGGCAATATACATGAGGCGAAGGACAACCATAGATTAGCAAAGACAGCTTTAACCGGAATGCCTCACTAGAACAGGATAAGTGCCTTACGGCTGTACAGATAGGACTGTAAGTCTTGGGGGATGGGCATTCTGGAGAAAATCATGACAAAGTGTCACCTAGTCAACTAGGTGACGAGGTGATAGCTTTTGTTTTTGTTTTTATGTTTGAGCTATAAAAATCACAGCCAAGATTGAACTGAAGCAAAATAGAAAATTCTTTTTTCCCCCTCAAAGCAGGGGTTACAAATTTTTTTGTTTGTTTGTCTCAGATCTTTTTGGCAGTCTGGCAAGTCCTAATATACTGTGGTTCATTACCTACATTCATAATGAAAGGAAATGCTAAATCCCAGTGAGAGGTTAATGAAAATAAAGTTTTATCTTTTTTTTCTCCCCATCCAAGTTCATGGACCTGTAAAATCTATTTGTGGACCCAGGTAAAAATCCCCTGTTTGAAAGCATACCATTGAAGAGGAAGCAGATGATACGGCATGTTACTGTCAAGTGTATCATCCAGTTGTAAAATAGTGCCATGTCAAGGGCTTTAAGGTGTCCCCTAATATCAAGGTACTCAGTTTTGAGAGTCTGTGTACTTGAAGGTTATTGGAGTTGGGAGATGATCCCCAAATGACTGACGGCACATGAATCTATAGAAAGGAAATGACTGGCTAGTCCCCATGTTCATTTGCACTTGACCTTCCAGAGTGCAGAGTATAAGTTTAGAACCACAATCCCACTTACACAGGGAAAATGGGACTTTCATCTGTTCATTCATCCACAAGACATTTTCTGTGTGTTCAGTACCCTGGAACTGGATAAATAGCAAGAACTTTATTAAGATCATGAATATTCATGGTAGGAAAGGGTGGTGAAGGTTGGGGATGGTATGTGAACTGGAACTGTATTTCATTCACTTTACCTTGTCATATCTTGCCAATTTTTATCTTAGTAATCTTTCAAACACATACCCTTCTCTCCACTCACATAACCATTATCATAGTTCAGGCCCTTATCACCTCTTACCTGGGTTATTATAATAACTAGCAAATGATCTCCCTGCTTCTAGTCTTTCTTTCTACCATTTCATCCTTCATACAACCGGGAAATTAATTTGGTGGTCAGTGTCACTGAACCTGGTCAGTGTCACTGAACCAGTATCTCAACTCTAGGCTTCCTTGAAGCATCTTCCCTTGGAAAGATAAAACAATTAAAGTTAAGTTTAATTGCATATTAGGAGAGACTTTAGGAGACATTTAGTCCAATTAATCAGTCAAGCAATAAGCATTGAGCATTTATTGAGACAGCTGGTAGCATGCAGAACTTAGAGTTAGGAAGACCTGAATTCAAATCTAGTCTCAGACACTAGCTGTGTGATCGTGAGCAAGTCATTTAACCTGTCTGCATCAGTTTCTTCAAACTGTACAAATAAGGATAATAATAGCATCTACTTTGAAAGTTGTTGTGAACAAATGAAATAATATTTGTAAAAAAGCATTTGGCACCAAAACTATATGAAAATGTATTCCTTTCTCATTTATTAAATGCTTACTATGTGCTAGGTTTTAGCAATATGAAAAATAAAATTAAATGATCCTTCTTCTTACAGAACATTCGACTCCCTTCTTCAACAAATGAAGAAACTAAGGCCCAGATATGTGAAATGTTTTGCCCAAAGTAACCTGGTACTTGACTCCAAAGTCATCCCAGGGTTACTGTGATGATCAAATGCCTTAGTGTATGTAAAATACCTTCTATAAATTATATAGATATTAGCTATTATTAATAAAACCTTTTTCTAATGATGAACTTATTCTAGTAAAGCCTAGAGGACATAGATTGGGGAGGAGAAGGACATTATATATCTTATGGATTCTGGGTTCTCCTTACTCATATTCAATGATAGAGGGTTAAGATACCAAATCCTTTTATCAAATAAAATTCCTCAAAATGAACCTTTTATTGATCTAATATCTGTCACGGAAAGGACTGAGGTGGCTCACTGAAGAAAAGATATGGAAGGAAGAAGGAAGAGGAAACTAAGAAAGTTTACTGAAATTTATAGCTTACTGTCAGGGTTAACTAAGGAGATTTTAATTCATATAATCTGTATTACAAGTTTCCTATATGTCAGGTTGTGGTCTAGTCACCAGACAAAGAGCAAAAATGAAGCATTCCCTGCTGACCTTTTTTTTTCCCTCAATCTGGCCATTTTTTGAAAGTTGAACTGCCTGAATGAAGCACATTCCCCAAAAGGATTGTAACAGTTGACTTAGCCCTTAATGGTAAAAACTGTTTCTTCCAACTATTAACCTGGACTGGCATTGGAAATATTGCTTTTCTGAAGGCCCTATAGACTAGACACATCATCATCTCACCAGAATCTGGTGTCCTCTTGCTTTACCCAGAATGATTCTCTTACCCAAATGAGCTTCTATCACTGTTACTATGTATCTTATACATATGGATAATTCATATAAATTCTCACATTTTAAATACCAATGGTTTTCTCTTCTTGTCCTATAAGTAACATTTGACCTAAGCTAGAACTAATATTGTCAAGTTGGCAAATATTCATGGATAAATACCTTACATCTGTTAAAGTGAAGTTTGCTGACATTTACCTGTTACAAAGAAACAGGAATTAAACCAAGATCCCAAAAGGACCTTGGATTGGTGTTTTTTCTCTTTATTTTGTTTAGCTTCTCAAGATCTTTTTTTTTTCTTTTGAATAGGAGATTTGGCCTCAGCTAAGAGGTGAAGGGTAGGAATTTCATACCTTTTAAAATTATTAAATCATATTGGGAGAAGAAAACAGCATGGGAAAGGCTGATTTTGATTATGAGATGAAACTGAAATTCAGATAAGATGGAGAATCATTGAAGCCTACACACACATACACATACATAAACATATACACCATATAGTATCATGAGAAATGTTTCAAAAAGTATAAATATATACATGTGCTTTTATATATTTTCACATTTTCTAAATATTAAAAGTACATGTAAAAGTATATACTAAAATATAAAATATAAATAAATATTTATATACTTTATATATGCTATATACATATAATTTTCATGATATTATTTTTCTTACTCAAATTATGATAAAGTATCTAAAGATAATCAGGAGACTATGAATGTAACAGATGATCAATAAGTAAATGATCAGTAAATAGGGTCTCCACTGTAAAAAAAAAAAAGATCATTTCAGTCTTTGATTAGGAAAAAGTTAATTGATTTTTAGGTCTCTTGAAAAGCCCTAGCAAAAAGAAAAAAAAAATGAATTTTATCTCTACTTTACTTCTCAAAAATTTTTTGGAAGTAATCAATCCAAAACATTTTACTAGGACAAATTTAGCTATCCCATTCAATGGCAGAATCTCCCAACTATTTGGGTTTCAAAATTTATTCAAAATTTTCATACTGTATATTAATTTTGTCTGTCCCCTTAGAATTTAAATACTTTATAACATAAGTTGAAAGCATGGACTCTTTGTTTTTGCTTTTTATTTCTGGCACTTAGACTTCCTGTCACGTAAATAAGTATTTCATAAATGTTTGTTGCTTTAGTGATTGATTAATTGATTGGATGTTAATATTTGACTCATTACTGAAATCATCACATTCTCTATCATCAGAAAACTTAAATCAGATTACAAAGTTCTTAATATGAATATATTAGAAAAGTAAATCACAGTGGAAAATCAAGCAGTGAGGTTCTTCTCAGCTTCCTGAACTTAAGTGTATATAATCTTCCTCTTCCTTTTACTATTGTACATTTGCTTGATGACTTCACTTATGCTATTTCTTGTGATGTCACCATTAGTATAAACCATGGCCTACTTACACTCCCCCTCCATCTCATTTCTTTCTGTTGCCTTTTGGGTCATCTACAATTAATATCCTCCTGAGATTTTGGTGTTCTGTATTCAATTAACACAACCCGGTGTTAAATGAAGTGCTAAATTATGTATTACAGCCTAAATAATATAGAAGTTATAAGGAGGAGGAGACCAGTGAAGATTGAAATAGTTAAGCTAAGACCTCATTGTGGAAATATGATCTGAATGAGGAATTGGAAATGGTTCAACATATACACATAAATGAAGAAAAGGGGACTGAGTATGCCAAAGAAATAGACCAATTGCCACGACTGTGAGCAAAAGCACAGAACAGAAACTAATAATGTCTTGTTTTCAGGACAACCAAGAGACCAAATTAATAGAAGCAGAATTTTTCTGCTGGAGAGAGGTGGCAAACAATGCAGTTAGATAGTGTAAGACCAGATTTTTAAAATACTGAATGATTAAAACTCTTGAGTGTGCAAAAACATTGATTGTCAGTAAATTTATTATCTTTACTCAGTAATCCAGTTCATTTAAATCCAAGAAAGCGAAATACTAGCCCAAGCTGATGACTGAAAACTGACTGAAGGTTAACTCAGAATAATGAAGCTGCTTTTATGTAGTCAAGAGGAAATAAGATATTTTTATACAACACTAGAGAATACACTGCCTTTTCCCATAGCATAAGGATCTTCTAGTACCTGGACTGTCTAGAGTTTTAAAAATAATATGATGAGAAATGTTAATGTCATATTGGAGGAGATTATTAATGGATGTATCAGCGTGTGATGTGAGATAACACTTATTTTATTAATGCAAGTAAGTTTCTTGATTAAATTCATGGGTGATATAAATTAAGCTATATTCTACAGGCAGATGACAAGGGCCAGAATTCTGATAAATTGGATTAGGAAAGAAGAATTGCACTTTTAAAATAATATAAAAGGAGGTGGTTTTAGAGATGAATAAGCCAAAACATGGGTGTGTGTGTGTGTGTGTGTGTGTGTGTGTGTGTGTGTGTGTGTAGGAAGAGAAAAACTGGAGGTGCAGTTGAACAAAAATTAACCATTGAGTTAAAAAAGTAGACATAGAGTTTGTAATGTGAGATAAATATTTTACCCAATGAAATAAAATAATGACCCAATGAATTAGTGATAGTCTGATTTTATTTTAAAGGAGAAAAACAACAAACAAAAAACCTGAAAGAACCTCATTTCTAGTTCAAAGCTTTTCTTAATTGGAAGCTGACAATTTTGAAGGAAGGCAAGTGAGAGATACAGAAGAAGCAAAGCAAAAAAAACTTAATACTTGGTGAAAATAACAGTAAAAATAAACATATGTGCCTATAGGACATACAAGGAGGTTATGGGAAAATGCTTTCAGGGACACAAAGAGAATTAACATCATAGAGTACCTCACCATAGGCAGAATTTTTTCATCCTCCAACAAGTAAATAGGTATGGGGATTTCAATCTGCAGAGGAGTATGCCAGGATAAATAGTGTGCGGGGTGATGTTGTGGAAGGCCGGTTTCTAGAAGGAGCCAGGTTACAAAGATGGCAGAGTAATCCACTTGGAGTCCAGAAGACAGAGTTCAAATCCATCATCAGATACTTAAGGGAAGTCACATAACCACTGTTTGCCACAGTTTCCTCATATGAAAAGTGGGCATAATAATAGCATGTACCTCGCAGAATTGCTGTGAAGATCAAATGAGATAACACATGTAGAGGTAAAAAATTATGGTATATGCATAAATAATAGAATGTTGCCAGACTATGAGAAATGACAAATGTGATGAACACAAAGAAAGTTAGAAATAATTACACGAAGCAGAGTGAAGTAAGAAGAGTGGGAATGAGGTGTGATAGATAGTGGATGAGGAATTAAGAATGATACCTAGGTTGAGAGCCTGCCTGGAGGACTGGAAGGATTATTAATTAGGCTAATATTTAGGGATAAATTAATAGGGAAATTTGGAAGGGGGAGGTCTTTGTGGGAAAATAATTAATTTAGTTTTGGACCTGTTGAGTTTAAGACATCTACAGAGTATTCAATTTGAGATGTCCAGTAGGCTAATGGAGATGCAAATCTAGATGTCAGGAGAGGGGTTAGTGCTGGATAAATAGATTTAAGGCTAGAAGGAAAACTACCAACTTTTTTTTCCTTTTGCAGATGACACGATATTTTACCTAGAGACACTTCAAGATTCAACAAAAAAAAAATGAAAGAGTTAACACCTTCAGCAAAGATGAAGAGTCTAAAATAAACCCACATAAATCATTAGCATTTCTGCACATTGCCAACAAAATCCAACAAGAAGACATTGAAAGACAAATTCCATTTAAAATCACTACTGATAGTATAAAATACTTAGGAGTCTACCTGCTCAAATTCACACAGGCACTATATGAATACAATTAGAAAACACTCTTGACCAAAGTAAAGAGAAGTCTACATAACTGGAGAAATATTAATTGCTTATGAGTAGACCAAGATAAAATAATAAAATGACAATACTACATAAAATGGAACTGAGTATTCATAAAAATTGTTTTCTATCTTCCAGGAAGATGTATTAAGTCCTAGACAAACAGGGGTTACATTTGGTGAAGAAATACTCCAGATCCTTCTGTTTGCAGATGACATTGTCCTGATGGCAAGAGCCCTGGAAAACTGATTAACCTCATAAATGAAATCCATAGCCATTCAAAAGAGTTTGACCTCACTACCCACAGAAGAGGAAAAAGAAAAAGTGAATGACTAATGCTTATTGCATAGACTATTATATGCAAGTTGACTGGACAAATTATACAGCTCATTATAAAGAGTCAGCCTATTTCAGTGGGAAAATATTTTTAACTGATATTTTTCTCATGATGTTAAATAATTATGAGTTATGAAACATCACAACTGTTGAAAAATTTTTTGTAGTATTAAATAAAGGATCTCACAAGGAGCAAAGGTGAGCTGACTCATTGACATAAGTGAGCTACAACATATTTCATACAAGGAATTCTACAGAAGAAATAGGCAACAGGATGACCATGAAGGAATTTAAAACCAAACAAGAAGGCTTGGTCACATAATGGGGGTGAAGAACGTCTGACAAATTGTCTGTGTGATCCACAGGTACCCTGGCAATATCAATAAAACATGAGGAAAATCCAAAAGAAACTGGATGGCCTTGTTTTGCTGAAGTTACTGAAGACATGAAAGAGAAGGAAGTACACAGCCAGGGCAAACATGAATGAGTGTCAATCTGCACCACTGAAGGGATTAGGCACCTAATAGGATTATATGATTTGATATGATATTATTATAGACGTAGTGGAGCATTGGGGCACTGAAAGGTGTCAGCCAAGAAACCTAATTCAATATTAGACCATAGTGAAACATTCAAAATTTCCATAAAGGAAAAGGTGTTTATTCCTACTATAATCTGATCTGTTCTGACCTTATCTGGAATACTCTATTCCATTCTAGATGCTAAATGATTTGTAAATGTCAATGACAAGCTATTTAGGGTAATGTAGAACACAAAGAGGAGGGTGAAGGGCCTCAATTTCATGTCATTTGAGAACTGATTGAAGGAAACAAGAAAACTCCAAGATGACATGCTAATTGTCTTTGAGTCTTTGAAAGGTTGCCATAGAAAAGAGGGATTAAATTTGATCTGCTTGTTCATAGAAGACCAAATGGGGAGCAATGGGTGGAAATTACAAAGATGTAAATTTATGATTGATATAAGGAAATTTTTTGAAGTATTTTTTGTAAAGCAGTGAGTTTTCAATTTTTTTAGTTCCAAATTTTCTTCTTTCCCTTACTTCCTCCCCCATTCAATGAGAAGGCAAGAAAAACAAAGCATTAAAAATATATATAGTCATACAAAACCAATTTGTACATTACCATGTTCCCAAATAAACAAACATATAGCAAGAAAAAAGAAGAATAAAAAAAAATTCTTTGACTGTTCTCTGCATCCAACAATTTTCTATCTGGAGATGGGTACTATGTTTCATCATAAGTCCTTTGGAATTATAGTGGGTCATTTTATTAATCAGAGTTAGGTCTTTTCAAGTACATTATCTTTACAATATTGCTATTATTGTGTAAATTATTCACCTGGTTATGCTTACTTCACACTGCAACAGTTCATACAGGTCTTCCCAGGTTTTTCTGAAACTATCCCATACAATTTTTATTATAGTACAACAGTGTTCTATAACATTCATATACCATAACTTGTTCAGCTATTTCACATTTTATGGGCATCTCCAGTTTGTAGTTCTTTGTGACCACCAAAAGATCTGCTATAAATATCTTTGTAAATATGGGTCCTTTTCCTCTTTGATATCTTTGGGGTATGACTCTAGTAGTGATATTGTTGGGTCAAAGGATATGACAAGTATAATGGTCTTTTGGTTTCCAGAATGGTTGGACTAGTTCACAGCTCCACCAATAGTGTATTAGTGTACTTGTTTTCCCACCTCCCCTCCAACATTAGTCATTTTGCTTTTCTGTCATGTTAGCCAATCTCATAGGTATAAGGAAGTTCTTCAGAGTTGTTTTAATTTGCATTCCTCTAATTATTAGTGATTTAGAGCACATTTTCAGAAGTGATAGCTTTGATTTCTTCCTCTGGATACTGTTTATCCATAGCCTTTGACTATAATTAGGAACATCTCTTATTCTTGTAAAATTGACTCATTTCCCTATGTGTTTTAGAAGAGAGATATTTATTAGAGAAATTTGTTGTAAATATTTATTTCCAATTTCCTACATTTCTCCTAATTTTAGCTTCATTGTTTTTGTTTGTGCAAAAAATGTAATTTTATATAACAAAACTCTATTTTATTTCCTGTGAAGCTCTCTCTCTTTTGTTTGGATGTGAATTTTTCTTCCTTCCATATATTTAACAAGGAATTTCTTCTCTGCTACACTAATTTGTTTATTATATAACCTTTAAATCATGCACTCATTTGGAGTTTATTTTGGTATACGGTATGGGATGTTGTTGCATGCCTAGTTTCTCCTAGACTTCTTTCCACCTTTTTTTTTTTTTAACAGTTTTTGTCAAATAGTGAATTCTTGCTCCAGCAGCTGGAATCTTTGAGTTTGTCAAATACTACATTACCATGTTCATCAGTGCCTATATATTGTGTACCTAATCTATTCAACTGGGCATCCTCTCCATTTCCTACTCAGTACTAGTTGTTTGTTTTTTTTTTTTTTTTGGATGATTACAGCTTTGTGGTATAGTTTGAGATCTGTTACCACTAGATTGCCATCCTTCACATTTTCTTTTAATTGATCCTTTTAAAATTCTTGATATTTTATTCCTCTGGATGAGTTTTGTCATTATTTTTCTAACTCTATTAAGTAATGCTTTGGTAGTTTGATTACCATGTTTTGAATAAGTAAATTAATTTAGATAGTATTGTACTAACTTTTTTTTTAAAAGCCCTAGTTGATATTAATAACCAGAGGTTTACTAGACAAGGTTACAGTGCTCTTATTGTTATATCATTTGTGGATATTAAAAATAAATTAACATATTTATATATATATATATATACATATATACACACACATATGTATATGTACATATATATATATGTATATATATAGAGAGATAGATAGATAGATACACATATATGATGGATGGTTCCTCTAACCCATTCTCATTTGAGAAAGCAAAATTTTTTTTAAGTTACCAGTTCTTCTACATGTCACATCTGTTTCCATTTTACTATATTCTTTAAATGCAATTCTAGAAGGTATTTTACTGTTTTGATAGTGAAACCATTAGCTTTTACTCCTCTTTTCCTACAGTTGGATTATTGGTCTTTTAGGCATTTATTTCTGTTCTTTTTAATACTGTCTTCATTATGAATGTGGCTGCCCAATCAATCCGTCCCTCCCAAAGCTCATGTTAGAACGCTTATTTAAAGAACTATTGCCTAATCACTTGAGAATAGGATTTAAACTGTTATTTTTTTGCATTTTAAATTCTCCATTGAATGGCTCCCTGATATCTCTTTAACAATCTGTGCCTCTGATGCTACCTGAGATTTGCAGCCTTTCAGTGAAGCCACTGGGCCCAGTTCCATTTTAAAATCTAGGGCATTCTCCCACTTGGTTTCTTTTTCATGAAATGCTCTACTATTTCAAGTTCAAACAAGTGATTTATATAATGGCTTTTAGTTTTAACTTAAAACACTTCTTTTCTATAATATTATTGCAGTGCCAAAGAAGAAATGTCAGCCACAAAACTGTCAGATACAGCGTCCTGTAATGGCAAGATATGGAAGTGGCCCAGGTCAGGGTGTGAATAACAATGAGTTATCTTTGGACATATACTAGGGTCTTCTATAAGTCTCATCTACTTTCTAATGGCTTCTTATTTCCTTCAATAAATGAATCAATAAGGGTTTCTTTATAATTTGTTATTTGTTAGCATTATATTTCGTACCATGGGAGACAGAACAGTAAGAGATAGAGTCTTTACCTTCAGGGAGGTCACTGTCTAGTTAAAGACAAAAAAGAAATATTCATTTATTGAGCATTTATTGACCTACAATGTACAAGGCATTGCTCTGGGAGCTGTGGGCAATATAGACATACAATGAATGTCTTCATCTTCAAAAAATTATTTTTAAAAATAGTAGAAAAATAAGATACATATGAAAATAAGTTTAATATGAAGCAGAAGCATCCTTAAGGAATTTAGGTAGAAAAAGGAGAGATGACTTCCAGTAGCTGGAAGGACTGATTTTAGGGCCTAGTATACCAGCTAGAACAACATACCTGTACTGAATGAATGAAATTAAAAAAAAACAAACAAACAACAAGAGAACAATTAAGTTCACCATTTAGAAATGAAGGGAGATGTTAACATGCATAGAGTAATTAGAAACTTTTTATGGAAGAAACAGCAAGAGTGATGAGTAAGATTTAACTATTCAGAGGGGCAGAGAGGTAGGGCATTTTAAGAAGGTAGAGTAGAATGCCCAAAGGTATGGAGATGAGCATGCCATGAGCTGAGGGTCCTGAGGAAATTGAGTTTACTCATATATTCACATCTTATAAATGAGAAATCTATTAATCAAATCATGAACAAATTAATTCCTGAATATCAATTTTGATCAAAGTTCTATGGAAACAAAGAAATATAAGCCTTGGTCCCTGTCCTCAAAGATACTACAATCTGTCTAGGGAGGCAAGACACATACAGAAAATCTAAATAAAAAGACAGATAGCACTAAAAGTTCCAAGTGACTCTAATATACAAGAGATCACTAAGAGTTAAAAGAGTTTAGATTTAACCTAAAACTCTGGAGGAAGGATGGGATATAGATAAGGGAAGAGAAGTAAACAAGTTTTAGGAAGAGAATCCCATAAGCACTTGCACAGTTCAGAAAAATCCAAAACATGGGTAAAGATAAATCAATCATATCCAGAATATATTCCTATCCCCCCCCTTCTCTCTCTTCAGGTGTGGTCTGACGAGGACAGAGTGCAGCAGGAATATCACTTATTACTTCAAGCTTTGTCTCTCCTAATGAAATCAAGATCACACTAACTGCTAGTTCCTGTATTGCACTATTGACTCATACAGTCAACATTGTTGCCGTTTAAAATCCATTAAAAAAAAATAAAACCTAGATCTTTTTTCCCCAACAAATTGCAGTCTAACCATGCCTCACCTCTAACTTGAAATCATGTTTATATCAATTTATTAAGTGCTTACTAGGTGTTAGATATTGGGCTTACACTAGGAATACAAATAGAAGTAAAAAGGCAGTTCCTGCCTCAATGACCTTACATTTTAATGTAAAATACAAAAAAACTGAAAAATTGGAGTTGTGTAGAATATCTCTGTGGAGACATATTGGAAAGGCAGGAAAGGGTCCCTGAGAGGGGTAAAGGAGTGAACATGGATGGCCTGGCAATCCTTCCTTAAATGGAATTCCTGGGAGCAAATAACCATTTAGAGGGAAAGGATTACATGGGTGGAGGGATCTTTTAGCATGAGAAGGCTACTGAAGAATGATGGTGTGAGGTGTGAGAAGGGTGAGAAGACTGCTAGGAAATAGTAAAGAAAAAAGTCCAGAGTCAGAAGTGGTATCCACCAGAGAATGAAGGGGTACACTTGAAGAGTTTCTAGCTCAGTAAGACATCTCTATATATTCATATATACATACATACACTCATATATGTATACATATATACACATACATATGTATGTGTGTATTCTACATGTATAGATATGTGCATATGTATATCTACATGTATGTGTGTGTGGATGTTTGTATATATGTACATGTTTGTGTATATACATACATATGTATGTGTATATATTCACACACATAAAGAGAGGTATACAGAGGTATAGGTATGTATGTAGATGTGTATATATGCATTTGTAGCATTATTTATATGTATGTGTATGTAGGTATATATGTATATGTGTATGCAATGTACATACACATACATGAATATGCATATATACATACACATCTATATGTATATACATATACTCTGTTGGAAAAGCCTGTGATAATTCACAGTAGTTTCTATTTTGCAATGAGGCATTGCAGGATTATGGTATAGCTAGATGGTTCAGTGGATAGAGTGCTAGACCTGGAGACAGGAAGACCTGAGTTCAAATCTAGCCTCAGACACTTACTAGCTATGTGACCCTGGGCAAGTCACTTAACCTCTGTTTGTCTTAATCCATTGAAGAGGAAATGGGAAACCATTCTAGTATTTTTGCCAAAAAACACCATAGACAGTATGGTCAACAGGGTCATGAAAAGTTGGACATATGTGAACACTTCAACAACAATTATAGGATTATAATTATACAGGATTACAGATTGACTTTAGAGCTTAAACTTTCTCATTAATAAATGAGGACCAGAGAGCTTAAGTGTGTGGTTCAAGGCCACATAGGTAATAAAAGTCAGAGATGGGATTTGTACCTAAGTCTTTGAGGCCATACCATCATTCTTTCAACTGAACCATGCTACATTTACCTATGACCTTAATAGAGGAAGTGACCGTATTCCTCCACCAAAAGTCAGAAAGTAGTACATGGAGTTGTAGACTTGAAGTCAAGCAGAATAAGTCTGAAAACTGCCTCTGATATTTTCTAGCTATATGACTATGAGCAAGTAATTTATATTACCTTCTCTAGCTTCAGTTTGTTTACCTGTAAAATAAGGAGAATACTTGTAGTATCTAATCCCACTAGGTTGTTATAAGATTCACATCAGATAATGCATGCAAAACACTTTGTAAACCTTAAGGTGTCAGTTGTTCCTCTTCTTATTACAGCTAAACCCTAATTAGTGGGAGTAATGAATCCCCTGAAATAGCAGCATCGTTTGAATTCACACTACATATTTTCAGTGAGCTGGAATAAATTACCATATTTTATATAATTATAACCTCAAATAGTGCGAGTTCAAATATATATGACCCTCACAAGGGACTCATTATTCTCATTAATTGAGACCTAGATATACTGGACAAGTGATGTATTCAGCTACCATATGGTAAATACTTAGATAAGCAATTCTTGAAATAAAATTGTCAACATTTCCCCAAATTAACTCTAATTGTCTTTCTCCATGAAAGAAGGCATATAGACAGTGGGTTCCCTATATCTGCTTTTCTCCCATATTAAAAAATAAAATGTTAGAAACACCTAGGAGTCAGGACATGGTTTCTTTCACAAAGACATCTTAGCTTCCCAGTTTTTAGTTCAAAATATCATTTTATTTGCTGCCAAACAAGGTAGGTTGGAGCTAGGCTATGAAGGATTTTAATCACCAAAAAAAGGAATTTGTAGTTTAACTAAAGACAATAATGAGACAATTAGGTTTCTTAGGTGACATGGAAAAAAGTAAACTTTGGAAATTTCAATTTATACAAGTCTTCTCATTCCCCCCACCCTGAATTCATCATATTTTTCATCTGTTACAATAAAAAAAATCCCTTAACATTCACATATAAAAGTTTGTTTAGCCATTTCCAAATTAATGGGCACATGCCTTGCTTCTGTTTTTTCCCCCCACAACAAAAATAAATTTTAAAAAAAGTGTTGTTAGGATTAATTTGGTATATGCACCAAAGTATATGGGGCTCAAATTCATTTTAAATTTATGCTACAGCATGCTGTCGGGGAGAAAGGTGCCCCAATTTCAGAGTATGACAAGTTTTCACACCACCAAAAGAGTGGGTTATCACTACTCTAATTGGTCACCATATGTTTGCTGAAGATATCATTTGTCCAATTATAACATATCCACTTCTAACTTGCCCTGTTATAACAAGAGAAAACTTATGAAGTTTCTGTCATGAGCACCAAGAGTAAAATATTCCACACAACAACACATCATACTAATTTCTCTTCTCATTTTGTCTAAATGCAAAACAAAAATTTGAAAAACATAACTGAAATTACTTATCATAACGTATAAGAATAGAAATAGGATGGACATAAATAACAAAGAAGTTAGAAATATTTTGTAACTAGCATTTGGGTGGAAAAGTAAGAAAGCTTGTGTAGAAGATAATCCTCTCAGGGAACATAAACAGCTCTGTCTCTAGTGAAATTAAACAGGAAATACAGCAATGACAAAGATAAATCCCATAATAGCAGGTGGAAGGCCTAAACTGAAATTCATAAACTTTCATTCCTCACCCTTGTTTCAAGAAAGATTTTCCCTCAGCTTTCAGGTGCAAATGAGCAAATTCATTGGCCTCTAATTCCCTCTACACACTGTCACTTTTATCACCTTCTCCCTAAGGTCTTAGTAATCTTTGTGAGCTAATCTTGAATTGTTTATAATTGAATCTGTTAATTAGAAATTTATTTCATTTAGAGAATTAGTTTTAAAATACATAACTGCATATCACCATGGGTTTAATGAATAGAAAACATAGAACCTAACGCTTCAGTTGAATATGCTAATGTGTTTGGTTCCATGTTAGTAAAATTTAATTATACTACTTTTAGATGAATTCTGTTTTAAATGTTTTGTTGTGTGTTTGTGTTTTACTATCTAAAGATACCTTAACTTTTTTTTTTTTTTTGGAAGGCAGGTCGGCTTTAAACTTTAGTTTTGACATATGATTTCACCATTGTGGAGAACCTCCTGCCTTGTGACTATAGAAGATGCTGATTTTTTTCTCTTCTATCACATGAGTTCCCATTGAAAGGTTGCACTAACTATTATGCATTGTCAGAGGCAGGACTTTGACCCAGAGCTACCTGACTCCATGGCCACTGTTCAGTACTGTTATATGTAACCATTATTGCATATTGCCTCAAGTAAATCTTAAATTGTGATTATTTGCAAGTCAGGAGTAGTAGATGACAATAAAGATTTATAAATTAAACTGTTTCATTTAATAATGCATTGAATTGAACTGAGTTGAATTGCTGTATTTACAAAGTCATCAAAGTACAAAGAGTTGGTAAGAATGGGTTTCTATCACAAATTAGGTACAAATTCCACCAACTAGTCACTGTGGGGCATAAGTCAAATGAAGCTTAAAATGCTCTGCAAACATCTGTATGTGGGATGAAAATAATAATGTCAACTTAGTTAATACTAAAATTAAACTTGCTGAACATGAAACAATGTTGTACAATGGAAGTCATATCTGATATGGAATCTGAAGATTGGTAAACCTCCCATCTCTCCAATTTGATATAGGATTAGACCAAAAACTTTCCCCACAGCCTCAGTCCTTACAGCTATCCCTAGATCCTGAGGAGAGACAACAGGAATCCTCTGGGGATCCAACTTGCCAATGCTGGTGTGAGTTGTTAGTGTAGCTCCAGATCATGTAATGATTAGTAAGTCACTTAACATCTCTGAGTATCCAGGTTCCTCGTTATAAAAGAGGATACTAGTACTATTTTTGTAAATATCAGCAACAGTATTTAGAACTAGATTTCTTCTGATGTAGAGTATCCTTTCTAGTATACTATACCACACTATCATTACATTATTTATTATGATTATGATTATTATTGGCAAGGCAATCAGGGTTAAGTGACTTGCCCATGGTCAGACAGCTAGTAAATGTCAAGTGTCTGAGGCTGGCTTTGAATTTAGGCCCTCCTGACTTCAGGGCCAGTGCTCTATCCACTGTGCCACCTAGCTGCCCCATCATTACATTATAATAAATCATGTTTTGTATTACATTATCACATGGCCCAATATTCTATTTACAACTGGACTATAACAGTATTCTATTTCACCACACAACATCTTGGGAAGACAAAGACTTATTACCATTCTTTTCTTGATCAAATCATTTACAATGAAGTTATGTTTGCTAACTTTGGGTTGTTTCTAGACCCTAAAGCATTAATATCATCTACTACTTTTTAACCGCTATTGTCAAATACAAGTATAGGGGCAGCTAGGTGGTGCAGTGGATAGAGCACCTCCCTGAAGTCAGGAGGACTTCAAATCCGGCCTCAGACCAAACACTTGACACTTACTAGCTGTGTGACCCTGGGCAAAGCACTCAACCCCAATTGCCTATAAAAACAAACAAACAAACAAACAAAACAAAAAAACAAATGCAAGTATAGCTCAACAATATTTCACAAAGAAAATTGTGTTTCAAATACATTCTAGAATATTCAACACACAGTGGCTTGCAATAATGTAATCTCAATAAGGAATTCTCCATCTTCCTTTGATCTTCTGTAGCGATCAGCTACCTGGAGCATCAAACTGCAAATTCCAGCATGGTTCCTCTGTGGATATCTATACAGAAAAAGAGATCTCCAGATGCCAAATCCTGTTATATAAGTAGTCATTACTGTTGCTATCCATTGAAAATTCATTTTAACAAAGCTGTTAATTACTTAACTATAATGCAAGTTTCTATTTCAGTCCTAAAGATATGTTAAATACTCAACCAACACATTTTTAGCTCTTAAAAAATACCCTGTAACAGGCCTTCAAAATTCACATTCTTTATGTTCAATTTGCCACTGACAAGTTTTTTTCTTCCCATTCTCCCATAAATACACTGGAATTATTATAACTCCAAAAGAATACAGCTTCTATCTTCATTATATACTTGAATGAAAACCATCAAATTCCTCAGTCTGTAAATGTTTATTCAATATCTACTATGTGCCAAACACTGTACCAAGTACAAGGGATATAAAAAGAGCCAAAAGACGGTCTCTGCCCCCAAGAAGCTCACAATCTAATGGGTAATTCTTCCATCTATTCCATTCTTACTCCCAATGAAGACGGTTTCCTGAATTGATATGAAGGAAGTTAAACTAGGTTAACTAAAAAATAGGAGCAGTACCCTTTTTGTTAATCAAGCTCAATTGTGTTTTTGGCTGGAGGGAAGAAAAAAACATAACACTTTATGCATTTATGATGCAGTCTCTTGTTTGCTGGTTAGTCAGAAGAGAGTCATGATATTATGGGAAGTCATCTTGACCTTGTTTGAGAAGCAGTAAGCTTTGAAATTAGGAAATTAGCTCTGTTTCTCTCTGGTATGCTGATATGAGAGGCTGACTTGAAAAGAAACTAGCCTTTTTGTGAACGATAACGGGAGATTTTGAAAGAATAGCAATCACAGTGGTTGAGTGACTCGCCCAAGGTTAAGTGTATGAGCCCACATTTGAACTCAGGAAGACAAGTCTTTCTGACTCCAGGCCTGGCACTCTATCCACTGCACCATGTAGCTGCCTTCTTTCTACATTTAACAGTGTCCTGGGTACCTTCCCCTTTCTAGTCATGACACTACTTTCCTGATTCTTCTACCTGTCTTGACCAATCCTTCTGAGTCTCCTTTGAATACTCATCCATATCACACTTCCTAACTAGCAATTTCCCAAGGTCTCTATCCTGGTTGTTTTCTCTTCTGTCTATACTTTCTTTCTTGATGATGTCATCAACACCCATGAATTTAATTATCATCTCTATGCAGATGACTCACAGATCTATATATCTAGCCCAAATCTTGGATGCATTTTTCTCCTAGACCCACCCATTTAAAAAATTTCTCTATTTCTATAAATGACAGAAAAGTCAGACTCCTAGTCAGTCAGGCTCACAACCTTGGCATTGTCCTCCATTTCTCATTCTCCTTCACCTGTCATAGCTAATCATTTGCCAAATCTTGTAGGTTCTACCTCCATACTTGTCACATCCAACTCATCTTTTCCACTTACACAGCTACCACCTTATTTCATGTCCTTATCACCTCTCCTCTCTAAATATTTTCATCAACTTTCTGATTGATATCTTTGCCTTAGGTCTTTCCACTCCAGTCTCCCTTACATACAGCATCTTTTTTAACATGTTTATGTAGGACTAGCACCTCTGTTGTGAGGGCTTGCTGAGGCCTTTTCAGTGCTACTCCTCCACCTTTGCTGTCCACCTTGGACTTAACTCTCACCCATGGCTCCAACAAGCTGTAGCATATGCAGCAGCCACACCTTGGTAATTCCTTCTCAACAGAAGGGCTTACCCAGGTTGAGGGTAACCAACAGACTTCAAACTTTTCAGTGAAGTAGATGGCTGTCTACCCCAAACACGTGAAGACTTCCCCCAGCAAAATGGGTGTATGAGAACAAATTCCTCCGATACCATCAAGGTGGCTGAAGCAGGTGCTGTGGAACACTTTGACCTTGGTCAGATAGCAAAGATGCCAAAACCATTCACTGAATCCTGGGCCATCACCAGTCATCCTGGTTTTTGTCTTTGGGCTTTGATGAGTCTGGAAGAGAGAGTGAGGCTGACAATTTTGTGAAAAGCTGCCTCAATTCCAATTTATGCACAAATCAAGACATCATCTGTGATGTCACTGGTCATTTTAAAAAATGAAGGACAATATTATAGTAAATACAATTCTTCAACTATAGTCAAGAAAGCTGGGGTTTCAATTTTGCCTTTGGCACTAAATAGTCAGGTAATTATGAGTAAATCATTTAACTTCTCTAAATTTCAGACGACTCTTGAAACTTATCTTTTAAATAATAAACACTTCGCAATGAGAGTTGATTGGAGTTGTTAGAAGTCTCCTCTATAAATTTCAGCAAATTACTTTAGAAAGATGACCTAAACTTTGGGACCAGAGAAACTATATTAGCGTCTTCCCCAGACAACTACAAGGCATGAGTCTTTGCAAAAATCAGTGGGATACCCGACAAAATTCACTGGACTTGGGACCAGAGGGTCTGGGTTCAACTATCTGTTCTATCTTTTTTAATTTATGTGATTGAAATCAAATTGCTTCTCTCTTTGAGACTGTTTTTTCTTGGTCTGTGGTAAGAAAGGGTTGGACTTAATAATCCCTTCCTACCCTAGATGCTATGATCCCATGAACTTTTGTTGCAGGTGGGGTAGGAATGCAAATGGCTAAGTTGGGAGTTAGAATCAAGTGCTACACAGTTAATTTCAATTCAACAAAGTGTTATTAAACTTCTGCTTTGTGCAAGGTACCAACTGAGCAATGGTAAATCTGCTGTGAGGCTTAAAGTAATTTGAATAACAAATCCAGTCCAGAGTTAGAATTCACATTTAGCTTGCTTCTTTCAAGCCAAAGAATAGCATAGGGACACAATTTAATTCAACTCACTTAAATAAGCTTAACAAATTACCTACCATGTGCCAGGCACTGTCTTAGATGGCAAGGATACAAAAACAAAAAATGAAACATTTCCTGCCTTCAAGGAATTTACATTTTATTAAATGCACTTGCCTCATCCAAAGGGATGGCACAAAGTTTCCATACTATTTGAAGAAACTGGGAAAATAATACCAGCTTATTTTCAGTCTTCCAGTAAATCAGCAGCTAAGCCCCTAGTCATGACTTACTCTTCAGGAGATCAAAATCAGAACTGGACAGGTAACACAGCTTCTCTGGGCCTGCTCTCTCAGAGAGAAGCTTGTTAAATTTTACTCCTACTGAGTTTTCTGGCAGTCTGAGCAGGTTGGAGAGTATCTTTCCTCTGCCATCAGCTCAAGCTCCCACTGGCCATGTTCACTTCCATATAAGGGACTCAGTGACTGGCACTTCAGTGGCATTTGAACACATAACATCAAATTAGCTTTCACAAAAGGATATTTGCTTCAAAGTTATAGCAAGAACAAACACACATATATTCTCCCCCATAACCTAGGGTCATAATCCCACAATATCATTAGTCCAAGTCCTATGTGGAATTTAGTCCCAATTCAAGTCCAAAACCAGCTATCCCTGATTCCACTGTGCTGTCAACGACCCTGAAGCATGAGCTGACTGAACAGGCTACAACATCCAGCCCAGATACTTGGACTCCTAGTCACCCAGAAGAAGGAATTCAATAGTTTTCATGTGGACTGAACCATTTTTGAGAGTCTAAACATGTACCAAACCCCCTTAAGAAATACATTATCAGAGGGATCTAAAACCCAAGGCATAGATATTTAAGACAACAAAATCAAATGAAGAATTAAAAGTGTTATTCTTCCAAGGGTGGGGCCAAGATGGCAGGGCAGAGGAAGTCCCAAGCTCTCTGAACATTCCCCTCTAAACAACTTTAAAATGATGCCTCACATTGAATTCTGGAGTGGCAGACACAACAAAAGGATGGGACAAGATACTTTTCCCCAGTCCAGGACAATTTAAGAGGTCAGAAGGAGAGGTTTATGACACTGGGTTGGCAGCAACACCAGGGCTTGGGCTTGGAGGAAATAATAGTAGCAGCAACAGCTTCAGGAGCAGTCAAGCTAGAGACAGTAAGGGGTTCTAGCAGCTGTGGTCAGGAAGAAGTTCCAGGGAATGCCTGTGCTAGCACTGGGTTTGGGATAAGGCACTAGTTGGCACCTCCACTGTCCTACCTACTACTGAGTTATAGTTACAGGGTAGAGAGGAGTGACTGAAGTCACAAAGGAGCAGGAGGCCTAAGGAGCAATATCACTTACTATCCCAAGAAAGCAGGGGGCACTGAGGAGCAGTATCCCCTACAGTAATAAGGAAACAGCGACCCTGAAGAAGAATATCATTTTTGGCCAAGCAGCAGAGCACAAACCAAGAGAGCAGTGACTACACTTCTCCCAGATCACACCATCTCAGAAGCATCAAAAATATCTAAACCCACGGAATTAGTTCTGAAAAAATCAGTGTGAAAAAACCTGAATATTGGACAGTGATGCTCTAACACAGAAAAGAGCTCAATTATTAACATAAAATTCAAAGTAAAAAAAAAATAAGCTGGGAAACTGAGTCAATAACAAAAAAAAATAACCTAACCATAAAAAGCTATTATGGTATGAGGGAAGATTAAAACACAAACTCAGAAAAAGACAGCAATGCCAAAATAGCTACAAGTAAAGCATCAAATAAAAATATGAATTCAACACAAGCACAAGAATTAATAAAAGTTAAAATTATTTTAAAAATCAAATAAGAATGGTATGGGAAAATTGGGGAAAGTAATTAAAGCAATAGAAGAAAATTATGAAAAGGCATTAACGGCTTGGTAAAAGAGATATAAAAACACTGAGGAAAATAATACCCTGAAAATCAGAATTAGACAATTATTAATTAAAAAATAAATTTTAAAAGAAAAAAATGCCATTCAATTTGATAATGAGAACTTTTCCTTGTTTATCTTGGAGACTCCAGTTTCTGTAGAGTGACTGAAAAGGAAGCCAACTTTCTTCTAAGCAATGATGATGTCTTATATATACCTGTCTGTGAGTAAAGCTGAATGGAGAAGAAAGAAGCTGGAGTAGAAGAGCTTGAACAGTTTTTGTGGTCAATTATGAAATACGTCAAAGAAAAATATGCTTAAGTTTTGCAGACCCAATTCTTCCTGACTCTAAGTCCAGCCCTTTATCCACCAGACCATTTATCTCTTGTTTAAAGAATACCAGGCTTCAGTTTTTTTTCTTTTCTTATTTTCTGTTTGTAACCTTTGATATTTAACCAATGTAGGGAATTCCTGGAATGGAAACTGTCTTAGTTACACGTAGATTAGCAACTTGTCTGTAACTTAAGAGTCTTAAAGAATTGACTCAGGAAAAAAAAGAATTGACTGGGGACACAGAAAAGTTAAGAAGTTTGCTTGTGATGACATATTTAGTGTCTGTCAGAGGAATGATTTAAAGGCAGGTCTTTTTAACTCCAAGGCTGGCTCTCTATCCACTTTGCTATAAATTAACTTTTAATAATATGAAGAACATAATATCTTTCATATAGTGCTTTATTTTTTGCAGTATGATAGATATATTAATCCATTCAAACCTTTACAGATATCACTATATGCATTGTACTGTCAAGGTTACCCTCATAGAAGTAAAGTAACTGGCCTACAGTGACATAAATACTAAATGTCAAAGGAAAAATCTGAACCCCTGTCTTTCTGACTCCAGGTCCAGTACTCTTTCTATAATGCCATATTGCCTCCTTTATTTTACTATATAAGGAAAAACCTCTACACAAGTGTGTTTCCTTCTAGGAAATTGTTTTGTCTGAGTGAAAAAGGGTTGTCATTTTTAACATATAGCCCACACTGCTGCAAAGAAAAGTGAATTGTAAAGTATTCTTTCCTCCCTCAGGCCTCCAAAGCACTTTACAGAGTTGAAAATCTGATCTACAGGCTATATTTAGGGATCATTTCACCCATCACTGAAATGAAATCTCCATTGGGATGAAACAAAGCCACTGTTTAAGACTAGGGAAGAACACTGTGGGACCACATGCAAGGTGGTTTGCCTGCAGGCTGCTGTTCCTGAACGGCTCTGAAAGCTTTTGTTTTCCCACTGAGGCATGCACACCACAGCCTAAGCAGCATACATAGAAAGCCAGGTCCCGATACACACCGACAGGCAAGAGATGTTCCATGAAATACTGCAACCTTCCTTACAAAATGCTGTTCTGCATAATGACACAGCATTGTTGAGCTGTCCACAGATGGGGCTTGCCAGTCATTGGGGGCACGGAAAGGATTTTAGTTGTTTAGATTAACATGCTGTTCTACACACTTGAGGGGGATAATGATATTGTCTTATGTTCCCACAGCACTAAATTGATTTCTAAACCCATGTACATACATTAGCTCTTGATATTCACCACAGTTTTCACGTAGTAGGTAGGACACTGAGATATTGTGGGAACTGTCCAAGGTTCAAAGTCAGTGGCTGGTGTGAGACGATAACTTGTTCAGTGTTTGATACCATTAGAAATTATGTAAGTGGGAGTAGTTTATATACAACTCTTACACAAGGCTTCACTTTAAATATATGCTACAGGAGAACAATGGCAACATGTGAAAATACTTTTTTTAAAATTTTGATCCTCTAGTGACTTTATGATATAACTATTATGAATATTTCCTCTACTGATGTGCATTTCAAACTATCATTCAAACAATAAACAAGTATGTATAAATTACTTATTAGGAGTCAGGCACTGTTATAAGTCCTGGGGTTAAGAAGACAAAAATAAAAATTATAGAAGGTTACATTCAGTGAGGGGAAAAAAAACAAATATAAATGCATACGAAATAAACAGAAGTTACTTTAGTCAAAGGAAGCACTAGTAGCTAGAGCAAAACCAATGCCTCATCAATCAATCAATCAATCAATCAGCACACATTCATTAGATAACTACCTCGTGCCAAGCACCATGAAAGGTAGTGAGGATATAAATACAAAAAAAACAAAACAAACCAATCTTTACTCAAAGATTCTTGCATTATAATGGGGGAGACAAGTACATTTACAAGTATATAAAATAAATCTAATCATTTTAAATACAAAAAAATTACAAAGTGTTACAATACAGGGTAATATAGGAGGGAAGTAACAATAGGTGTTTTAAGATAAAACAGCATTCAGAAGTTAATACTTGAATTTCACCTTGAATAAAGAGAGGAATTCTTTGGGGCAGAGGTGTGGACAAAGCATTCTAGACATGGGGGACAGCTTCGGTAAGGGTATGGAGAAGGGAGACAGAATGTCATGAGCGAAGAATAGAGAGACCGATTTAGATATTTTAAAAAGAACAGGAAAGGAAGTAATTTCCGGAGGCTTTATTAGAGACATTTGATACATCCTCCTCCCCCTTATTCTTGGTGCATTACTTATATTTGACCAGCTTTTTGGTTCCATGTAATTAAAACTATACTTTTTTATCTTTTGTAATTATCTATAACCTTTGTATGATTAAAATACATTTTCTATCTATAACAGTGGAACAGTAAGGATCTTTTTTGATGGTGATATCCTTAATGTTAATGTCTTGTATCCATTGAGAATTTGTTGTGGACTATATCAAAATTGGTGTAGGCCAAACTTCTTCCAGACTTCTTTCTAATTTTCCCAACAGTTTCTTTAATCAAATAAGGAGTTCTTTCTTAAGTAATTTACATTTTCTGGTTTGTTCAATACTGAGTTATCCTGTTTCATTTTCTTATTCTCCCTTGTCTATTCTATTGCATTGATCTTCCTACTCTGTTTCTTTTTTTCCCCAAACAAAACCAAATGGTTTTGATGACTTGCTTCATAATGTAAATTGAGACAAGAAAATGTTATTCTACATCCCTATATCTTTTCACTATTTCCATTTTTATTCTGGATCTTGTATTTCTCCAAATGAATGTTGTTATTAATTTATGTAGTTATATCACAGTTACTAACATCATCCAATCCAATTATACCCATCACGCATCTTTACATTATCCTTTGGGATTCTTATTATTCTAATTTTTCTAAGATTTTAGTATTTCATGACTCTCAGATAAATGGTATATCTAGGATAGCAATGATTTTAAAGACATGGGCTTTTGCAAGAGTGAGCTGCTGCAATTCAGACTTTTTCTACTTAATCTGTATCAAACCACTGTCAAGTTTATATGCCCATTATACCTATGTATTTTGATGAACTAATTCAATATGCTTCTCCTTTTCTGCCTTTTATCTCACAGGACCATAGATCTAGACCTATGGTAATTAAAGGGTCACCTAGTCCAACCCCCTAATTCCACTGAGGGTGGTACTGAGTTCTAGGGAAATTATAAGGCTCACCCAAAGACAAATAGGTAATGAATGTCAGAGGCAGAATCAGAAATTAGGTCTCTGACTCAGAATTTCTACTGAAGTCTGGCAATATGTGTTTTTTAAATCCATTTTGTTTTTTCTTACATGAATGGTTAGGTGTATCTTTTTTTCCTTCACAGATATATGTTTTTCTATGGAACCTTTGTATGTATGATCTCTTTGTCAGATTCCCTTTTCTGAAAATAATGGCATGGCTACTTTGGGATACTTAGCATCTTAGATTTAGAATTTGAAGGAACCTTGGAGCTTATCATGCTCCACATCTTTATTTTAGAGGCTCTGAGAGGCTGTCACTTGTTTGAAGTAATACAGATAGCAAATGGAAGAGGGGGACCCAAATCCAGATCCTCTGACTCTAAATTTTGCATTATTTTCATCATACTATGCTGTTTTGACTCAGTGATTGTTAGATAGAATTGCAGAGCTTTATATCTTAGTCTCACTGCTATCTCTGATACTGGTGGAAAGGCAAAATATGTCCTTAATGAAGCAAATCTTGGATTCCATGAAGGGTCCCCTTGATATTAGGCTGGATGAGGGGGATATGGAATAGAAAAAAAGGCACTGGGAATGTGACACCTTTAGGGCACGGAACTGGTAGAGGCTGACATTTCAATAAACTCAAGCCCTGGACTCTAGGCCTAACATCAACATTATGGGGTGGGAATCATAACAAGAAGCTGACGGTATGGCTATTGTCATGGAAAAATTAATGGCCTTCCTGGAAGTATTCCAGCTAAAGATAATGCAGAGGAGCTGAAGTTCAGGATGGGCACAAAAATAGGAATATACCAATGAAATTTTGGAATACAGTGAATTGAAAGAACTCTTTGTCAAGCTTGAGATAGCTGTATACCTCCGAACTGAAAACATCTCATCTCAATTTCCTTAAAGTTTATTTTGATGCATGGTTTTGACCATGTTTCTTTTTCAGACAGAATCTATGGCAGGGATAGGGAACCTGTGTCCTCAAGGCCACATGTGGCTCTCTAAGTTTTTAGCTGTGGCCCTCTGACTGAATCCAAACTTCACTGAACAAATCCCCTTAACAAAAGGATTTGTTCTGTAAAATTTATACTCAGTCAAAAGGCCATACCTAAGGACCAAGAAGGCCATGTGAGGCCTAGAGGCCACAAGTTCCCCATTCCTGTTCTATGTTCTTTGGCCTTTAAGACTTGATACTTGTCTCCCTTGATACAGATATTTCTAGCCAAGAGTCCCAGTTTCCTGAAAATTTTCCAAATCAAAATTATTTCATCCAACCAATATCAGGTTCCAAATCCAACCCCGATCTATATCTTAAACCTTAAGCTAGAATTATTTACAAAAAATACAGAGCTAAAATCAGAGTGCTCCCTCTCCTCAGTATTATTTCACATAGCTCCAGAAATAATAATAATACCAATAAAACAAGGAAACAAAATTAAAGGTACAAAATCGGCAAGGAGATGAAATTATACATATTTATGATAATTTATTTCAAAAACCCTCCCCCTCAAATAAGCAAATGAATTTACATAATTCCCAGATTTAGCAAAGTAACAGTCTACAAGGTAATGTTTTGAAAAATTCTAAGCATTTCTATTTAGCAATAACAAAGAGGAAGAAATGACAGGAAGGGAAATCCCATTCAAAAATGAACAAAATTTTAAAAAAATGAACAAAATACTGTTGAATCACTCTATCAAGAGACACTTGAGACATATGTATAATTCCAAAAGATAAAGTAAGAAAAATAAATAAAATTATATTGATTGTAGTTGGTCAGACCATGACAATACAATAAGAGTGATCTTACTACCTATATATAAAACTACAGATTTCTTGTTATACCAAGCGGTTACTTTATAGAGCTAGACAAAATAAAGCCAAATTCATTTGAAAGAGCAAAAGCTCTATAATCTCAAGAGAAATGGGGAAATAAAAAGGAAGAAGAGAGCACAGTATGAATATACTTCAAACTGTATTATAAAACAATAATAATTGAACAGATTTGTAACCAGTTAAAAATAGAAAAGTAGATAGTAGAATGAACTATATAAGCAGGAATAACAACTGGTCAAATTCAGTGACCTAGTGAGGGAAAGTGGGATTTCTATTCCTTTGATTTGTAGTACAATGTTCAGGATAGCATTATTCACAAATAGGCATGTAATTAATGCTCTTTGGTGCTGATTATAGTCACAGTAAGAACTCTATCTACAGTATTTTTTTAATACTGATCTTCTGCTTAGCATGTGGGGAGGGAAATTTCCCAGAATATTGCCACATAGGAGTTAAAATCCAATCAAAAGGAAAAATGAGAGGAGAGCTGTATGAAAGCACAATGTAAACACAACCAGATGATATTTAATCAAAGAGAAGGATTGGTATCCTGAACCATGAAAAAAATGTCTCATGGACTTGAATTTATAAATCTTACCTGAAAAACATAAGTTCTAAATATGGGCATTTAAGAGCAGTTACCATGGCTGAGTTTTAGTTCAAATCACAGATTTTGTTTTAAAACAAAAAAATTGAATAGTTCTTTTTTTTTCTATCATTTATCATTGATGAACTTTTCACATTTCACAGTGGTGCTACTCTTCTTGGATCATCCTCTTAACCCCAATATGAATTTGAAAAATATTTTGTTGTTGTTTCCCTTATTATTAATAAACCTAAGTTAATTCTATTTTTAAGAATTCCTGATGCCATTGTTACAAAATCCATTGTGCTTACCATGGGCCACACTGTTCTAAGCACTTTACAATTATTATTTCATTTGATCCTCACAACAACACTGTGATGTAGATGCTATTATTATCCCCATTTTAGAGGAGAGGAGAAAGAGGCAAAAGGTTGAGTTATTTGTCCAGGTTAACACAGATGGTAAGTGTCTAAGGCCAGATTTGAACTTAGGTCTTCCTGATTCCAGGCCTAGTGCTCTATTACTGTGTCCACGTAGCTGCCATGTCCCATTTTTATTTTGATCTTTCTTTACCTGTACTTTCTCTACAACCTATATATGTGTTTTAAAAATTGATGTTGGTGATCAATTATATATGTATATATGATTACATATTTATATAATGTATGTGTACATATAGTACATTTACATTGCTTTGTCTAGTCAGATCCCTTTTACTTACTTCCTTCAACTTCCTTACTCCCTCTCTCCCTCCCTCCCTTGCTTCTTTGCTTCCTTTCTCTCTCTCTCTCTCTGAAATTTTATTCTCCATAGGCTATCAGTATTTTTTTTAATACAATATCATAAATAGAGCAAGAGAAATCCTACATTCCATCACTAGGTCAGTGAATTTGACTGGTTGTTATTCCACCAAGTCTTGGTAAATAGAGATTCTTTCCTAAAGTAGCTTATTCTCTTCAGTTAATTGAACACTAGGTTAGTGAATTTGATTGGTTGATATTCCTGCTTGTGCAGTTCTTTCTATTACCTACTTTTCTATTTTTAACCAATAATAAATATATTTAATAATCATTGCTTTATAATACAGTTTGAAGTATACTAAGTACTATGCTCTCTTCTTCCAATCTGTTTCCCCCCCCATTTCTCTTGAGATCATAGAGCTTTTGTTCTTTCAAATGAATTTGGCTTTATTTTGTCTAGCTCTATAAAGTAACCCCATAAGAATATGATATGACAAGAAATCTGTTGTTACACAGAGGTATTAAGATCATTCATTGAATTGTCATGGTGTGACCAACTACACTAGATATGATTCTATCTATTTTTCTTATTTTAACCCTATAATCTTTTGGCATTATATGTATGTCTCATGTGTCTCCTAATAGAGTGACTCAAATGTATTTTGTTCATTTTTATTGGGATTTCCCTTTCTATTGATTTCCTCCTGCTTTGTTATTGCTATGTAGAAATAATTATATATATATATATTTTTTTTTAAAAAGTACTTTACTGTCTGTTACTTTACTAAATCTAAAAATTATCTAAATTGGTTTGCTGATTTGGGGGGAAGGGTTTCTAAATAAATTATAATATTATCAACTAATATGGATAATTTCATTTCCTTGCCAATTTTATACTTTTAATTTTGTTTCCTTTTTTATTTCTATCATTAGAATTTTTGGAGCCATGTAAAATAATAGTGAGGAGAGGGAATACCTTGATTATACCTCTATATTTCTCATAAATAATTCTAGTTTGATGTTTAAGATACATAGGGTTTTGATAATATATAATGCCGTATTTTGCCAGGATTATAATAATAATGGAAACATAATTTTCACAATATTTGCATTAAATATCTGGAGTAATGGTCCAATATTCTTGATATAGAGACACAAATGTACATACTCAAGAGTCATTCCCCATCGAATAAGTGATCAAAGGATACAAATAGTTCTTAAATGAATAATTATAAACAATAACTATATGAAATCTGTCTGCAAATTACTAAAAATATAAATACCATCTGGGGCTTTATTTATACAGAGATTTCTATTTTTTTTCTCTCTACCTACCCATCCATCCATCCATCATTGCTCAAGGCCTTCAATAGCTATATTTCAATTATAAGTCCTTATATTCAAAACCTCCTTTACACTTATGAGGCTGTGTGATTCCTGGGACAGAGATGAGATGATTATTGGAGGCTGAGTACCTCAAATACATGTACTTCTATAACTGGAAAATCTTAGGACTACACTGAAACCATATTTTTTTTTAAATAGAAGAGGCAGCTAGGTAGCAGAGTGGGTAGAGAGCTGGGTCTAGAGTCATGAAGATTTGAATTTAAATATGACTTCAGATACTCGCTAGCTGTGTGACCCTAGGCAAATCACTTAAATTCTATTTGCCTTAATTTCCTCAACTCTCAAATGGGACTAATAATAGTTCATACTATCAAAGGTTGCAGTAAAGATCAAACAAAATAATATTTGTAAAAAGAGCTTAGCACAGTGGCTGGCACATAGTAGATACTATTGAAATGCTTATTCTTTCTCCTCCTCCTTGGAAGGCCATACAAAGGTTTAGCCATCTGATCTGATTCATATGGTACTCCTCCCTCTTCTACTTCTTGATTAATTATTAATAATTAAATCAACATTACCATTAATACTCGAAAGGGCATAACTATCTACTGCCCTATGTTTTGACTAAGAATTCCATGATTCCGAATCTTAGTATGCTACTGATAACAAAGTGCCTTTCATTTTAGACACATTCCCTCCCCCCAGGAAATTACTTTGTAAATATTTCATATTTCATTTTTTTAACCTGCTGACTATTTCTCTTCCATGAAAAATAAGCTTCTGAACAACCCGAACTGTTTTGGACTGTGTTGTCTTTTTATCCCTTGTCTCAAGCAAAAAGCAGTTATACAAGAAATACTTATTTAATTGAATCACAATGAATTGATCACATTTCCATTATTCTTTCAAGCTCGCTTTATTACCCACATTTTATTTATTTTTATATGAACATTTGAACCCATGGGTTTTCGTTATAGTTTTCATCTTAGATATTCTGTGTATATGTGTGTGTTTGCCATAATGCTTTCCACAGTTAATATTCTCCTCCTAATGTCATGCTTGCTATTTCATATAGTATCATCTGGATTGGATCTATAGACAAGTGAACAAGGAAAGTTTCTCTTTCCTCCTTCATTTTCAGTCTGAAAACATAAATAACATGCACAAGGCACTAGACAAATAGCTAGCTAGCTAAAGAGATATTCATATCTACACACAGGTATGTATGTGTACATATATATTTATATAAGTATATACACAAATATATATGTATGTCTGCATATGCATATATATATGCACATTTACATAAGTATATATCTCTCTCTTGTTTTCTCTCTTCCACTCACTCTTCCTATCATCCCCCCTCCACATGACTTTTTTTTAAAGCTGTATTCCACTCATTGCCAAAATGCATTTTATTCTTATCCTTCAAACTATGGTCTAAAATTCAAATCCCAATCTAAAACATCTTAACTGTCAGTTCATGTTTGAAATTCAATTGAAAATAGTCATAAAAATATGCCTATATATATATATATTTAATTTTCTGCCTAAGACTGCCAAATTTTCAATGGCCTTTTTTCCTTCTTTCCCCATGACATATTCTTCCATCCACCATTGAAACACAGATTAAGATTGCTCATTACCTCTTTTAGTATTTTTCTCCTTTGTTTTTCCATCTGAAGCATTTTTCTATTCTTTCTGAAAACATTTCTTTCTTCCTTGAGTCCAGACAGCCTTAACCTGTGTTACATGGACCTCTTAGGCAGTGTGGTAAAATCTATGAACCCATTCTCAGAATAATGATTTTGAAATGCATAAAATGAATAGCATAATTACAAAGAAAACCAATTATACTGAAATATAGTTATCAAAATATAAAAATAAAACAAGATTCACTTACCTTGGGTTAGGAACCCCTGCTCTAGTCCTTTGACTTCTTCTGTTAGTGGAGAAACCAACTTACAATAATTGTTTCACACTGCAGGTATGAAGCCTGTACTTGGTATTGGCAAAAAAAAAATAATTATATCATACTTTCATGCGATTATTTAGGAATAAGCCATTTCTTCTATGCCTTGCTGGAATAGAGATCTAGTTCTTTGTTGTTTTTACAAAATTTTTAGGGTAAACCTCTGAAAAAATAAAACCTCTCTGTTTGCCATTATGATTTGCCATGTGATAGGTTACTTGGGCTTCTGAGTAAGACTACTTATAATATACTTCTCTTCTTTTTAATGAAAGGACCATAGCTTAGTGATGTGACTTTAAACCTTTGAGCTTCTGCTCTAGAATTAAGAGATTCACGACAAATCACTGAACAAAATGTCAGCTCTCATCTGCTGATATATTCAGAATCTTACATTGGTATACAACTTCCACACACTCCTTATTTCTTCTCTTCTCCTCCCATCCTCTCTGCTCATACATCAGATATCTCTTCCTATTGAACTGGGCAGCTACTTCAGTGTCTTCTGTTTCAACTTTCCTTTTATCAATTTCCCCTTAAATGTTCTTCGCTAAACCTCATTTCTTAAGTGATCTGGTTTATGGATATCCTTACATGAGTATTCTCTATGTATCTGAGATAACATCTTGATTGCATGAATTATTTTATCTAATGTGTTCTTGTGGTATAGTAGAAATGACCATGTTTTACTAAATATCTATCTATCTACCTATGTACATATTGCTTCCCCCAATAGAATTCATAAAACACAGGCTGCCTTATTTTGTCTTTGTATCCTCAGCATTTCATACAGTGCCTAGGATATAGTAGGTACTTAATAAGTAAATACTTGTCGGCTGATTGTTTTCGTACTGTGAAAAACACACTGAATTTGAGATATGAGGTCCTTGGTTTAAATCTCAGTCCTAGTATTTGTTACCTGTTTCAGTTTATACAAGGAACTTAACCTTTCTAAATTTGTGTTCTCATTTGTAAAATGAGGTGACTAGATTGATTGGTCCTAAGGTCCCTTCCTTACCTAAATCTGTGATTGGTTTAATCAGTAGCCAGTGTACATGGCTATGAATCCAAATTCTCTGATATTTGCTCCCTATGTGACCTTGGACAAGTCATTTATGCTTTGTGGATCTAAGTTTCCTCATCTCTAAAAAATTTAAAAATCTTAGTGAGCCCTATGAGTTTAAACTGCCTTCCTTTCATTAAGTTTTAAAATTTACCTTATTATTTAAAGAAATCTGTACTCTGTACATTTTTATTAAAAACTTGAAACTATTAGTTTTATTACTGACCCTCTTATTATCTCCTATGAACATCTATACTTCTTAAATGACAGTTTTCTTCTTATGTTGCACCTGATACTTTTTGTAGAATCTGGCTTGTAACATGTTAATATTTTCCTACCTTATTCTCCATATTTAGTCTTTAGCACTCTTGATTCAATTCATAAGTCTCTAGCATTTGATAAACCCTATCCCCCGGTGACAGCTCATTCCTATATTTTAGAATGTTTTCCAGAATTCCAAATCCCAATGTCAGATATTATTTTCTAAATGAAGTTTGTATACTAAATGTGCTTTTAATAAGCAGCTGTGACAAAAATACCACTAGTGCCCTTGTGGTCTTCAGTGTCTAAGATCTTTTGAGAGAAATCATTAGTCCTCATATAAAATCATCATGAGTGGTTAATACTTTTCAGGTTTCAAAGTTATCAGGAGGCTCCCAATCAACTTTCAGATGCATATTATGGGACAGAATCTATTAATCTGATATATGGCTACTTCAATACCTCATTGGAGAGCATTGCCATCTGGTTCCTCCAACCAGTCCTGGATACCCTCTCTTTCAGTGACTCCTGTGTATCCTCATCATCATTCTTTAAAGCAAAGGACATTGCTAGCACCACACTATGTGAAAAGACATTCCAGTTACAAAAGTCCAAAGCATTTCTTTGGTATTTCTTCTTCTTCCCTACCTTTCCTTTCCTTATCTTTTGCCCTTGATGTCCTAGGATGGACATTTAGATTCTTTTCTTTTCTGTGTCACCTTTGAGACATTTTTGATGTATTCCTAGGACTACTTGATTTTCCCTGGTAATTTGGAGAGTGAGAAAGCATTTCTTCAGGACCTTCCTTAACTTTAAGAAGGCTAATCTGTAATTTGTGCATATATTATTAATACTAAGCACCAACCGGAAACAAACAAAAAACAGTCAATAGATGATTTACCAGCACTAAGGGCAACAAGCTAGACAATCAATAGTGTGAGGTGCCTCCTATGCTGCCATCCTTCATAAACTTCTTCAAATGTTACAGACATTCCAAACCTCCAAGAAGGAAGTTCCTAACTTTCTGGAATTCAAAACCATGCCTTAGTTGCCTCATTCTGGAACTTCCCTCAGGGTCTGAGTCCTCCTCTCTCTGGAACAGCCAACTATCTCTGTAGCATTTCCTTTTCACCCTGGAATATCTCTCTGCCAGGTTACTCTCCTCCTTCTCCTGTTGGTGAGTTCTTCTTGTGGCCTTCATTTTATGGATGGAACTACCTGATTTCATTCTTTTCCTGGCTCTAGTCTGACTTTGGGATTCAAAACCATGTCCTATTCATCTCTGAAATGAAGTGAGTTGACATAACATCAACAATAATATATGACATTTAACAGTGCTTTAATAATAAAAATAATGAAAAAATGCTTGAAATTTTGCAAAATTTTTATGTGCTATTTCATTTGCTTTTTCAGTGGCATTACACTCCCATTTTAAAAGTGAGGAAATTGAGTCCCATGGAGTTTAAAAGATTTTCCCACAGTTTCACAATTAGTAGTAGAGCTAAGTTGTCATTAGTGCAAAAAATGAATGCTGTGAAGTGGGCTGCATGTATTCTACTTAGAACAAGAAGTTGTAATTGTATAAAATCCTCTAACTAGTTATAGCCCAAAGGAAATAGGGAGTGCAAATTCTAATACTGTGACCACTTCACAGAATTGCTTATTTGTACTATTTAGGAACTAGTTGTAGTCAGAGACAATCTTCAAACTCAGGTCTTGAAGTTAGGTCTTCCTAGCTCCAACCCAATTCACTTTCCACAGTACTATATTATTCTGTGTTACTCTCTAAAAGTCCCTTCCAACTGCATGATTCTTTTACTATAAATCATTTTTGACTGCCTTCTAGGGCCATCATGAGCTATGCTAGATACTGTGGGATACAGAGAGATGGATAAGATATAGACATGACCCTCACGGACCATTGTGACACAATTGTATAAATAACAACAATCTTAGGTAAAGTGTGATGAGTTATAAGAGAAATATAAAAAGCTAGAGAACCTTAGAAAATCATGGAATCATTTATTTAACACTGGAAGGAACTTTAGAAGTCCAGCCCCCTCATTTCACTGATAAAGAAAATGAGGCTTAATGAGGTGATATGACTAAGTTGAGGTCATATAAGTAATAAGTGACAGAGCATGAATTTGAAGGCTTCTCTGCTGACTGTAAATCCACAAGTTTTTTTTTTCTTTTATTTTTCCTGCACTCAGTTGAGAGATTATATTCTTGGTAGAGGGGATAAGGGAAAGCACCACATAAAGAAATGCTATTTGAATTTAGCCTTGAAGTACAGGGAGGGTTTCGACAGGCAAATATGCCAGAAGCCTTCATTCTGTACTGAATAACAGTATGAGCCAAGGTACTAAGGTGAAAGAGCATGGAGTATGCTCAGAATATATAAAATGATATAGATTGACTATACAGAAGGATACTTTCACAAGGAGTTCAATAAGATTAGGATATATGGTGATATCAGATCAAGGACATTAGACTAAGGAACTTGAAGTAGGCAATGCAGAGCTACTAAATATTTTTTTCTTAGACGTGTGAAAATAAAATGTGATTACTTGTATGAAATTACTTATAATCTTTAAAGGACAATACAAAAGTAAGTACTTATAATTATTAGAATTGTGATTTAGGAAGAAAAATTTGGGAGTAATGAGTATAACATGTAAGAGCTTTGAGGAAGGGAGACCAGAGAGAAAATAATCCCCAAATTTTGGGGAAGAAGCAGTGTTAATCATAATTAGTGGCAACAATGGATAAATGCAAGAGATATTGATGAATTAAAATTGAAGAGCATGGTTGGTTGTAGGGATAAAGAGTGAAATCCAAGTTTGGAATGAAACCAAGGTTATTTGTTGTTGCTGTTTTTTAGTATTGAGGAACGATGTGTTTGTTGGGAAAGACAGTGATATCATTAAGTGAATTAGGAAATACAAATAAAAATAATCTTAGGGCCAGAAATACCTTAGAAATCATCTAGAAAAGAGATTCTTAACGTGTGTGTGTGTGTGTGTGTGTGTGTGTGTGTGTGTGTGTGTTCTAAAGTCCTTAGCAATTCTGGTGAAGACTATAGATCCCTTCTCAGAATAATATTTCAAATTACATAAAATAAACCACATAAGACTACATAAGAAATCAAGTATATTGAAATATAGTTTTTTTTAACTTCCTAGAACCAGATTAAGAACTCCTGACATTGACCACTTCCATCTTTTTATGCTTAAGAAAACCAAGATCAAGAAAAAGGAAGTGACTTTCAAGTGACTTAATACATTGACTTAATTTTGAGGTCAGTAGGAAATGTTGGTTTGGAGAAGAATATCATGAGTATTCATATCGCAGCGTTGTGAGTTAGCAAGAATTGGGCAATACATTTGTAAGGCAAAAGTAGAAAAAAGAGGCACTGGTAAGGATTGAGAGGAAAAGAGAGATGAGGGGAAATGTGAGCAGTAGGATGAGAACCAGGATACCAAGAATTAAATCAAGAATTATAGAATTTATAGTATGACAGAATAGCACAACCTAAGAATTGGAAAAGACCTCAAAGACTCAGAATCCATCAGGTCCAATCTGTACATGACCAAAAACCCCCACTAAAAAATCCATTGAAAAATCATAATCCAGTCTCTGTTCCAAAATTTCTAGTGAAACATGATCAAATAAAGGAGAGAGAATACTTAAGGAAAAACAAAATCAAATTTCAGGGATCTAAGCTTGCACATTTTTATTCTCATTGAAGGAATATTCTTTGGCATAGCACAAGATGGACAGTGATGCATGGGAGGCTGTGTTTGCTTATGGTGGTGGATCTGATATACTTGTTCACCACATAGATAGGGGAAGAGCAACAAAAAAGGAGGATCGAGACTCTGTGCTGAGCATAGAACTAACTAGACACCACCTACTTCTGTGATGGAGTCTTCAAGTATGCCCATGTGGAAAATATGGTGAACAATCACTCCTACTTATACAGCCTTCATTCCATAGACAGAGTAGTTCATTGGCAATGCTGCCAAAACATAACTCATATCACACTCTTATACACAATTTTTGGTGCCAAGGAGATGACTGTCTGTATATGGAATAATTAAGAATTTGGAGTCAGAAGACCTGTCACGTCTGATTCATATGACATTGGTCAACCTTACCTCTCTGGGTCTTAGTTTCTTCATCAGTAAGATGAAGGGGTTAGAATAGATAAATTCTTGGTCCCTTTCAGTCTGATATCTGTGGTCTTCTAGCTTTCTTTCACACTGTGTTTCAGTGTCAATGAAACCAGAAATTTTATTTAAAAAGCAGAATGTGGGCTGTCAAAGTGCATTGCCTTAGGACTCCTTGCACAAGTTCTAGGGCTTTTCAATTAATCGTTATACTTTAGCAGTCTCTGTTGCTGAAGGTGTTTTCACTACAGACTGATTTAGTACTAAACGCAGAAATGTTTTCCTCCTAGCCTTACTCCTTGCTTGTGATTAGTTGATATTTGTATCAGGCACAAATGCTCTCATTGGGTTTTAGTAATAAAAGCTCTTTTATGATTTTATATATTTAGATGTTATCTGTTTTTATTGGTAGGCAGTCACTTGAGCCACCACATAGACTTTGCAAATAAAGAACACACTTATATGCAGGTAAATAACAATTCAAACATATTTCAAAAGCTTAAAGACTTGACCAAAATAGATTAGGTGTTTAACAGTGTTATAAAAATGTGGTCAGAAGCTTTAAGTATATTTTGGCAAGAAACAAAAGTAATAGTTTTAGAATTTAAGAGGCAGATGATGATTTATAAGAAATGAACATTTCATATTTACCTAAACCACTCTGAGAGCTTCTTGAATGCTCTTAAATTGAAGAATGTTTCTGTAAATTCAAGAGTACTTAGCAATGCACTCAGAAAGAAAAGTGAAACCAGATGGGACATTCAATCCAATCTAATCTAAACCTTTTGAATTCAGTTCAATTTAATGAACATTTATGAAACATCTACTATGTACAAGCTACTTTTTAGGTGCTGGTATACACGAATTAAATAGTGTTGACTTCAGGGAGCTTATTTTCCTACTGTTTGTGTACATGTTTGATGGAAGTTCATAGAACTTAGAAAGGCAAGATATGCACAAGTTAATATAGTCCTAGGAAAACTAAAGGAAAGATGACTAGAAATAAAAGTATCCAGGAAAGCTTCACAGAGGTGGTGACACCTAATAGAATTTTCAATGAAGACTATGATTATATAAAGTATAGATTATGAGAGAGTGCATTCTATGCAGGAGATGGCTCATATAAAAGTATGGAGGCAGAACATCAGATTTCAGGAATAAATTAGTCACATCTGTTAGTGAGAAAACTTAACCCTGATTTGCTCATTGTCTTTCAGAGGAATCCACCTACTCTAATGGAATGTGTCATATGCACACACTTAAAGGCATAATACAATAGATGATAATTTCCCTATACAATGGCATTACTGGTAATTTGATGTGAACCAGACGGGTGGTATTGAAACTGTAATGATTTCATATAAGGGCAGAAAAATTAAGATAGAATAAAGAGGAGATGGCAGAAGGGGAATATGGATAGAAGGCACCCACTTCTAAAAAGTTTTCTATTAACGTCACAGGGAAAATGTTCATTTATCTTTCCAGAAATAGATATGTAGTTTTTGGGGGGTTTTTTGTTAGATACTTGTCTCCTAAAATTGTTCAGACAGTAGAGAAATAGGAAACTCTTGCATATTACACTATTTGCCCAAGATAATTTGTAGCCTTGAAAATTTTTCTCTACCAATTGTTCTCTACCAGCCTTCATTAACTTGACCTTCCTCTTATCTTTTGTTCATTTTCAGTAAATAGAAAAAAAATATAGTGGAGAGATTCAGGAGAAAAAGCAAAATTATCACAATGAGCATAGTTTTGCTTTTCTGTCTTGTTTTATTAATTTTCCACTGATTGCTTAAATTTTGCATATGTCCACCAATTGCTACATGGGGATGTGTATCCAATAGTAATTGGAAAACAGCCATTTGAAAATATCTATTATTGATGCCGTAGGAGAAATCTTAAGAGTGTCACTTTGGTTTAGCAGTAATTATAAATCATAACAACAATATTAAAATAATACAACTTTTAAAATTCTGATTATTTAATACAACTCTGTTCAATTTGATTTCAATGTTATTTATTAATGAAACATATTTTTGAGGGCCTAATATGTTTGCAAACACCAAATTAAATGTTGAGGAGAAATACAAAGCAACTTCCTTTGTAATCTTTTTTCATTCAAACAGTTCTAAGTCTTGTTTTACTTCATGTAATTGGAAAAGACAAGAAAAAAAAAGAAACAACAAATGGTGGAGGGCTTTTGTCAGGACAGGCAACTAGTATGAGGTTGTTGGAGCCGTGAATGGGTTCAAGCATTCTTGGAAAGTACATGGATTTATGTGAGAGAAGCCATTTAGTGAGACAACATGGATTTACTAAATCTTTACTATGTTTTAGGAACTATGAGGAAAATGAAAAAAAGTAAAAAAAAGATTTTCATATTTTAATGGAGGATTTAACAAAAATACAAAGCACTTTTTGGAGCAGCAAAATTTATTGGGGAATAGTTAAATAAGTTGCAGCATATTGAATTAACGGAATATTATTGAGCCATAAAAATGATGAAGAGGAGAAATTCAAAGAAGATTTAGATGAAATAGTAACAATAATAACAATAGGTAACATCTATGCAGTATTTTAAGATTTGCAAAGAACTTTACTTATATTTTCTCATTTGACACTCACAATAATCCTATGAAGTAAGTGCTATTATTATCACCCAGTTACAGAAGAGGGAAATGAGTCTGAAAGAGGTTAAATGACTTACCAAGAGTCATCACCATGCTACTGACTCAGCTCTTCATACGTAACACTTTCTCAACTCCCTCTCCCCTCAAACTAGAGGGCTGGAAAGTAGAACATTGAACTCTGTGTAAAGCCTTCCTTTTTAGAAGGTTCAGAACTTTCCAGGTAAGTCTCTGTTTTCCATTACCTGCACTACTTGGTTTTGACTCCACAGATCATCTCCCCCCCATAATCTTTAGTAGTGTTTCCCTCCCTTTCAGCTTTGTTTTGCATATTCCCCCCTCATTAGACTGTAAGCTCCTTGAGAGCTGGGACCTTCTTTCTTTTTCTTATTTTTATCCCCTCCACTTAGCACAGTGCCTGGCACATAGTAGGCAATTAATAAATATTTATTGAATTGAAACTAGCTAGTAAATGCCTGAGGTAGGATTTGAACCCAACTCTTCCTGACTCCCAGACCAACACTCTAACTTTTAAAATAATTCTCAGAAAAAATACAAATCACAAAAATTATAACAATAGTACAATATATCAAAAATGAAGGCTGTATAATCGCAATCATCAGCCTTGTTCCAAACGAACAGGTAAGATAGTGTCTTTCCTTCCATCTTTATAGAGGAAGTAGAGAATGGGCAAGAACGTGACATATACTTTCAAACTCAATTGGTGGGTTAATTTTTTTTTTGTTTGTTTGTTTGTGTGTTTGTTTTTGCTAGGCAATGGGTTTGAGTGACTTGCCCAGGGTCACACAGCTAGTAAGTGTCAAGTGTCTGAAGCTGAATTTGAACTCAGGTCCTCCTGACTCCAGCACCAGTGCTGTATCCACTGTGCCACCTAGCTGCCCCAGGGTTGTTTAATTTTGATGAACTACTCTCTCCTCTCCCTTCTTATTAAGGATGGCTCATTAAATAGGAAAAACGACAAGGGTTATATTGAGAAATGAAGGTGATATAAAAAAAGTATCAAGCAACAACTTAAGATATAACTTAAGATAAAAATTATCCCCAGTCTTTATAGGGAGAAAGAAAAAGAGTCTGAAACAGCATAGCTTTTACTTTAGACTCCAAGGGAAAATATGCTATTATTCCAACAGAAATGGAAAGTTCAACTACTGATTTGTGTCATGGAGACTTTCCAAAATATCGATTTACAAAATGTCATTCTTAAATTGAAAATGCTCAAGCAAAATACAATAAAAGACTAGCTGTCCTTTTAAGAAAACTTTTAAAACCATCATCTATGAAGCTTTCCAGTTCAATTAATGAAAAGACAGAGGGAGTTAAGTCTTGATGTAAGATTAGAAGGTAAAACAACAACAACAAATCCTGGTGCTTTACAGGTAAATGAAATACTTGTTTATTCCCCCTAAAGTCATTCTGACTTGTGAGAGAAATGGCATGTACAGTCCTAGATAGAACATTTTATAAAATATGGTTACTAGTTAAGGGTATTTTAAAAAGTTATTGTACCCCTTTGATGTCTTCTGGGAATTTATAGTTTCATTACCTTGTCAGCAGAATGAAAGTTCAGGGGTTAATGTCATCTTGGCATCAACCAGGCTTTTAAGTTAACAAAATGCATTAACTGTAGCTATAACTTTTTTTTCCTCTGGTAGTTTTAATATGTGTGTTGAGCAGAAATTTAAAATGAGAACTACAAGAGGTCAGTATCTAAGATATCTTGCTTTAGCTATCTGAATCAAAATGAGTATAATTCAAAAGCTTTAGAAAGGCTAAGGACAGAAACTTCCATTTAATTTTTAGCACAGCAAGATACAATTAAGTATTTTGCCTCTGGTGATGGGATATTTATATACCCAGTATTGATGATTTGCTGTAGCAGTTCATGATATATAATATATCTATGAAGAGTTTCTACCATTTTTTTCAGACTCATACTTTTAAAGGGCCTCTAATCTCATCCATTTAGATTTTTTGTTCCTGGGTGTATACAGATCACAGTAATGCTATCCCTTCTTGTCCTAAGTGATTCCTGTACATTTTTTTTTAAATATAAATCCTCATAAAGGATCCTCCTTGACATGACCAAGTCTTCACTCTGGTTCTCAATATTATTAAGGATGCACTGAGGGTATTCACCTATTTTCTCTTATTCTCATTCTGTGATTGACCCACTTTCTTTTCAGTATGTCCCTGATGTCTTTTATATCTCTTCTCACTCACATGCCATCACTGGTAAATTGGTGCCACCTACTGATTTCCACTGCTTGTCTTTCCATTGATCTTTGACTCAACCTGGCATGTCCATTCTTTTAAGATCATGTTATTCCATGATTAATACCTAAACACTATCACTGGGAAAAAATTTTGGGGGGTAAACACAAGAATAAACACTAATTACCCAGACTGATACTTTCATTTGGAAGGAAGAACTAGTACATTTCTGTCTATATCTCAGTCTTTAACACTATCTTTGTCTCTGTTTCTACTCTATCTCTATCTCTATCTCACCTTTATTTTTTTCTCTACCTTTATGTCTCAACAACTATCTGTATCTCCATGTATACATGCACATCCATGTCTCTGTTGGTATACCTTTATGACTACCTTTATCTCTATAACTATGTCTGCATCTGCATTCATCTCTGTGACTATGTCTACATATACTTTACATCCAAACCAACCTAATAAATATTTGTCAAGCACCTAATATGTGTCTGACACTATGCTAAGTTCTGTGGATACAACTGATAAAAAAAAAAACACAGTTCTTGCCCTCAAGGAGTTTGCAATCTAATAGAGGGAGACAACACATAAAAGGAGGAAGGAAAGATAGTGCAGTGGCTAGAGACAAGACACTAGGAGGTAACTGACTTGGGGGCATATTGTTTCACGGAGTTGAAACCAGGCAGAGCAGTTGATGTCTGAGTCTATGTCTATGTCTACATCCATTTCTATCCATGTCTATATTCATGTCCACATCCACCTCTACCTCTACATCTGTATTTATGTCTATGTCTATATCTATGTTTATGTCTAAGACTATGTCTATGTTTCTATATCTTGAACAGTTTCTGCAGATAGCCAATGATCTCAGTTCAGAATTAATTATTAGATTGCATTTAAGAAACTGTTTAAGAACAACAACAATAGATATTTACATGATATTTTAAAGTTTGCAATGCATTTTGCATGCATTATCTAATTTGATCAAAGCACTTTCAATAATACTTAGTTCCTTACTCTTCCAAAGTTTATTACCTCAAAACCAATGCAGATTATCTTTTCAATCAAATTTCATTAGTATTGGTGGGCTAATTCTATTTGGTTTATATCTGACTTAAATCTCAAGAACAAAGGATTTAGGTATTCTTTTTTTAATTTTAGATTCTATTTTAAATTTAGATTTGATTCTATTTGCTCATAAGTCAAAGTGTTCTGCAAGTGCATCTTTCTCTTTATGAGCTCAACTTCTTTCACTGTAATTTCATCTGCTAGGTATTTCCACTAACAAGAGAACTATAGAGAAGCTATTTGTACTACATGAAGAAAAGGGAATGAAAATGCAAATCATCAGACCCTTGTTTCCATTTATGTCAACCATGATTTGGAAAGTCACAATTTTGTGAAATCTCAGTTTGTCTCTGGTCAGAATTTCTCTTTCTATTGTTTATTCTTTTAACATTCATGACATTTCTAAGTTGTCATTATATCTTTTTGTCCTATGCTCTAAAATTTATGAAAACCAGAGTGTGCCTGACACTACAATGATTTCTTTAAAGCTTGAGAAGAATGTCTAGATCACTAATGGCTTGGCCATTAAGATTTATTACTTGAAGCTACAAGATCTTTGTCACCTCAGATAATGAATATGGGGATAGTTTTTCTAATAAGGGATTCAGAACCAAGTAGGTTTGTGCAGAATATAGGAATCAATGCATGCTGAATATCTGGAGACCAAGAGATTATGGAAGAAGCTAGGAGCTCAAGGATTCATTATATCAGTCAGGTACAGGAATAAAAAGCTCATTCAAGCATAGAGAAGTCAAAGCATTACTGTGGTCCAGAGAAAGTTGAAGTTTTTAGGAGTCAAGATTTCAGAAAGTGATAATACAGGACATAGATATGAAGAGTATAATTAGGCAAGGGTCAAGAATCTAGAAGATGGCACTGTTTAAACTTCTTCAGTAACTTGAACACACTTGTATACCTTAGATCAATAAATATAGATAAAAATATCTAATCCTGCCTGTATTGATGGGTAATACTTTCATAGAAGAAGGCCACATGTGTGTAATTTCTGAAGAGTAAGATGGTGTTAGTACTGCTGCCCTGATCAGACCAGAAATGATGTGTGGTTCAATTCTAGGGATCACAATTTAGGGAGGAAGTTAATCAAGGAGAAATCGATTTAGAGGAGGAGAGTGAGAATGGTGAAGGACCCTGGGTGTATAGCACAAGATGATCATTTGAAAAAACTGGAAATTCTTACTCTGGAGAAGAATCATCCAGGACATGATAGCTGTGTTAAGGAATTTGAAGGATTGGCATGTGAAAGGCTTTGATTTGTTCTATTTGGACCCCAGAAAAAAGAACTAGGAGGAGTTAATGAAAGTTTCAAAGAAATACATTTAGGCTTCATGTCAGGAAAAACTTCCTAATACTCAGAGATGTCCATAAGTGGAATGGTCTGCCTTAGGAAATAGTGGATTGCCCTCACTGGAGAGTCAGACACAACAAGAACAACAACAACAGGAATAACATGTGAACCTTACTTCATAGTAGACTGAGTATTATTTATCTGAGTCAGATCAGCAGGCATTTATCAACTGCTGTTGTTGTTCAGTCATTTTTCAAAAAACAAAGGATTTGAGTATTCGTTTTTTGTCAGAATTTTTGTAACCACTTTTGGGATTTTCTCGGCAGAGATACTGGAGTGCCTTGCCATTTCTTTCTCCAGCTCATTTTACAGGTGAGGAAACTGAGGCAAACAGAGTTAAGTGACTTGCCCAGGGTCATCTAGCTAGTAATTGTCTGAGGCCAGATTTGAACTCATGAAGAGGAGTCTTTCTGACACCAGGCCCATCACTCTATCTACTATGCCACTTAGATGTCCCATTTATCAATTATCCATGAGATATAAGGCACTATACCAGACCCTGAGGATAGTAAAACAAAACCAAATCACCCCCTGCTTTCAGTGAGCTTACATTCTACTGGAGGAGGATAAAGTCTTATGAAATTTGTTTTGAAAGGAAGGTAATAATTCTTTCTTTGTTCTTTTTCTTGTCCCCAGTATAGCTTCTCAAAAAAATCTTTTCTTTAACAGTTGTTACAAACTCAACCCACAGACAATAATACTCCTGACAAATAAGAGGTGGAGTTTGAACTCAGGTCCTCTGACTCCAGCATCAGTGTTCCTTCTGCTTTCTCACAATGATTTATCCCATTTGAGGGAGGGATCTTGAGAGAGTCTGTATTTGAATATTCACAGTTAATGGGAGCTTTGAGCATCAGTCAATTCCACTTACATTATTTATCACTTTTAAGATTATAGTTATGTAAAGCTTTTAATCTTTTCCTTTTGGATTTCTGTAAAATCAAGCCCTATAGTTGTATAATTTTATTTATTTAATACACTTAAAAGAAGAACTTCACATAATTCCTGATAGCTACAATTTACTTGGTTTTAGTCTGTATTTCCAACCTATTAAAATCTTTTTGAATCTGTATTTTATTATGCAAAATATTAACCATCTCTTCAAAATTATAAGCATTATTACTAAATTATGTAGGCAGCTAGTTCACATAGTGGCTAGAGTGCCAGGCCTGAAGTCATGAAAACCCCATTTTCATGAGTTCAAATCTGACCTCAGACACTTACTAACTGTGTCACCCTGGGCAAATTACTTGACCCTGTTTGCCTCAGTTTCCTCATCTGAGCTGAAGAAAGAAATGGCAAACCATTCTAGCATCTTTGCCAAGAAAACCCAAAATGGGATCAGAGACAGGCAGACATGACTGAAATGACTAAATAACAACAAGCAAAATTATTGTCATCCTTAAATCTGATAAGGATGATCTCTATGTCTTTGACTCATTTGGGAAAAAAGATTGAATAAGGCCGTGCAAAGGAGAAAGTCTTGTAGTATGTCACTAGAAACTAACTTCTAGGTGGAGCCAAGATGGCAGAGGGAAAGCAGTGACTGTCATGAGCTCTTTCCCAAAGCCCTCCAAATACCTAAAAAAATGGCTCTAAACAAATTCTAAAGCAGCAGAACCCACAAAAAGAGAGAGTGAAACAAATTTCCAGCCAAAGACAGCCTGGATGGTTGATTGGGAAGGTATATTGTGCCAGGCAGGGAGAGGAGTGCAGTTTGGGAGTGGGTGAGCAGGACGCAGCGACCCTGGAGCAGGCCTCAGAGGACTGAATCTCGGGCAGTTGTGGCGCTTTCCAGACTTCTCAACCCCTGAACTCCAAAGACAACTTAGAAGGTCAGTGGGAAAAGTCTGTGACTGCGGTGAGAGAGGAGCTAGGTCTCAGCCCCAAGTCTCAAGTGCGGCCCAGGATAGCGGCTTTTTCCTGAGCTTGAGCTTCCCGCCTACAGACTGAGGGGGAATCGAGTGGCTGATCAGAGGGGGATTGCAGGGATCTCTTTACCAGTGCTGAGGCAGGAATCTCTTGCTTTGCCCATGCTTGGAACTGGGTCACAGTTCTGAGGGATGGTCCTGGGGCGAGGAGGAGCACTGGCGTGGTGGAGCTTGTTGTGGCGGTGGAGAGGAAACACCTCAGCCCTTATCATACCACTTTGGAAGAACTGAAAATTTACAGGTCCCTAGAAGTACCTCTGAAAACAGCTGTACAAACCCCCGAAGCTTGAGACAGTACACTTCACATTGGAAGCAGACTTTTACCTTAACAAAGAGTTTAAAACTCAAGTAATTGGCTAGGATCATGAGTAAGCAGTGCAAAAATAGTTAGACTATATTATCTTACTTTGGTGACAAAGAAGATCAAAACATACAACCAGAAGAAGACAACAAAGCCAAAGATCCTACATCCAAAGCCTCCAAGAAAAATATGAATCAGTCCCAGGCCTTAGAAGAGCTCAAAAGGGATTTTGAGAAGCAAGTAAGAGAAGTAGAGGAAAAACTGAGAGTGATGCAAGAAAATCATGAAAAACAAGTCAACAGCTTGCTAAAGGAGACCCAAAAAAGTACTGAAGAAAATAACACCTTAAAAATAGCCTAACCCAAATGGCAAAAGAGGTCTAAAAAGCCAATGAGGAGAAGAATTCCCTAAAAAGCAAAATTGGCCAAATGGAAAAGGAAGTCCAAAAGATTACTGGAGAAAATACTTTCTTAAAAATTAGAATGGAGCAATTGGAAGCTAGTGACTTTATGAGAAATCAAGACACTGTAAAACAAATCCAAAAGAAGGAAAAATTAGAAAACAATGTGAAATATCTCATTGGAAAAACAACTGACCTGGAAAATAGACCCAAGAGAAAGAATTTAAAAATTATTAGACTATCTGAAAGCCATGATCAAAAAAAGAGCCTAGACATCATATTTCAAGAAATTATCAAGGAAAACTGTCCTGATATTTTAGAACCAGAGGGCAAAATAGAAATTGAAAGAATTCACCGATCTCCTCTGAAAGAGATCCCCAAAGGAAAACTCCTAGGAATATTGTAGCCAAATTCCAGAGTTCCCAGGTCAAGGAGAAAATATTCCAAACAGCCAGAAAAAAGCAATTCAAGTATTGTGGAAACACAATCAGGATAACACAAGATTTAGCTGCTTCTACATTAAGGGACCACAGGGCATGGAATATAATATTCCGGACAGCAAAGGAGATAGGATTACAACCAAGAATCACCTACCCAGCAAAACTTGAGTATAATCCTTCAGGGGAAAAAATGGTCATTCAGTTAAATAGAGGACTTTCAAGCATTCTTGAGGAAAAGACCAGAGTTGAATAGAAAATTTGATTTTCAAATACAAGACTCGAGTGGAACATGAAGAGATAAACAGGAAAAAGAAAATCATAAGAGACTTATTAAGGTTGAACTGTTTACATTCTTGCATGGAAAGATGATATTTGTAACTCATGAGACCTTTGTCAGTATTAGGGTAGTTGGAGGGGAAAAATTATATGTACGTATATATTGATATAGATAGATAGATAGAGGGCACAGGGTGAGTTGAAAATGAAGGGGTCATATCTGGAGAATAAAATTAAGGGGTGAGAGAGGAATATACTAGGAGAAGGAGAAAGGGAGAGGTAGAACGGGGTAAATTACCCCACAAAAAAAAACAGAAAAGAAAAGGCTCTTACAGTGGAGGTGAATTGGGGGAAGGTAAGGGAATGAGTGAATCTTATCCTCACAGGATTTGACTTAAGGAGGGAATAACACACACACTCAATTGGGTGTGGAAATCTGTCTTACCCTACAGGAAAATGGGGGGGAGGGGACAAGAGAGTAGGGGAATGATAGAGAGGAGGGCAGATTGGGAAAGGGGGTAATCAGAAGCAAATACTTCTGAGGAGGGACAGGGTCAAAAGAAAGAATAGAATAAATGGGCGAGTGGGATAGGATTAAGGGAAATAGAGTTAGTTTTTCACAGCATGTCTACTATAGAAGTGTTTTGCATAACTGCACATATATAACCTATATTTAGTTGCTTGCCTTATCAATGAGGGTGGGTGGGGAGGGAGGAAGGGAGAAAATTTGGAACCCAAAGTTTTAAAAACATATGTTTAAAAAAAATATTTTCACCTGCAACTGGGAAATAAGAAATACAGGAAATGGGGTACAGAAATCCATCCTGCCCTACAGGAAAATCAAAGGGGAAGGGGGTAAGAGAAGGGGGGAAGAGATAGAAGGGAAGGCAGACTAGGGGAAGGGGTATTGAGAATGCATGCCGTCTTGGGGTCGGGGGAGGGCCAGGATGGGGTGAAAATTTGGAACTCAAAATCTTGTGGAAGTAAATGTTGAAAACAAAAAAATAAATAAAAATTACCATTAAAAAAAAAAGAAACTAACTTCTAGTTGGACATCACTAAATGTATTTTGAGTATTATCACTAAAACATCTCCATGTCCACCTAACTACAACATCTAACAGCAATTTCTTCATCTCTTCCATAAGGACATAAGAGACTTAGGCACATGGTGCCAGTAATCTTTTCTAGAATAACCATCTTTATGGCTTCCTGAGGATAACCCTTATTTCTACCCAAGTATGAAGGAATTGAAGGAAAATACATTTGCAAAATATCATGAACTGGTAAATTTAAGAAATGCATAGCCACATTGGTTTTTGAGATCCATTCCATTGTTTTCCATATAGAAATCCTATTAAATTCAATGGAAGAAATATAGAAAACGATGAAAAATTTGATGATTTGAGATATTGTTATTGTACCCAAGCTCACTGAGACATTATTTGACGTAAAACCAAGAGACACTTATCAAAAATGTACCATGGAAATATGATACAAGTATGTGAAAATACATCTGTAGTGCTTCAATGGCAGCATAGTGACCAGAAAATCAAGGTAAAATCCTTTGGAGAAGGGAAGAGAAGGGAATAAACATTTATACCATACATCTTACGGACCAGGCACTGTACTAAGTGCTTTACAAATATTACTTTATTGCACTATCTTCCATGAGAAGAAGAATCTACAACATATGACATGTGACCAAAAAAGTAAACCCAGTTTTAAAAAGTCCTTCTTTGAATTGCTTGAAAACCTATAGGAGATACTAATTTAAAAACTGTCACTATTCCTGCTCTTGTGCCTCCAGGACCTATTACAGGTGGGCCCAGCATTGGTAGCACAGTAGGGCAGGACTTACAGATTGTTCAATTGATCTTCCCCAAAGTGATGATCTGTGAAGGAATGAAGTTGGAGTCTAGTTTGCAAGGTCACTTTCTCACATTAGCAACATAGCATGTTTGCCACTTTATTATATAGTTAAATAAGACAAACAATCTTCGGCATGCTAAAAGAGATCAACTAATTAAACAATCAATAAATTAATATTTATTTAACACATATTATGTGTCCATAGGGGGTAGCTAGGTGGCACAGTGTACTGGGCCTGGTGTCAGGAAGTCTTCTCTGTGAGTTCAAATCCAGCTTCAGACACTTAGCTGTGTGATCCTGGGCAAGTCACTAAACACTGTTTGCCTCAGTTTCCTCATCTGTAAAATGAGCTGGAGAAGGAAATGGTAAAGCACTCCAGTATTTTTCCAAGAAAACTCTAAATGGGGGTCATGAAGAGTTACACATGACGGAAAACTCAATAACAAAAATGTACTGGGAACTGTGCTAAGCACTAGGAATACACAAAGAGGAACAGGATAGTACTTGAACTCAAGGATCTCACAATCTAAATTAACATGCTTTTAAATAAATATAGTGGTTCAAAAAAACTGTAATTTTCATTTTGCATCTGTGTATTTAGCTGTTTTTTTATGATAATTGCATTGTAATTTTGATTTTCAAATATAGAATTATTATAGACCTATTATAACATTCAGTAAGGAATCTTGCTTGTTCCTGCCATTTACCTTCCTTCTAGGTCTCATGCATGCCTTTTCTTTACCACATAGCCCTTATCTGGAAGATGTCTGCATCAAACAGAAATTAGCATTGTAACTGCCTCTGAATTATCTGTATGGGCCTTAAAAGCCACAGTCTGAAGTTCAGCCTTCAGTTGTTTCCCATGCTAAATATTCAAAATTCAAAAGTCTCAAAGTAACCCCTTGTTGGAGGACTCTCTGGTTAGTTCACTTACAGAAATGAGAAATTTGGTCCATGTTTAAACTTTGGATCCCTCTTATTAACTTTAATTTCTCTGCCATGCAAAAGAAAGCATCCCTGGTTTTAAAACACAACTATCCTTCTCTAAAGAAAAACATAATCAGATGAGTTAAGCAAAAAATACTATATCACTAATTGCTATGTATTACAGTTCTTAGCACTGTACACTCTTCATAGTTGGCATTTAATAAGTGTTAAACTGAATTGAACTGGATTGTATGACAGAGTGGGTGTATATCACTCCAACATGGGGAAAAAGACAAACTACTGCATAATTAAAAAGTATTTCCTTCTCACCACCTCCCCATTATCACCTTTCCCCAAGTACATTTTTTAAAAAATTCCTTTCTCCTCTGGTAATGATGTTGAATGCTAATAAGAAATCACTAAGGCCAGTTCCAGTGCAGCACGTTCATTTAAAAAATTTGGAGTCCACACACCTGGCATACATGTGGGGTAGTAATTGGCAGGTTACATAACCCACTGACTATGTATAATGTTTGAGGCTGTACATAGCTGTGGATATTTTGCAGCTAGGCTAAAGTGCAATACACATAATAAAGGTATGAACAGTACTGTCTTTAACATGGTTGGTGGAAAAAAGATGTCAGCATTTTGTTTCATGTAATGCAAAGTGGAAGCATAAAAGGAAATGACATTTCTATGAACAACCAAATCATTTGTTTAGCATTAACCCTATATTTCTTCTTAGTCGATTAGCTGCTGTGCTAATCCAATGCTTCTGTTTTGCCTTGTTTCTTTTTCTTCCCCTCTCTTCTAATTTTTGGATTGGCAAAATAATCAGTGGAGAAAATTTGTTATAAACATTGTTTATGATTGCTTAAAAATCATATTCTCCTTTGATTAATGATGGCTTTAGCATCTTATTTATGTCTCTTAGAATCTTTTCAAGACTCAGCTCATGTATTACCTACCTTTGCTCATAGTAATCTCTCTCTTTCTCTCCCCCTCCCTCTCTCCCCTCAATTTATCTTTTATTTACTTCTCTCTTTCAATATTGTATCCCTATAGCAGAATGCAAGTACTTTGAGGATGAGAATTTTGTTCTGTATCCTCTTTTCTAAGAGTACTACCTTGCACCTAATCTGCAGTTAATAAATCCATGTCAGATTGTGTTAAAATTAGGGGAGGCAAGTTCATTTTAAAGGAAAGGGAAGTTTTTCCACATAATTATTGCTTCAATAAAAAGATCCAAGATATGGAAAGCATTTTCTTTTTTTATTTCTATGTGGTAAACTGGGGTTTTCTGATCTACAATACATATTTATGTTATATGTGTAGATACACATATATGTGTGCATAAAACATGAATATATGTGTGTGTATTTATGTATGTAGACAGACAGACAGAGCTGACTCCCTGAAGCTCTGGCTACTTGGAACAGCCGTTATTTTGTGCTAGCATATTCTGCAAACTCAGTCTTTTCTAGGAAGACGAGAAGACCAATAATAGGAGTCAGCCTGTATAGACTGAAGAAAGCATTGTGTTGGCCCTGTTGCCTCTTTGGGTCATTGCCTTTTTTTTAATGATTGGCATATCAGATATGCCATTGTTCAGCTTGCCTTTCGATTGGCTGGAATCCATGTTAGGCCTCCCAAAGGCAAATCCATAGACTCTGTGTTTTGTCCAACAGTTGTGCTCCTTAGAAGCAGCTGAGCGTTTTCATGAAGACAGGATGAGAGGTGAGACATAATGTCAATCATCACTCAAACTATTGCATTCCTTACTGCGCCAAAGATGAAGGGAGAATACCACTTACGTGACTTCTGTATAAATGCTGCTATTTTCAGTACTGTCATATTTAAGAAGTGAGTATATGAGGGGGGAAGGAATTCTGATAACTCTTATATTGGGTTGACTTGTGGAAAATCCAGGTATGTTGTCTCAGAATTCCAAATATGTTTTCAAGTTCTGAAATGATTAGACAAGAACACCTGCACCTGAAAGAGAAATGGCCCCTTCAGAACTTACCTATATACAGTGCCTAGATGTGTGTATGAATACATATGTATTCTTATGATTCAAACTATTTCAGAAAAGGATGGTTCACTTTATGAACAGATTTACATCACTTACAAGGGAAATTTTATTATAAAAGTGCAAAAGAAATTGTCTTTTCCGTGGTCCCAATAGAGTCTTTCAAATGTTAATGCATAGCAGAGATCAGTAAATGAAAAGACTGCCTACCTGCACACAGATTGGCTGGGAGTTTAATTTTTTCAAGGAAAAATCTGATCTCCATTTCAGCTGGGAAACAGCTTTGTCTTTTTGAATCATTGTTTGATTTTTATATGGAAAAATTGAGGCAGATTTAAACTAAAGTGAATCTCCTTGTTTAAATCACGGCCTTCATATAATGATTAAAATGATTTTAAGGAATAATTGTTAAAAATTCAAAGGCATAAATAAAAATACATTGGCCCATAGGTATGCACAATTCATGCAAAATAGCACACTTAGGAGAATAGTTTGCCTGAACCTTATTATTATCTTTAAATAATCAGTATCCAGAGAAAAGGAATTGTAATCATGAATGCAGTTAAGTTAGCTAAGCTGCCAAGAAGCATAAGAATTTTCTCTTTATTTTTTATTATTTTTAATGGCAAGACGAGGACAGAAGGGAGAGGAGAAGGCCACCTTTAAAATTTCCACATCTTGTCATTTCTATTCATAAGGACTGGAAAATTGTGAGGGGGGTAAAATATTTGGGGCACAATGTTAAATACAACATATGTTCCTGTAGCTTTGGTGAAATAATGAGCTTGGTCATGGGAGGGTGGGTGGTGGGGCTGAGTTTTACTGTTCCCTGTTAGGTTGGCTAAATCAGTCTTGAAGGCAGCTGATCTAAAATGCATCAGCTGTCACCTGCTCAGTCCCAGTGTGACAGTTCAATACCTGCTCATCTTCTGAGAATGGCAGAGCTAAGCCCTGAATAAATGGTGTCTGTATGCAAACTGTCAAAGAGAGCTTGGCATATCATTAGGGCTGACCTCCATGGCTTCAGTCACACTTGGGAATGCTGTAGCTGACTGTCATTAGAGCTTCCATTAACTCCAGATCTTTGGACACTAGCATAATGCAAAGCAAGACTCAGAAAGGGGCAATTGATGAACTAGGTGATACGCTGATAAAATCTTAACCTTTGCAAAGGCTAAAAGGTGTTACTGGATTTTGCTCAATATATTTCTTTATACTTATACAACTTGGTCTCTACTCTCAACCAGTGGAACCAAATGAGTTTGTTATAACTCACAGTGTGGATGTCACTAACCAAGGATTTCATTACCTAACAGATCAGAAGCTTTAGATTTGTAAGAATGGGCTGCTACGTTACACACATGCCTGGCACAACTGACTTACTTCCTACAGCTCCTCCCTTGTCTTATTTTATCATGAGCACAAGGGGATATGTACAGCCTATGACCTGAAGTGTGAGGAAGCCAGTGGGAGAAAGGTAACATATAACATAAGGAAACCTAGAGAGATGATACAAATGATCTCATTTTTGGATATTGCTCATCAGATTTGAAAATTTTACAGACCTAGGTCTTCTGTCACAATTCCCTAGTTCAATCACCACAGAGCTATTCATCCTACTCGCCCCATGAGGATTATAATAATGAGCTTCAGCCCTTACAAAGTCTATTTACAGACGCCATTAACACATACACCATTAAGTTTCCCTTTCACTACATATAGAATGTGTGATTGTCTAAGCTTTTGTTCAAGTTGGTTATTAGTTCAAAAGTGTGTTTTTAGGATCAAATGCATTGGTACAGGTATAAACATTTCAGGAGTTTATTTTGAGCCACCTTGTTTCATTCATTTTTTCTGTCTCTCTCTTTCTCTGTCTTTCTCCCTCCAGGAGCCAGATTTGCTCTGCAGAATATGTGTGGTGCTTTTAGAAGTTTCATCGGTAATCATCAAGATACTTTGCATAGTTGTAGATATTTTATAAATGTATGTTCATTTGACATATGAATGAATTCATTCCTGCAATTTACCACTTTCTTAATCAGTAAATAATTGTGGGTTTTTTTGGGTTTTTTTGTTTTTGTTTTTTTGCTGGCAAAGATGGTTGTCTGAAATATAAGGTTAGGGTAAAAGACATGTTGGCAAGCAAATTCTGAAACTAAAAAAATATATATGTGTGTATATGTATGTATATATATGTGCATATATGTGTATATGTATGTATGTGTATATACGTGTGTGTGTGTGTGTGTGTGTGTGTGTGTGTGTGCCCATGGAATTAGAACACCAGGATTGCAAGGCATCTGCCTACTTCTCTGGATATTTGATCTTGTCAGAGAGAACTGTGACATGGCAGCATGTAGTCCTATACACAAAGGAAAGCAGAAACAGATAGACACACAGACACAGATAAGACACACACACATACATACACCATCATCATCTAACACTGATTTTTTTTTCTAGTTGTTTGAAATAGGGTAGGGGTATGGGATGCCATGCATTTCATCCTTTACCCATTTGGCTCCAGCCAGAACAGGTGGTTCCTTACAAATCGTGTGACTGGACTGAAGAACAAGCACCACACAACAGCAAATGGAGATAACTATATGCCTCGTTGGATAACCTGCTACCTACCCTGTACCAAATCCTTGCAGCATAAAATTTGAATCTTTTAGCAGCTGACAGTAGGATACTTGTCAAGCAGACCAACTTTGAATAAAGATAATTTTCCTAAAAATTTGAGTTTTATAAGGAGACTTAACAACCATATGGTCAAACAAGAAAATACCAAGTTCAGTAAAGACATAAGTGCATCACCCTGGCTTTTATATATTGAGAATATCATACTTAAGACTGCACAAAGAGATTTCTGAAAAGAGAATGGAAGTGGATTATAAAGAACAACTTGTTCTAGGCCCAGAAATTTCTTCCTAGGCAGACACTAGAGAGAAATAAAAGAATTATTTTGTACACAGTAACAGCCACATTGTGGGATGACTGACTTTGATAGACTTAGCTCTTCTCAGCAATACAATGATCTAATTCCAAAAGACTCAGAATGGAAACTGCTGTCCACATTCATAGAAAGAACCATGGAGTCTGAGTGCAGATGGAAGCAACCTATTTGCTCTCCTTTTCCTTTGTTGTTTTGTTTTATTGCTTCGTTCTAGTGGTCCCTCCCATTAGCTCTAATTGTTCCTTACAGCATGACTAATGGGAATATGCTTAATATGGATGTATAAGTAGAACCTATATCAGATCTCATGCTGTTTTGTGAGGGGGTGGAGAGGAGTGGGAAAGGGGAGAAAATTTAAAACTCAAAATCTTATGGAAGTAAATGTTGAAAATGAAAAATAAATAAATCAATTATAAAAAATGAAAATTATTTTGAGGTTGTTCTTCCTGACAGAAGAAGAAGAGAGGAAGAAGCAAGAGGAATCCAGAAGACTCCTTCCTTCTGGACTTGTGTCAGTGAAGAAGATGAGAGAGGGGCAGAGGCAGAGCTTTCAATAACCTAAAATTAGTACATCACAAAGTCAAAGGAATTGTTCATTTTTTTTTAAAGGTAAAAGATCAGTTTTGAATCAGGAAGCCTTGACTTATTAAAAACAAGAATGCTTTTTCTTCAGCCCAGTCACATTACTTGTTGGGACCTGCCTATTATTTTGATTGGAGCCAAATGGATGAAGAGTAAATTACAGAGATATAACTTCACACCCCCCATCTGCCCCATCCCCCCTTCCATGATTTCAAACAGCTGGAAAATAAATCAGTGCTAGGTGATGATTAAGTTATTTCCATTGATAATAAGCATTTATTATGTGCCATGCTAAGCCCTAGGAAAACAAGCAAAATGAAAGACAATCCCTTTCCTCATGGAACCTTCAGTTATCTTCTAGTGGGTGAAGAAAATAAATTAAAGAGATTTAAATGAGTTGTGGAGGAAGAGGGTAATGGGTCAAAGGAAAGCAGATGTCTGGGGCTTCATGGGTTTGTCTGAGTTTAAAAAAAGGTATGTTGGCTGGTATTGGCACTTCCTCAAATGAAGATTCAGAAAATAATTCATAATTGGAGGATGAGGCTGTAAGGGTGAAGCCATTGATAGATTGAGAAGAAAGCCAATGGAGAATTTATATTATATAACATATTTGATGGCACCAACAAAAACATATCATAACTTCCCATTCAATTATGGAGCCACTTTTGCCATCAAATAGATTTTTATTTAAGACAATGAAGCAGCATTCTTAAATAAAACTATATGTTTAATAATAACTCATCATGTATATCTGCACACATTCTCTCCATATAATTAAAATTATAAAAATACTATTTCTATCACAAAATGCTATATATATGTATATATTTGTGTATATACACATTTTTTTTTCTTAACAACAGTTTTTTTGAAGCAGTTCACACAAAGATGATCATCTCCATTTTATAGATCAGGAAATTGACAGAGAGGTTAAATAAGTTGTCCAGGGTCACAAAAGAAGTAATAATAATAACTCACATCTATGAGGAACTTTACATTTGACAGAACATTTTCCTTATCATAACTTTGTGAAATAGATTATTGTCATCTCCAGATGAGGAATCTAGGGGTAAAAGATTAAAAGGGTTAAGTGAGTTGCCCAAGGTTGCATAATATTAAGCATAAGAACTGGAATGAACTTGGAGCTTCTGACTCCAAGGCCATTAATCTGTACCACATTATCAATTTCACCTGTATCTCATTTCATGTTAATACAAGTGATGGACAATTATACTAAGATATATACCAATACCTAAGTATGGTTAGGAACTTTACTCACTAATCTCTGATTATTATTGACCACTTAATAGTTTAACACGGGTTGGATTCCAGGAACAAAAAAAAAATACTTCTTTCTAAGTAGAGGGAAGGGGAGTGGAGCAAAAGGGAGGGGAGGGCAGGAGAGCAGAAGAAAGGAGATTTGGTTGTTGGTAGTGACATGATTATTAGCAGTTATTCAAATATTTCAAGGACTATCATGTAAGAGGCATTTAAATTTTTCTGGTGTATGCAGGATCAATGTGTGGAAATTTCTGAATAGTTTCCTAACAATTAGAGCTATCAAAGAGTGCAACAGATTTCCAAATAACAGATTCATTCTTAGGTAAGAACTGGATGACCACTTGGAGATGTTACTGGAAGCATTCTTTGTCAGGTACTGATTGAACTACATGGCCCCTGAGATTTCATCCAGTCCACACACATAGATATATACATATTCATACATGTATAGATACATACATACATACATGTATATACATATTAATATATATACATATTTGTGCTCACACACACACACATATATATACATACATACACACAAATGTGTATATATCACTGTATCACCTTCACCATAGTATTGTGTGTATCATAGGCACTTCATATAAATATTTGTTTAATAAAAAAGTTTCATCATTCCAATTGATTTTTATGTTTAATATTTTTTTCTGAATAACAATCACACAAGCTAGGTATTATAAGTACCATTATCCTCATTTAACAGACGAAATAAATGCAGTTCATAGAGGTAGTGACCTGGTCAGCCAGTGTTAGAATTTAAACCTAGATCTACCAAAACCAATGCCAACACTCTTTGCATGGTCCCATCTGTCTCTCTCTCTGCCTCGGTCTCTCTTAAGGTGGATTGATTTATCACTGTGGTCACTGTTCATAGAGCCTATTCCTGCTGTCTGTAAATATGCCTCCTCCCTTTCCAAACTACGTCACACTTTTGTCCTGAATGGACCACCTCCTGACTGATTATTTTCTGATAGATTGGTCAGTCTATTCCTTATTGATTTCAGACTTGGGAAAGCCATGCCTCACCCTTTCAAACTGTTTTTTTTCAGTATTTTTTGTCCTGCTTCTTTCCATGGACCTGCTAGATAGGGCCTCCTTCAATTTACCACACAGCAGCTGCTTAGCTATCCTGCAGAAATTGTTAATAAAATTCTATTGAAAAAATTAGGTGCCCCTGGGACAGAGCCCATATTGCTAACATTAGCACTTAACTTAAAAGTCAAGTGTTTAGACACCAAGTCCAGGATAAACCTTTGGGTGCTGACCCCCAGGTTCTATTTCATACAATTATGAGAAAAGTTTCATCTCGAGCCAAAGAGAATTCACAAAACTTCCACAAATTCATAGAATTAACTCCCCAAAAGAGTAGGAAATAGATGGCACTATATTTCATTTATTTGTTTTTGCTGTGCTACCTTGCCAAATTAAAAATGCTTAGGAAAGGATTAGAAATGTTAATTCTTCTCATGGAAAGCAGATAGAGACTACCTAGGATCAAAATATGTCTGCTTTAGTTGGCCTTCTGAACAGGTTCATACACCTTCAATTTCTGTCATGATGGCAATAGAAGTAAAGTCAAAGAGCACTGGGTGCATTGCTGTATAAATGGCATTTAATGAGATACTCCTAAAGCACAGATCTTACCATAAAATTCCCCTGCTCAATAAACTCTAGTGGTTACATATTACATCTAGGATCAAACATAGATTTCATCATTTAGAGCCATCCACAGCCTGACCCACTTATCTTTCTAACTATTGTATACACATCCACACACACATACATATATGCATACATGTGCACATATGTAGCATGTATCCAAATTCATCAGCTAGCACATATATACAGTCTATATACTATATACACCTATATAATATATAATCCCTGTCACATCCCCTTCAGCCTTGCCAAAAATGTACTTCTTATTATTCCATACACATGGCATTTCAACCCCTCATTTCTATGCTTAATCTGTATATATTCTATCCCCTAAGATTTGGAATGCACTCCCTCCTCACTTCTGTATTTGAGAATCTCTAGTTATCTTCACAACTAAGCATCAATACTACCACCAAATGAGGGATCTCCTCATTCTTACAGCTACTGGAAATACCTTCCCTTCAAAATTACCTTATAGTTTAGCATATATTTTAAATATGTATATATGCATATATATATACATATATGCTTAATTAATTAATTTTTAGTTTTCAACAATCACTTCCACAAGCTTTTGAGTTTTTAATTTTCTCCCCTACCTCCCCACCTCCCTCCCCAAGACAGTGCACAATCTGATATAGGCTATACATGTACATTCCTGTTAAACATATTTTCACAACAGTCATGTTGTAAAGAAGAATTAGAACTAATGGGAGGAACCATAAGAAAAAAGAAACACAACAAAACAGAAAAAAAAACAAATAGCATGCTTCAATCTGCATTCAAACTCCATAGTTATTTCTTTGGCTGTGGATAGCATTTTCCATCATAAGATCTTTGGAGATACCTCAAATCCTTGCATTGCCGAGAAGAGTTAAGTCTATCAAAGTTAGTTACCACACAATGTGGCTGATACTGTTTACAGTGTTCTACTGGTTCTGCTCTTTTCTCTCAGCATCTGACCATACAAGTCTTTCCAGGTTTTTCTGAAGTCCACCTGCTCATCATTTCTTATAGCACAATAGCATTCCATTACATTCACATACCACGACTTGTTCAGTCATTCCCCAGTTGATGGGCATCCCTTCAATTTCCAATTCTTGGCTACCACAGAAAGAGCTTCTATAACTATTTTTGTACATGTGAGTCTTTTTCCCATTTTCATGATCTCCTTGGAATACAGTCCTAGAAGTGCTATTGCAGGGTCAAAGGGTATGCACATTTTTATATCCGTTTGGGCATAGTTCCAAATTGCTCTCCAAAATGGTTCATTAGTTCACAATTCCAATAACGATGCATTAGTGTTCCAAATTCCCCACATCTTCTCCAACATTTATCATTTTCCTATTTAGTGATATTAGTCAATCTGATAGGTGTGATGTGGTACCTAAGAGTGGTTTTGATTTGCATTTCTCTAATCAATAGTGATTTAGAGCATTTTTTCATATGACTATAGATAGCTTTAATTTCTTCATCTGAAAACTACCTGTTCATATCCTTTAACTATTTATCAATTAGCAAATGGCTTGTATTCTTGAAAATTTGACTCAATTCTCTATATATTTCAGAAATAAGGCACTTATCAGAGACTCTGGTTGTAAAAATTCTTTCCCAGTTTTCCATTTCTTGGTTGCATTGATCTTGGGCAAAAACTTTTCAATTTAATGTAATCAGAATTATCCATTTTGTATTTCAGAATGTTCTCTATCTTGTTTGGTCATAAATTCTTCTGTTCTCCATAAATCTGACAGGTAAACTATTTCTTGCTCTCCCAGTTTGCTTATACTATCAGCCTTTATATCTAAATCATGTACCCATTTTGATTTTGTTTTGGTATATGGTGTAAGATTTTGGTCTATGCCTAGTTTCTGCCATACTCTTTTCCAGTTTTCCCAGCAGCTTTTGTCAAACAGTGGGTTCTTATCCCAGAAGCTGGGGTCTTTGAGTTTATCAAACAGTAGATTACTATAGTCATTGGTCTTGCTTACTTACCTAACCTATTCCACTGATCCATCACTCTATTTCATAGCCAGTACCAAGCAGTTTTGATGATTGCTGCTTTATAATACAATTTAAGATCTGGAATGGCTAGGCCACCTTCTCCTGCATTTCTTTTCATTAGTTCCCTTGATATTCTGGACCTTTTGCTATTCCAAATGAATATTATAATTTTTTTCTAGCTCTACAAAATATTTTTTTGGTAGTTTGATTGGTATGGCACTGAATAAATAAATCAATTTATGCAAATTTATTGGCATATAGTTGAGAAAAATAGTTCCTAATTATTGTTTTAATTTCCTCTTCCTTGGTGGTGGATTCACCCTTTTCATTTTTGATACTGGTAATTTGGTCTTCTTTCTTTTTTTGTAAATTCAATTAACCAAAGGTTTATCTATCTTATTGGTTTTTTCATAAAACTAGCTGTTAATTTTATTTATTAGTTCAATAGTTTTCTTAATTTCAATTTTATTAATCTCTCCTTTGGTTTTCAGGATTTCTCATTTGGTATTTAATTAGGGATTTTTAATTTATTCTTTTTTTTTTAGTTGCATGCCCAATTCATTGATCTCCTCTTTCTCTATTTTATTCATGTAAGCATTCAGAGATATAAAACTTCTCCTAAGAACTGCTTTTGCTGCATCCCATAAGTTTCGTTATGTTGTCTCATTATTGTCATTCTCCTGGATGAAATTATTGATTGTTTCTGTGATTTGTTGTTTGATCTATTCATTCTTTAGTATTAGATTATTTAGTCTCCAATGAATTTTAGTCTAACTTTCCATTGCTCTTTATTACATATAATTTTTATTGCATCATGATCTGAAAAGGATTCATTTAATATTTCTGACTTTCTGCATTTGATTATGAGATTTCTACGCCCTAGTACATGGTCAATTTTTTGTGTAAGTGCCATGTACCACAGAGAAAAAAGTATATTCATTTCTATCCCCATTCAATTTTCTCCAGAGGACTACCATATTTAACTTTTCTAAAATGCTATTCACCTCCTTCACTTCTTCCTTATTTATTTTTGGTTAGATTTATCAAGTTTGGGGGTGGGGTTGGGGTCCCCCACTAGTATAGTTTTGCTGTCTATATCTTCCTGTAACTCCCTGAATTTCTCCTCTAAGAACTTGGGTGCTAAACCACTTGTTGCATATATGTTTAGTAATGACATTGGTTCACTGTCTATGGTGCCTTTTAGCAGGATGTAGTTTCCTTCCTTATCTCTTTTAATAAGATCTATTTTTGCTTTTGCTTTGTCTGACATCAGAATTGCTACCCCTGCTCTTTTTACTTCAGCTGAAACATGATATATTCTATTCCAGTCTTTTACCTTTAACCTATGTGTATCCCTTTGTTTTAAACATCTTTCTTGTAAACAACATTTTGTAGAATTATGATTTTTAACCCATTCTGCTATCCATTTCTGTTTTATGGGAGAGTTCATCCCATTCAAATTCATAGTTATGTTTACTGTCTTTTTTTCCATTATATTCCTCCCTCCCCCATTTATACTTTTCTTTCTCCTTTTCTTCCTTTCCTCCTCACTAGAATTTTACTTTTGACCACCTCCTCCCTCAATCTGCTTCCCCTCCATCAGCCCCCTCCCTTTCTTTCCCTTTTCCCTTACTACTTCTATCCTCCCTTTTACCCCCCTTTCCTTTTCTTTCCCCTTTCCCCTCCTACTGCTTATATGGCAATTAAAATTTCTATACCTGGGTATGTTATTCCCTCCTTGAGCCAAATCCAGTAAGAGTAAAGTTCAAACAATGATCATTTCCTTCATTTCTTTCCCTCTACTGTAATATGTCTTTGTGCCTCTTCATGTGATGTAATTTACCCTTTTCTGCTTCCTCCTTTCCCCTTCTCCTGTTATACTTCCTTTTCACCACTTCTTTAGGTTTTTTCTCATCACATCAAAGTCAACTTAAACATACCCCTTCTGTCTATGTATATCCCTTCTAAAGGTTTTAACAAAGATACAGTTCTCAAGAATTATAAGTATCATCTTCCCATGTAGGGATGGAAAGAGTTTACCCTCATTGAATAACATGGCTTTTTTTTTCCCTTTCCTGTTTATCTTTTTATGGCTCTCTTGAGTCTTGTATTTGAAGGTAATTTCCCATTGAGCTCTGGTCTTTACATCAGGAAATTCTGAAAGTCCCCTATTTCATCGAACGTCTATCTCTTCCCCTAAAAGATTATGCTCAATTTTGCTGGCTAGTTGATCCTTGGTTATAATCCAAGCTCCTTTGCCTTATGGAATATCATATTCCAAGCCCTCCAATCTTTTAACATAGAAGCTGCAAGGTCTTGCATAATTCTGACAGTGGTTCCATGATATTTCAATTGTTTCTTATTTTCTTCTTGATCTGATAATTCTGGAATTTGGCTACAATATTCCTTGGCATTTTCAATTTGGGATCTCTTTCAGGAGGTGCTTGGTGGATGACTATTTTACCCCCTGGTTCCAAGGCCTTAGGACAGTTTTCCTTGATGATCTCCTGAAAGGCGCTGTCCAGGCTCTTTTTTTTTTTTCATCATGGCTTACAGGCAGACCAATAAATTTTAAGTTATCTCTCCTGGATCTGTTTTCCAGATCAGTATGTTTTTCCAATGAGGTATTTTAGATTTTCTTCTACTTTTTCATTCTTTTGCTTTTGTTTTATTGATTCTTAATGTCTCATGGAGTCATTAGCGTCCAATTGCCCAATTCTAATTTTTAATGAATTGTTTTTTTTTTTTCAGTTAGCTTTTGTATCTACTTTTCCTCTTGGTCAATTCTACTTTTTAAGGACTTGTTTTTGTTTTGTTTTGTTTGTTTTGTTTTTTTGTTTGTTTTGTTTTTTTTTGCTTTTAGGTAATTGGGGTTAAGTGACTTGCCCAGGGTCACACAGCTAGTAAGTGTCAAGTGTTTGGTCTGAGGCTGGATTTGAGCTCAGGTCCTCCTGACTTCAGGGCCAATGCTCTATCCACTGCTCCACCTAGCTGTCCCTAAGGACTTGTTTTCTACAGCAAACTTTTGCCCTTCCTTTTCCAAGCTATTGACTCTCTCTTGCATATCTCTCATTTTTTTCCCAATTTTTCTTCCACCTCTCTTACTTGATTTTTAAAATACTTCTTGAGCTCTTCCAAGAAGGCTTTTTGGGCTTCAGATCAGTTTATATTCCCTTTTGAGGTTCCAGATGTGGGTTTGTTGAAAATATTTTCTTCTTCTGTTTTTGGGTTTTGATCTTCCTGTCACCAAGATACTTTTCTATGGTCATTGTTTTTCTATGGTGCTTCTTGCTCATGTTGTTTGCCTTTTTTTCTGGCTTTTAGAGTTGATCTCTGCTTCTGGGGCACAGAGGGCTCTCTTCCAGGTGTCTTGTGCTGGGGGCTAAAGGCCTGGTTACTGGTTTGCTGAAGTGGGGCTTATTGGATGCTTCCTTTCTATAGCCATAGCAAGAAGGAACTTTCCTGTTAATCCCCCTAGGCTCAAGAGCTAAAAGACTGTTGTATCTAGTGTTTCTGCTGACTCTACTATTTTTGGATTTTTCCTAGGGCAATATTCTCTGGGTTTTTCAAGGTCAATAAGGGAGAGTGAGATTGAGTTACTGCTTACTCCTCCATCTTGGCTCTCAGAAGTCTAAATAGGTGACTTCCAAACATTCAGTCTGTGGGCTAATAGCTTCAGGAGCAGTACTGCTGCTGTTTTTTCAGTCCCTCCCAAGGCCTGTTCCTGGTTTGCTGGTGCTTGGCTATATTGGCACACCCTGCAGCCTTGTACTAGACTGCGGTTCTCTCTCCCTAGTTACCACAGACTCCTCTCCCCCTGACCTTCTAAGTTGTCTCTAGTATCTATGGGCTGAGAAGACTGGCACCCACCACTGCTGCTGTTGATTCAGGCCCCCAAAGCCTGCTCTGGCTTTGCTCAGGCCAAGTCTGTGCTGTCTGGGCTGGACGTTTCTGTCTCAGGCTGGTGCAACAGACCTTTCCTGTCAACCTTCCAGGTTGTCTTGGGCTAGAAATCTGCCTCACTGTCTCTTTCTGAGTTCTGCCACTCTAGAATTTGTTCAGAGTCATGTTTTAGAGGTATTTGAAGATATTTGGGGAGAGCACAGGCGAGTCCCTGCTTTCACTCCACCATCTTGGCTACACCTCTGAATATATTTATTTTATAGATTTTTTCCATATATGTAAATGTTGTCTTTCCTAATGGAGTATTAACTCCTTCAAAGCAGAGATTATTTCATGTCCAAAGTTTATTATAGTACGTGGCACATAGTGGGTGTTTTATAAATGTCTGATATTTGATGAATTTAAAAAGAGGAAAATGAGTACAGGTCATCTTGGGACACGTGCTAGCTTACTGATATATTTTAAAGCCCATTCAGAATTAGGAAGATTAAAGAGCAACAGAAGGGACCTTTGATATTATCTAGTCCAAACACTTGCTTTTACAATCGAAGGAAATGACTTCTAGAGATGCAAAGGCCTCTACATTGTTAGATGACCCAAGATTTGAACCCAGGTCTCCCGATAGTATATCTAGCATTCTCTGAAGTACACTGTGCCACCTAGGCTAGGGAAGTGAAGAAATACTAGCTAGTTAGCAGTGATAAACACTTTAATATTTCTAAAGCACTTTTCATATATTTATTCATTTGATCCTCACAATAACCCTGTGAGGTAGGGCTTATTTTTGCTCCCATTTCATGGATGAAGAAACTGAGACACAGAGAGGTTAACTGACTTGCTCAGGACTATACTAGATCTTTCTAACTCCAACTTTATCCACCTGACCACCTCGCTGCCTAGGAAAAGAGGAAATAATTAAAGAATAACAATAAAACAAAGAACAGACAAACAAAAACAACCATTAACAATGAACTAAGAATGAATAGACCTGCTTACTAGTTCTGCCTCTCCTACCTCATATGATGTGATCTCAACCTAATCATTTAACCTACATAAGTCTCAAGCTCTCCATATATAAAATTAAGTGTTTGGTGTGTGCAAGTAGGGGTTGGGGTGGGGGCAGTGTGAGAGTGATAGTTAATCTCTAAAGTCCTTTCTGAGAAATCTTATGGTGGGACTACCAATTCTACCAATCATACTACCAATTATAACTACCGATTCATAGAACAAAATAGCTCCTGTTTCTGCTCTGAAAAGCACAATCTTCCCAAGAAACCTGTGACACAGATAGTTCAAGTATTATGATTCCCATTATATAGATAAAGAAATGTAACCTTTGAAGCATGAAGTGACTTGTTCAGGCTGACACAGCCAGGAAGTATCTGAGGAAAGATGCTAACCCAAGTTTCCTTGGTTCAGGATCCAACAATCAATGCTGTCTCACTGAACAACTTTTTTTTTTTTTTTTTTGGCTGGGCAACAGAATGCCCCAACCCCACCCAGAACTGATGAGTAGGGAGGAGGGGGTAAGATGGTGCAAATAACCAGAGGGCAGGAATCTTTAAGGAGGTTGGAGCTTAATGCATATTTTTTTTTCTGTCTTTCTCATTTGTACTATTTCTTGATTGCTTTTGGTATCTGTTATAAAATCAATGACTTTTAAAGAAAATACTAATGATATTCAATATTTAATTAAGTCCAATATAGATTCAAATCAAATGAAGAACTACTAACTATACATTTAGGAAAGAATATAATTACATTTTAATGGATTATATACATCATATATGTATATGTATGTGCACATATTTATCTATTTATACATCATGTTCAATGTGCCCACAATTCTGAATAACAGCATGCAAACTTGTGCTCTTAACTGAGCATTTCTTAGTAGTCCCACCTCAGCATGAATATTTGCTTCTGCACTTTGACAATATGACAAGGTAGTCTCATTTTAACATACTGTACCAAATATTCCCGAAATGATTTTTTAATGTACCTTTTATGAATAAAATTGCAATTTGGGAATTTGGAGTAAGAGCAGCTTGGTGACATTGTAGATAGAGTGCTGGGTCTGGAGTCAGGTAGACCTGAGTTCAAATATGACCTCAGATACTTATTAGCTGTGTGACCCTGGGCAACTTATTTAACCCAATTTGCCTCAGTTTCATCATCTGTAAAATGAACTTGAGAAGGAAATGGTAAACCCCTTCAGTATCTTTGTAAAAAAAAAAACAAACAAAAAAAACCCCAAATGGGGAACAACAGTACAATTTTATTACGATAAAGTATATATTTAAATGTTTACTCTTAAATAAAAAAAAAAATTAAACAGCCTAATGATGCATTTTACTAAAAATATAATTTAATTTAAAACATATGTTTTCCTTTTAGTTTCCAAGTAAACAAGATTTCACGTAAAAATTATTTTAAAAAATAATATTCTAGTGAAAGACCAGTAGTAATTGTACTTTCAAGTAGGTAACTTCAAATATGTTGCATTATATGCATGTAATTTGAAAAAAGTTTTAATTTGTAAGCAGCCTGAATTTGTATCAATGTGAAATATATCACTATAGTATATTAGATTTTGATTTATATTTTAATATGTAATTTAATTTTAAAAATTTATATATGTTAAGATTTAAGTATTTCCTTTTTCTGTTCCATATTTCATTTGTATACTAGGTAGAGTATACTTTTCTTGACACATCAATTCAAATCCCATGTAAAGGTTTTTGCAGTTTATTACTACCATGACTCCCATCTATAGTCCTCTCCTGTCCTCTCCCCTCACCTCTCCTTCTCCCCTCCATCCTCTTCTCTCCTCTCTTCTCCTTTCTCTCCCTCTACCATCTGCTCCTTCCCCCTTCTGCCCTCTTCTCTCCTCTTGCCTCCCCTTCTTTCCTCTTCTTTGCTCTTCTCTCCATTCTTTTCTCCCCTCTTTTCCCAGCCCTGTTTAGGGGCAAAGTCATTCTCTAAAGCCCAGGTTTTACTATGTGGTAAGAACATCACAACACATTCTCCTGTTTGTTCAACCACAGTTCTGTCACCCAGGGCTCTCCTTAGGGCAAGGAACAGCTATTTTGATAAAGAGTGGATAGTCTCAAGTAGTCCAATAATTAAACAGTCATAAAAGCAACATGGAGCTAAGAACAGAAGTAGAAGTCTAAGACGGGTTTAAAAGCAAGTAGAGTTGCAGGGCCAAGAAAAGAGCAAAAATAAGTTGAATCAGATGATCTTTTCCTTATTGGAGGAATGCTATAATGCCAGAACATAATGTTTCAGGAACTTTGGGAAAAATATGAAGTCACAGGTATAAAGTAGGGAAAGTGGGAGAAAGTAAAACTTGCCCCTCTTCCAATCCATTTCCATGTTGTCAAAATTTCCTAAACTCATTCTCTAATTAATTGCATAGGTTCTTCAATGAATCTGTGATTATATTTTTGCATGCAGATTAAAAACCTCCTCACACTTTCTCAACCTATGAAATTCTTGTTTATGTTCTCCCATTTCCCCACTTCAGACAATCTACCCAAAATGCAGTGGGCCACCCACTAGATCTTTTCATGTTTCAAGGGTGCTAGTGAACCACACACACTGTCTATCCATTCTCCTTTGCTTTTGCTAAATGGTTGACTTACCTCTATTTCCAGGTATTTTCATACATTTCTTCAATGATACCATACCTTAGGTCACTATTTGCATGAGGTTATCTTTCAGAATGTATCAAATCCTACCTGGACCACCATGAATCTTATCATTTTCCTCAAGGCATCCCCAAATGGGCCAAAATTTTTGAAGATTTTAGTATTTCAAAATTCAAGACCATACAGCATCACCAAATGAATATTTGTCCTCAATACACAAGTTTTGGAGCCAGTGAACAACTCTATATTAGTGAAAGCACCTGTCACTTATTTGGGAGCAATACTACAAGTGTTTCTCTAATCTGCAGCTCAAAAGGAGCTCTCAAAAAGTAGAGGGCATCATAACTCCAACCCTGTTTTTCATTCTAATTATGATAAAAATTGGAATTCTACAATTTTGCTTTATATACACAAGTTAGGTAGTTACTTGAAATATTCTGTTACCTTACCCCATCCCACAATGTAAAAGTTGACCCAAATCAAAACACTTACACTACAAGAAAGCTATTTTGGGTAGCTACAGGAATCATTTTGCCAGAAAGCATGTAACTATAACAGATGTCTTAGCCAACTCTTTTCTCCAATCCCAGAACTGATTTGCTTACTAGGTCAGGCAACAATTTGCAAAAGTGTCACTTACTTGGGCACCATTTGCAATATTATAGCACCATTTTTTAATGCCTATGAATAGTCATGGAAGTCAGTCTTATAAGTCTATAATAGGACTCGATATTCAGGATTGAATTTAAAAACAAGCAAACTTTGGGGCTGGAAAAACAATGTTAGAACCTATTTTTTTTTCTTTGATTGGGCACAAGAAAAATTGATTTATGAAGAAAGATTGCAACAAATGATGATATGTATTCATTAGTTAAAAACTATTCATTATCAAAATTTACCCATATTTAAAGCCTAAGCAGACCAAGGGCATCAGGGGAATTTTTGTCAGAGTTAAATAGCTTTCTGGAGGAAAATTTTAGGATAAAACAGAAAAAAAGGCCAAATTTAAATTGGGTATAAATAAAATACCTGAGAGTTAAGTGTGTAACCTTACCAAGACAGCATTACTTCATTGGAATAGTGGTTCTTTAAGGAAGGTATCCTTTGGAAAGAAAATGGAAATCTATCTCCAACAATGCTTTGGAATGGATTTTGCTGGAAACAGGGATGACCCAGTATGGAAAGGAGTTCTGGGAAGGGAAGATGCCAATGGTACTCCCAGCCTAGTACTCTGCTTCAAGGGCTGGGGGGTTATTAAACATTAACAAAAATTATCTTTCTGTACTTAGTTTGGAAAATTCAGGAAGGTTTTTGCTTTCTTTCTTCAAAGTGAGTCAGGTGCCAGTAGCAAAGAAAATTCATGGAATTCTGGGGCAAGGGACTTGGATATAAATCTCTTCATTTCTTGATTCCAAGCAAAATAACCCCTTTATGAGTTCAAACAATCATGGCCAGCAGAAAGCACTTCTATTATGAAAAGGGAGCTGAAAAGAGGCAAGTATTACTGAAGGTCTTATCTTACAATCAGCATCACTGAATGTAAGTGCAATTCATTTCAAAACAATTCAACATACATTTATTATATCCCTAAGGTTCAAGGCCCTGGGCCAGGCACTGGTCTAGATAAAATGGAGATAAAGTGGAAAAAAAAAAGTAATTTCACTCAAGGATCATTACCGGCTACACCCACTCACAAACCATACTCTAACCAAATGGGCTCTGGTCTTTGATGGGAAGTAGCTGCATGACTCGTTGCTTGCCAATATTCAGCATCATACCTTCCATTTACAGATTGTTCCTCTGCCAGAAATAAGTTATCTTCTCACTTCATCCCTTTGGAACAACCCCTAACTACCTTCACAGCTCCTTTCCACAAGCCTTTTCTCATCCTTCCCTAATGATTGTTAAATATGTAACAGGGTTGTCCTTGTTCAAACTATGGAATCCCTCAATTAACTTAATCATGGACCTATACTGGAAAGTCACCTCCCAACGAAGTACCCCATGAGCTCTGATGTATTGCTGAAAGGATATGTGATACCACTCCATTTGGTTCTTAATGAATTGGACTGTTTCCAAGGTGATTGGACAGGAGGTTGGATTCTTATTAAAAGAGCTACCATTTTCTGTGCCTAATAAAAGCAAGTCAGACATCAGACCCTTTTTCTTGACCTGCTTGTCTTTCCCCATGCATTCTCTTCCTTGTAATTTCAGATCAGAGTGCTGAAGGAACAGGGTGACTTATAGGAGAAACACATGGAATGTGACTTATGCTTGACCAGGAAGACTAGCAGTGCATTCCTGAGGTATCAATTAATAGGCATTTCATGCTGCTTTTCAGTTTCCTTTCTGAGCAATTTAAAATGTTTTTTTTTTACTTTCAAGTTCTGTTGATTCTAACAAATCAATAGTTTCTGATTTTGAGAGACAGACACCAATTTCCTAGAGGAAAAAAAGATTTCCTTAATAGCATACCTATTGGAGAAGTAAGAGGATTCTCACTGACCTGCTGCTGATTGACTTAATCCATGCCATTGGGATATGGATGTGGGAGGGATTAAAGAGGTAGGAACTTGCAAACCCCTATATTGCAGCAAATCAATTTCATTATGTAGGTCCAAGATAAATGGACAGTATTTATTCAACCATCCCCCAAAGTATCTTTATCTGAATCACAAGTGGTCTAAAATGTTCTTTTATTTCTATGTTTCTGTAAATTGTTCATGAACCTCTATGAACTGTTATCATTTTATGCATTTTCTGTAATGTTTGAAATATGGCCTGTTCCAGACCTGATTCCTACATTGTACATAGAGTGACACTAAGTGAAGAAGTTGAAAGCATATTTGCCCATTTTAGGAAAAACCAAGAAAAAAAGTTATAGTTAAACTTATTTTGGAAATTTCCCCCAAGTAAAACTCTATAGAGAGGCATTAACAAAAGAGGGAAACTGATCCTTTGATGGACATTGTGCTCCAGGTGGTGCTCCAGGGGACTCAATATTTTAGTCTGTAGATAACTTTCATGGTGCTCAATTTAACCAAAGTTATAAACAATTACTTACCCTTCCCTTCCATCTTCTTACAAGAAATAATCATAATATAAGAGGCAGAAGAGATAAATATGTCACCCTGGCTAGAGATTTGAAATATTTCCTCTTTCACATATTTTAGGTGAAAAACAATCTAAAAATAAAGAGGTTAATTTTATGTCATCCTAATAGACTGTAAGCTCATAGATGGTAGCCAGTTTCATTTTTGTTACTTATTCTCAGTGCCTGGCACAATGCTTCATATGTAACAGGTTACTAAACATCAAATGGTACAGTTGTAAAAAATGCCAGCAACATTCCATGTGGTGTTTGTTTAGAATATTATTAAAAATTAAAAATAAAAGCAAGTTACATGCATAGTATGATACATGTTAATTTTCACAGAAATAGTTGTGGATAAAACTTTTCAGTCTCTCTTTTATTTTTGGTGAGACAATCAGGGTTAAGTAACTTGCCCAGGGTCACACAGGTAGTAAGTGTCAAGCTTCTGAGGCCGAATTTGAACTCAGATCCTCCTGACTCCAGGGCCGGAGTTTTATCCACTGTACCATCTAGCTACCCCCTGGATAAAACTTTTGTTATAATTTTTAACAATATATCAGGAGATATATTTACAAATATTCAAGGAAGCCCTCATGGTGCTTCTGAAATCACACTTTTTAAGGGATTAACTATGAGATGTATCATGGTATGTTAGAATTAGCACCATAATATGTGTTGAATGAATGTGCATGTATTATCCATATCAAAGTGCTTGCTTTCTCAAAGATGGAAAAGTGAAGGGAAGGAGAGAATTTGTAATTGAAAAAATATTTTTGAAAATGTTTTTAAATGCAATTAAGAAAAAAATTCTGAAAAAAAAAGAATTAACATCACGTGGGAAGGGAAGAGATTTGTATTTGTTCCTACTATTACTGACCAAATAAGTGAGCTTGGGCAAATCCTTTAACATCTATGGGCTTCAATTTCCCAAGTTAATGAAAGATATAGAATAGGATAAACTCCAGTTAACCTTCTTCCCTATCTTACCTTGAGTGTACTCTTACTAGTAATTCCAATCCTACTCCTGCCTAGTGAAAATAAAACAAGTTATTTTAGGACTTCCTTATTTAAAGGATCACTTGATTAATGATAATGGCCATGGCACATCAATTAATGAAATTTTATTCAGCTCTAGGAAATTCTGATTCCTCATCACCATAGAGTATTTTGAGACTGAGCACAAGAGACATACTCTGATCCCTATAGGTAAAGTACAATATGTGTTGGGTAATGGTTTACTTAGCTTTTCCTTCAAGATGAGGATTCAAAAATTATACAGCTTATGAAAAGGATAGTCACAGAAATAAGCAGACACTGAAATGAATCCAGGACCTACTCTTAGTATTATTCAATATCAAATAAACAAATCTCTGAAGGAAGGGGAGGAGGCTGAATGTCAGTCATAAGTACATTTCATTCACTCACAGAAGTCACCAATACTTGAGTCTCAGACTAATTTATTTTTCAGAATTCACATTTTTATGTTTAATACCTCTGATGATGATTGCTAGTAGCTGTGTTTGCTTCCATGGGGATGGTTTTAAAACATGGGCAGACATGATCCTGCCATTTCATTTAACTGGATGAACTGTACCTGATTTCTAGAAGATGAGAGACTGAAAAAATAAAACAAACTTTTTTTTTCCCCAAATTCTATAAAGGTGGCCAAGAAGAGGATATTGACAAGTCCTTTTATCATTAAGATTCATTTGCCACACTCCATTTCTTTCTGACATATCTGTTGTGACAGACATTACTCAAAGTGAGTAATAATACTACCTATTGAATCTTTATATTCAAAGGTTCATTCTTCATTGCCAACAAAACACTATGTGAGTCTTAGTCAAATACCTCCAAGAGGAGAGCCTTGTCCAAACCTAATTCTTTACTGTCACATTGGATGTACCAGCAGATTGTGTCAACCTATAGGTAGAGTCAACACATTTGTAACTATTGCATTTCACAATCATTTTGAAATATCTTCCTTATAATAGGTGTTGTCTAGATTCTGGGGCTATAAAGACAAATATTAAACAGTCTCTGCCCTCTAAGAACTTACACTTTAAATACACGTATGCATATGTCCATAGATAAATAAAATATATTAATATTTATAAAAAGTAATTTTTGAGGATAATTAACAACTGGTTAATGGGAGATCATCAAAGGCAACATGGAATAGGTAGCACTTGAGGTGAATCTTGAAGGGCTCCAGGAAGTTTTAGAGGTGGAAGTAAGGATGGAGGCCATTTTAGTTATGGGGACATTTTATTCCAAGGCTCAAAGAAAGAAGGTGGATTAATATGATTAATCTGTTCAATTGGAATTTAGAGTGAAAATGAGAATAATGTGTGATGAGCTTGAAATGTCAGGTTGGAAGGGTATGTTCAAAGGATTCAAATATCAGGACTTGCCAATTATTTGCCCTTTGACTCAAATCATCATTCCTCTGACTTCTAAACCACTCCTTCCTGTACTCCATTCTCCATAGTGTATTGCATTCCCCTATTATAATTTAAGCTCTGTGAGGGCACAGAATGTCTTGCTTGTTCTTATTTGTATTCACAGTCTTTATCATAGTACCTAGTGTATAGTAAATGTTTAATAATTTTTTTTTCATAAATTTACTCATGTTAAACAAAGGAGCTACTCATTTTTTGAACAAGGGAACAGTAAGTTCAGATCTGAAATATCAACTTTGTAGACAGATAGATATATATATCTGGTCTTGTAACTAAACCTGGCGCTTTTTTCCTGATGCTTTCTATATGGAAGGAGAAAGGCCAACAAAATGGCAGAAAGAAAACAGCATGACCTGGAGCTGTGAATCTGTATAAGGGACTGAGTTGATGCCAGAGCTCTTAGGAGAGACATGTATAATTCTGGACTCTTGGGAGGATATAGAAAGGATAAACACAAGGAGAAAATAGTTACATGCCTATTAGGAGAACAAAGTCCCTTCACATCTCCTTGATTTCCAGCTTGCTTCCTTAGAAACTATAAAACAGACCTTCTTGGGTGAGATTGGGCTCTCTTTCTTGGTATGAGCTGAGATATTCTCTTACTCTCAGTTGAAGAGTTTATAAACTCTAGCATATACTTTGATATATCCTAATCTATAAAAATAATCTGATTTCTGCTATCTTGAATAAATGTGTTGACTCAATATTTGTTATTTATGATTGTTTCTTATGTAACCAACATTTGGTGGGAAGGGGCTTAAATACTAAGAGGAAACTAAAGGCTTCTTTCTTCCTTATGAGAAATCAAGAAAAGTGACACTGAACCTAGAGACCTCAAAGTATTACACCCTTAGACCAAAGATATTTGAAGGCTAGTAGATAGAATACTAACCTAGTAACCCTCTTGGAGATAGACAAGGTGATCCATTTATGGGCGATCTCCTACTCTCCCTTGGATAGTCTCCCTTGGGCAGAGGTGTGCCAGATCTGAGACCAATCTATCCATGCATGACACCTATGAGCTTTATCTATACATTTAGATAACTTAAATGGATCCACTTAAATCAGGTAGATAGAGAGAGAGATAAATGTACAGAGATAGACAGATGGATGGATAGGTGAATGAGAGGAGAGACAGAGGCAGGGAGAGAAAAAGACAGAGATAGAGATAGAGAGAGACAGAGACTGATAATTTGTTAAGTACTTACTATGTGCTAGGCACTGTACTAAGTGTTATAGATACATTTACAAACAATTTAGTCAGTGGCTGCCATCAAGGACCTTACATTCAAATAGCAAAATATAGTATATAAAGGAGAGCTGGAAAAGGGAGGGGTGGAAGAACTTAGTAATAATATACGTAGTGGGCCAGAATACGACTTGAAGACCCCAGCCCTAAAAGGCAAAAACTCACTTATCAGAGCAAAGGACTCAGAAGCAGAGCCCAGGTTATTGGTGAGTAAGTTAAGTAGAGAAGTATATCTAAGTAGAGAAGATGTGACACACAGTGGTCTGGGAAGTGGCAGATACCTTGGAGAGGGAAGAGACTGGATTTAGGGAGATTACTACGGAAGCAGATTCAATAGTCCAGAGGAAAGGCAATTAGGGTAGAATTATGATGGTTGTGCTTTAAGTGAAGAGAAGCGTATGGTGGCAAGACCTCTAGAGTGGAGGTAACAGCAACAAAACTTGACAATTGAATGGTTTTGATGGATGAGTGGGTATGAGCAGATTAACCTTAATGAAGAGTTCGTGAAATAGTCAGATGCTTCTAAGCAGGAGCAAATCCTCAAGGTAAGGTATGTTGCTGAAAGGTACAGCTAAAAGCCAGGATTGAAGGCATCATCCTAGGTTGATCCCATGGGTGCAGGTGAGATAAGATAGGCTCTAAGTCAAAGCCAAGATCAGCAAAAGAAGACAGAGCTCAGAAAGACAGCAATTACATGGCGGTTCAGTAGCTTCAGTGAGCCCTGCCTGTCCGTGCTGCCTGTCCAAGGATTCTTTGCATTATATTCAGGGAAACCTCAGGAAAGATTGTTTTTCTTCCCATTTCAATCGATCCTTCACTCGGGTGCTGAAGTGGCTTTTCTAAATTACAGGTCTGATCATGTCAATCCCCTCCTCAATGATCTCAGGCAGTTTCCTATTACCTTTAGGATCAAACATAAACTCCTTTGTTTAGCACTTAAGCCTCATAATCTGATACTTTACTACTTTTCCAATTTTTTTATATGTTATTCTCTCCCATGCACTAAGGGTTCCAGTAATAAGTCTGTACATACATGAGCTGTCCCCAAAACTCTGAATTATCTGGTCTCTGCCTCAGTTTTTCTGACTGATTTCAAGATTCAGCTCAAATCTCAGCTAATCCAAGAAATCTTTTCTCAGTGTTCTCAACTGTTAGTGTCTTCTCTTTTCATGGTGTCTTCCATCTACTCAGTACAATATATATGTATATATATATATATATATATAATTTATACACATATATATTTCTATGTTGTCTCCTTCATTAGACTCTAAGCTCTGTGTAGGCATAAGCTATATTTTGACTTTTCTTTGAAAAAAAATTGAATTGGAATAGATGTTAAAGATTACCTATGTCAGTTTCCCACCCTACACCCAAACCCTGATTATCAAATCTAGAGTATTGGATGCAGTTATAGGAACCTCACTTTGGGAAGTACATTGATTAGCTGGAGTGCATACAAAGGAGAAACAACTAGGATGAGAAAGGACCTTGAATGGATGTCATATGAAGATACTTTGAAGGAAATTGGGTATTTTACCTGGAGAAGAGAAGAACTGGGGGTGTGGCAAATATTTCAAAGTATCTGAAGGGAACACAGAAGAGGGATTAAACTTATTTGTTCTGCTTGAGTGAAGAAGGCAGACTAGGAGCATTGTAAGTTATAAATTGGAACATTTTAGGCTTGATATGAGGGAAAACAAGTACCTAGCAAACAGAAGTCTCTGAAAACAGAATGAGATACTTTGAGTAGGTAGTAAGTTTCCCCTTATATTTGAATTCTTCAAGTAAAGGGTGGAGAAATATTTGTTATATAGGATATAAATGAGATTTAATTTTTTTAGCTATGGATTGAAATATAGAGCCACTGATTTCCAACTCTATGTGTGCTTTTATGACTTTGAGAGGTGGTCAAAGACAATCAAACAGAATATTCCAATTCTCTTCCTCACAAGACAACCCATTCAATTTGTTGAGGATTCTGACTTTCCAGAAAATTTATTACATTGAGTTCTTTTTCACTAGTTCAATCCCCTGGAGATATTCTGTTTCAATAGAGAGACTGGTTTTGAAAAGCAGGTAATGAGGGATAAATACAAAAGTTCAAGAGGGTCCTTTGAAAATAAACTGAAGCTGATGAGGAAACTAAGGACAACAAAACATGAGTATGTATTTAACTCTATTAGAGAAATGGTGGACATTAAAGAATAAACAAGACTACTACTCAGGGTAAATGGGTGAATGATAACTGATGGTGATGAGAAGGAATAGTTGCTCATCTCACTTTTATTAGTATTTTCTCTGTCAAGGGGAATAATTTGTTATAGAAAATGCTGTACAATATGTTTAATAAGGAATTGAAATAGAAGATAAATGATAAATTATTTTTTTAAAAAAGCTCTTAGCTACTCTTGGAATTTCTAGCAGGAAGGAATCTTTGAGATTAACTAGTTGAAATCTCTGATTTTACAGATGAGAAATCAGACCCAGGATGATTAAGTGACTTGGCCAAGTCATGAAGTAGCAGACTCAGGTCCTCTGACTCAAAACGAAATGTTATTTCTACAGCATCAGATGAGTCCTCAGGGTTCTTATCAATATGTTTATAGAATCACAGATTTAGATACGAAAGGACCTGGGAGCTTCACTGTTCCAACTCCCTCATTTCTTCAGATGAGGATAATGAGGACCTGAAACATGAAATATGCTGAAAAATCACATACTGAGTAAATGACAGAACCAGAATTTTAATCCAGGCTCTTTTAGTTTGAAATCCATACTCTTTTGACTATAACATCTTGTCTTCATCTTGAAAATATTCCTGAAACTGAGCAGACCCCTTAACATATCATCACATTATAAACCTAACCCAGCTTTAGGACAGACTAACCTTGATCCTGTTTCAAATTTCTAGGACAGTATGGAAGAGGAATGAATTATTAGACCAATAGTACCCAGCAACTTAATTATGGTTGCTGAATCAAAAATATATGATAAGCAGTGCATTTGGCATTCCAAAAATTGTGGTGCTTCTTAGAACCAATGAGAATTTTTTTTATTTGCCTAAGATAGGAACATACTCCAGTCAAAAGTGCCTAGAACAATCCATTTTTTTAAACACACAAAGATACCCACATATATACATATTCACTGTGGAAACAACATCATGTGAGCATTGGAATTTGAATCAAGGAGTGGGTTCAAATCCTGTCTCAGACATTTACTAGTTATGTGTCCCTGCACACATCACTGAACTTCTCTGAGGCTCGTTTCCTCAAAAAGGGACATAATAATTATATTTTATAGTACCTCAGTGACAGGGTTATTATGAGTATCAAATCTGATCATTTATGTAAAATATACTGTAAACCTTAAACGTCATATAAATGCCAGTTATTTTATTACTTTTAATGTCATTCTAAAAAGTGGAGCATCAACTAATCAAACAACTAATTAATCACCCAATAAGCATTTTAAATGTCTACAATGTACCAAGTATTGTGGTAGGTTCCAGGGAGATAGATGCATAAGTATATATAAAAGAAAAGAATGATGATTCTATGGAGAGAAGGTAAAGGCCTCATGCAGAAAGTGTTATTTGGGCTGAGCTATGAAGAAAACTTAGGATTCCATGATGTGGAGGAGGGTGGATGGGTGTAGAAATTCATTCCAGGCATGAGGGACAGGCTGTGCAAAGGTACGGTAGTGGGAGATAATGTAATTAGTGAAGAACAGCAAGAAGGCTGGCTTGCCTGGACTGCAGATTGAAGGTAAGGGAGTATAATAAGACTGGAAAGTGAGATTGAAGACAGATTGTAAAGGACTTTAAATGCTATCTAGAGGAGTTTGTATTTAATCCTACATGAAAAAGATAGTCCCTAGAGTTTACTGAGCAGGGAAATGAAATGGTTGATTTATACAATGGAAATATCAATTTGGCAGCCTTGTGGAAGATTAAATGGAGTGAGGAGAGAACTGAGGCAGGAAGACCAATTAGGAGGCTTTTGCAAGTCCAATAAAGTGGTAATAAAGGCCTGAACTTGGAGAGTGGCCAAATCAGAAGAGAGAAAGGATAAATGCAAAGGATGATGTGGAGGTAAAATTTGAAAGGCTTGGCAAATGGATATATGGTATGAAGAAGTAGGCAAAGGAGATTTGAGGCTGTGAACATGGGATCCCTAAGAATGCTGGTTCCCCTGAGGGAAGTAAAGAAGTTCTGAAGAAGGATGGGTTGGGAGGGCATACACTGAGTGCTATTTTGGACATGCTGAATTTGAGGTGCTTATAGGCAATCTAGTTAAAAACATCTAATAGACAGTGATAAGAAAGTGTAACTCAGGAGAGAGAAGAAACCTGAGGGAGTCATATTTAAAGAGGTAATAATTAAACACAAGGATGGTGATAATGAGAGAGAGAGAGAGAGAGAGAGGAACAAGAAGGAAGAAAAGGAGGAAGAAAAGAGTGCCAGGGAGAGACTCTTGGAGTGAACCCACAGTTATAGCTCAAATAAAAGATTTTAATGGATTTTACAATTAGAGATTCATATAAATGCTACACTGAATTAGAAGTGATTAAGCAATTATTAAGCACTTACTATGTATCAAGCACTGGGAATACAAATAATATAAGCAAAAAAGAAATACACCTCATGCCCTCAAGAAGCTTAAATTCCAATGTGGTAAAATAACACATAAGGTGAGGGGTTGTACTTGAATGGGAGCAAGGAGGAAAAGTAACCTACGAGGAGGCAGAACCAAGACAGCAGATTAGGAGCAGCCACCAAGCTGAACTCTCCAAATATTCCCTTCCAAACCACTTTAAATAATACCTCAAATCAAATTTTGAGGTGGCAGAGCCAACAAAAGGTCAAGGTGAAACATTCTCTGGCCTAAAAGTACTTAAAACGTCAACAGGAGAAATCTGTGACATCCAGGAAGAAACCTGTCCAAAGCTCACATAATCAGCAGAAGCAACAGTAGCTGCAGCAGCTTCAAGTACCCTAAGCAAAGAGATGGTAAATGGGCTGGACAACTAGTCAGAAAGAAATTAAAAGGGACCTTTTGCTGGCTCTGGGTTCAGCTGGCACTGATTGGCAACTACTGCCCATACATAGTTTCAGGTTGCAGTTCTAAGGCAGAGAGGAGTGCCGATAGTCACAAGGGAGCAGGGGCCCTGGTCATAGTACCATAGCAGAGAGGAACACTAGCACTTGTGACTGCATGAGAGCAGCATCTCTTCCTGAGTAAGGAACAGAGCATAGACTAGGAGGGCAGTGACCATATCTTCCCAGTATCATACCACTTTAGAAGCACCAAAACTTCCAGACCCAGAACTAGCTCTGAAAAAAGTAACATAAAAAAGCCTAAAGCTTAGGGCAGCACCTCCTCCAACTCCAGGTGAACAGAACTCAATGTTAATATAAAGTTCAAAATAAGCCAACAACAACAACAACAACAAAAATTGACCATAAAAAGCTATTACGATGGCAAGTAAGACCAAGACATAAACTCAGAAGGAGACAACAATGTCAAAACAGCAACCCAAAAAAGCCTTAAAGAAAAATGGTATTGGACCAAAACCCAACAAGAAATCCTGGAAGAGTTAAAGAAAAAGATGAGAAAGGAAGGAAGGAAAGAAGGAAGGAAGGAAGGAAGAAAAGAAATAGAATGGAGGGAGGGAGGAAAGAAGGAAGAGAGGGAGAGAGGGAGGGAGGAAGAAAGAAGGGAGGAAGGAAAAGAGGGAGGGGGAAAGAGGAGAAAGAGAGGAGTGGAAAGGCAAAACAAGGCAAGGTAAGGCAAGGGGGGAAAAAGAAAGAAATCTTTTTCTTCCTGGCTTGAAATTATATGAAAAAAGATTTCAGTACTGAGCTATTGACCTGCCCTGCTTCTTTGTGGTTTGTAAAACATAAAATAAGACATTTACAGTGCCATAAAATGTATTCCTTAGAAACCACTGTTTCTCTAACCACGGCTTTCAGATAACCACAATTTCTCTTTCAATATATCATGTGACATAGACTTTCACACTGAGCTTCAATCACACTTAACCTTATCTGTCATGTTCCATGCATTTTATATTTGGCCACAAGGAATAGGGGCACAGGTTTAATTATTCACTTTGAAGATCCCAAAGTACCTCAAACTGGGCAGAGTGAGAGCTACAACTTGAACAGAGATACAAGTGAGCAGCAGAAAGGCTCAAAATAAAGTAATGGGGCCAGTGATCACTTGTCTCAATTGAAGTGCTGTGTTCAAATTGTGTTAAGATAAGTGACTTAAGTTAATGAAACACTGGAATACTTAAGTACAATCTAACATATTACTTGTGTGAATTGACTATCTGTCCCAATTCACTTTCTAATTAATTAGAGATATAGGCCTTTACAAAAGAAAAAAGTCAGATAGTGATGCTTAAATTTTTTTTTTTCTAAAAAAAAGATTCTTTATTACATGCATATTTTGAATCACCAAAGGCAAGACAAAGTCTCATTTAACACGTTTCAGAGTATTCTGTTGGGGAAGGGAAAAGAAGAAGAGTAGAGAACAAAGAAAAAAACAATCAAAGAGACAAGGATATAGCTATAATCCTACAAGAGGTAATCTTTCAGACCTATTACCTGGGTTATGACTCTTCTCACAGCTCCTGGTTTAATGCGGCAGTGTTTGGATCCTGTTCCTTACATAATAGGGATCTCTGACAAATAGAAGCCAGGACAGGGTTGTCCCTAGTGTATTGAGGCTTCCAGACAATTTTTTTTTAAGGGGGCAGAGCCTCATCCATTTAAAAAAATTACAAAATTCATAGGCCCATGTTAGGTATACTGATTTATTGATAAAGATTTAAAATAATTAGCTTACATTTGCCTTTTAGAAGAAGCAATAATTTGAAACACTGAACAGTCCCAAACTCAAATGACTATCTAAATTTGGATTGTTATTGTAGTCTCCTTGACCATTTGAATTACACTTCCACTGAGCATGTAAGACAACTGAAGATAAAAGACTGAATCTTCCCACCCATGCTCCCAACTAATGCCAACATGATTCCTCAGATATTCCAGGAAAAAGGTTTACATAATTAAGGCTCACCTCACTCCTAAACTGCCCATAGTCCTTCAACATGCCACAAATACCCACAGCTTCATTTTCAGAAAGTGTTTTCTACCCCAGACAATTCATAGTTGATAAATGGAAGTTGCAATGTGTTGAATGACACCATTGCTATTCCACTATGCATATTCCAGGAAAAATTGAAAATGTGTTTTTTTGCAACAACATATTGTAAAGAATAAAATGTTGAATAAAATTTTTATCATAGATCACATATTTCTCATGAAAAAGGCCCTTTATAGAAGGCTCTGATAATGATATTTGTTTTCATGAAATAGATAATTTAAAAGATAATTTTTGGTCCACCTTACACTAAAGTTCAGATTGTTATTTTTTAATATTATTTGTTGTGTTGGTAATACAAAGAAACCAAAGAATCGAATGTTGATGCTATCATGATATCTTATGGTGCCCTGCTTTTAGAAATGAGGTAAAATAAATTTATTTTTCTTTAAAATAATAGTAACAAATATATAAAACATTTCAAAATTATAACTGAAGAAAATAAAATCTAATGGAACTTATATTTTAACCATTAATACAAATATGACAGTATTTTCATATAGCATTTTATACACCCTTTTTCTCACTATTTTTATTGATAGTTTATTATTTTTGACATTTTTATTTATTTATATTATTTATGAGAGTTTAAACACACACAAAATACAAAATTAAAATATTCCAGTATATACAAAAATTATCCAAACTTTAACATAATTTTATGTAACAGAAGATACCATCCTATAGGATCTATGTTGGCATGCAAATGTACTTTCATGGCAACTTGCAAAATGCCCCTTGTTTCAAAGGGAGAAATTTTTAACTTAAGCTTATTACAGTTTTTTGTTATAACATTAATAATTGTATAATTAAAATATATTTGGAGAAATAGTTGCTTTTTTGTGAATAACTAGGAATTTAAGTATCAAGAATTTTTAAACTGCCAATGCTGTTTAAATAGCCTATGTATATTAAGAATTCTAAGAAGAAAATTAAGGACATCAGAAGTTGTTAACTGCTCAAAATATGAAGGGTACGATAACAGCCATTTTAAAAGATTAAAAAAAAGTCAATATTTCAGTGAGAGCAAAAAGGTTTTTGTATCATTAATAAAAATTAAATTGTTTATTTTACCTATTCTCCTTTTTAATGTCTATTTTTGTATGTTTTACAATATATTACTAAAGTAAAATATGTATATAATTTAGAAATAAACTTAAAAAAAATTCTAGAGGGGGTACAGTGTCAAAATAGTTTGGAAAACACTGGCCTAGGGCACTGAGTTTAATTGACCCGCCCATGGTTACATAGCCAGCCTGTATCTGGATCCAACCATCTCTAAGCCCAGCTACCTCCTCTTAACAGGTCCTTACTGAAGCTGAAATCTATCTCTTGCAAATAATACCCACTCCTTCTAGTTCTCTCCTCCTACCCAGAGGCAGGTAGGTGGTTAGAACATTGGGCTTGAAGTCGAGAAGACCTGAGTTCAAACACTGCCTCAGATATTTCGAGCTATGAAACCTTGGACAAGTCATTTAACTTAGGTTTGTTTCAGTTTCTTCCACTGTAAAACAGAGGTAACGACAGTACCTACCTTTCAGAGTTATTGTGAGGATCCAATGAGGTAATTCTTCTAAAATGCTTAGCACAACGCCTGACATGTAGTAGTCACCATATAAATGCTTATTTCTTTCCTTTCTGCCCCTCCCTTCAAAACAACAGAGAATAAAAAAAAGTAAGTTTCCACATTTACTATTTCTGAAGTTTTGAAGTTACTGACTGGGATGTCTAGTCTAGGCGGCCCAGTGGAGTCAGCACTAGACTTGGAGGAAGGAAGATTTAAACTTACCATTCTTCAGATACTCACTGGTTGTATTACTGAGCAATAAACCTAATCCTTCTTACATTGTTTCCTCACTTATAAAATGGGGATAATAAAAACACTTAGGGATGGGTAGGTGGTACAATGGATAAAGTGCCAGGGTGGAAGTCTGCAAGACTCATCTTCCTGAGTTCAAATCCAGCCTCAGACACTTAATAGCCTTGTGACCCTGGCCCACTCACTTAACCCTTTTTATCTCAGTTGCCTCATGTGCAAAATAAGCTGGCGAAGGAAATGGCAAAGCACTCTGGCATCTTTGCCAAGAAAACCCCAAATGGATTCACAAAGAATTGAAAATGATTAAACAACAACAACAAAATTCAGGAGCAGGGAATTACTACCAAAAATTACAGAAAGGTTAGTCTTAAGGTGCTCAGACTTATCCAGTGCTACAGACTATATAAGGAAGTCTGTAATAGATAACTTCAAACCACAAAATTTAGGACTTACCAAATATATAGAAAAACAAAGTCAGACAGGACTGAACAATGACAACAGCCTTCCCCTGAGGAGGCCAAAATCTGCTCCAGTCCAGCATGAAGATTTCATCTCCTTCACCTGTTAGTAATTGGCCTGTACCTATGATTAGCCTGTTTTCCCAAACCTGGGACCCCCTGAAGCATGGGACACCAGGACAGGCTCTGCCTTGACCAGATGTAAGAATGGTATTAACCAGGAGCAAGAATTAGGCAGCAAAGTCCTAGTGGGTCATGACTCATGGAAGTTTTCAGATATGCAGGATTCCAGAAAAGGAACAGACTGGAGTTGGGACAGGTAGGAAGAGGTGTCAAACACATCTTGTCATGAGAAAGGCACAACCCAGAAAATGAAGTTTTGTTAATTACTATAAAATCATCGTATCAAAAGTTGAAATATATTCAAGGAAATATTTTTTTTAAATCATTGCTTTAAAAAAATACTCATTTTAGACCAAAGTCTACATATTTATGAATAAGAATAAACAAACCCTAAATCAGGAAAATAATTATTTTCTTATTTTCTCTTAAATTGGCCTTGGCTCTGAAGCTATTTCTATATGCCAACTGCAAGTATGATATGAGAATTATACTATTATTAGTAATAATTTCATATTGGAAAGGGTCCTCAAAGAAGTGTTAAGTATAGTATTCTATTCTACTTTGTATTCTTAAAGAAAAACAAAACATAAAACAGATTGGACTTTTAAATTTTCATTACAGGAAGTACTCTGATTCTTAACTTTAAAAACATTAAATGAATATATTTTTAAGTGTAGAGAGTGTCAGAAATTCATATAATTTTTAGACAAGAGAACCTTAAAAGAGATCGCAAGTATTGCACAATGAAAAGATAATTATATGGTGGTTAAATGTAAAGTTAAATTCAGAAACTGAAAAAAAAAGTATTTAATGAAAGGCCATTATTGTTTTTATGCTTCATCTGGTTAAAAAATTATTATTCAGGTTGCTCAAAGAAAGTGATGGTTCTATTAGTCTTGCTGGAGATGAGACTTGGAGCAATGCTATTAGATTCTCAAAAGCACATTTACTTGTTATTCTTAGTATTTGTTAGGAAAATCATAGAGACATTTTTCAAGCTATAAAATATTATAGCCTTCCATAGTAATATATTTATTGAGGGAATGAGTTCAAGTCTCTAGAAATTAAAGAATCTGTAAGAAATGTATTCATTAAAATGTGTAGGTTCATCCTATATTGGAATTATGAATAAAGTTCTCTCAAGATGTATCCATACATTCAGTCAAAAGCGATTTTTCACAACTTGGAATTATGCAGCAAATAGCTCTAAATTTGAACCAGGTGTACTCTTGCTACAATAGCCTAAGGAGTTTATTAATAGGAAAAAATGACATAGTACTTGCAAAAAAAATTTCATGGAAGCTTTTGATTGTGATGCCAAAAACAGATACCCAAAGTCTAAAGAATGGCTGAACAAACTGTTTTATATAATGGCAATGGGGTAATACTAGATGATGGGTGAAAACACATAGAAAAAGCTCAGAAAACCATTGGGAAACTTGGATAAAGTGAAGCACAGTGAACAAAACAGAACATAGTAACAATAAGGGTCAGGTAAGTCAATGTGGTGAGGCAACAAAGCTTTAGTAAATTCTAAATGCCATGATGTTGTATTATACGTTCTTGGGTTAAAGATACATCCCTCCTTTCGCTTAACAACAAACCTTTTCAGGAAACATGCTTCCATAGAGTTGTTCAATAAATCAAAAGTTATTTATTAAATGACAGGTATTATGCCAGTTGCTGGGGATATACATGTAATTAATGAAACAAACCTTACCTGCAAGGAACTCGGTGTAATGGAAGAGACAAACAGATTGATAGATAAATCGATAGTATGATATGGAGTTTCTCTTTATATTTATATTATTATTATATTATATATTGCTATATTTATATATATATCATATATATAATCTAGGTTATGTGTTTCTGTGTCAGTATATGGCAACACACATGTAACATATATGTGCTTATGATTTGTTTAAATTACATATAATATATGCTTATACTGATTAAAAATAAAGTTAGTGAATATCAATAAATACAAAATAGTTGAATATAAGTCATTCGGGAGAGAGGACAGTAGCAACTGGAAGCAATGAAATCAAATGAGATAATATTTTAAAAATGCTTAGCACAATGCCTGGCACATAGGAAGCACTATAGAAATGCTTATTCTCCTCCCTTCCCCATAATGAAGCAAGGAGTCATATAGAGCATGACATTTCAGTTGAATCTTGAGGAAGAAAAGAAGTTTTATGAGCTGGAAGTGAGGATGGAGTGCGTTCTAGGAAGAGATAGACAGTAGAGAGGGACAGTGATGGGAAATCGAATGCTGTGGATAAGGAACAGAAAGAAGGTTAGTTTGTTTGGATTTCAAAATGAAGAGGAATAAATATACAAGGAGAATGGATAGCGTGGGGTCAGTTTATAAAGGACTTTAAAAGCTAAACAGAGTTTATATCTGATTACAGAAGCAATAGGAAGCCACTGGAATTGGTTTAATAGGGATGTGGCATGGTCAGATCTGGGCTAAAGGAAAATATTTCTGCCAATATTGTGGAGGAGGTACTGAAGAGGAGAGACTTGAGGTACAGCAAGAGAGAAGAGAAAGACTTGAGGGAGAGCAAGCAATTAGAAGTCTATTGTATCAATCCCGAAGAGAGATGACGAGTGCCTGAATGAAGGTGGAAACTGTGTGAGGAGAGAAAAGAGGTCAGATGCAAGAAACGCTATGGAGAAAGAAACGGCAAAATTTGGCAACTGTTGGATATGCAGGGTGAGTGAGAGAGGGGAAATCAGGATAATGCTAAGGCTTTACGCTTGGGAGACAGGAAAAAAGTGGTGCTTTAGACAGAAACAGCGATTTTATGAAGAGCTAGGGTTAGAGGAAAGATAAAGAGTTTAGTTCTGAACTTGGTAAATTTGAGTTATCTTCAGGACATACATTTTGAAATATCCAATAGATAGCTAGCGATGCGGGGTAGAAACTTGGGAGACACTAGAGCTGAACAGATAGATCTGACAATTATCAGTATGGAGACCATGATTAAATCTATGGGAGCTGATGAGGTCACCAAGAGACTGTAAGCAGAAAGGAAGTTGAGGCTTAGGAGTCTATCTGAGGAATCACACACAGTCCATAACTGTGAAGTGGATGATGAATAAACAAAGGAGTCTGAAAAGAACTGGTTAGAAAGTCAGGAGGAGAACCAGGAGGGTAGTCTGACAAAAATCCAGAGATAAGAGTATCCAGAAGATGGTGGTCTACAGCATAGAGTATAGTAGACAGGTGGAGAAAAGGACTGAAAACAGGGCTTCAGAACTGGTTGGGTATTTCTTAGGAAGTTAACTATTTAAAAAATTTACACACACACACACACACACACACACACACACATATATATATATATATATATATACATGTATATATGTGTATGTGTGTATCAGTGAATTTGTCATCCCCCTCAAGGACTCATAGATGAAAGTATTCATTTGTATGAGTGAATTCATACTGCCAGGCACACAGAAAATCTTAGAGATCATTTTTAAATATTATGAGCCTATAAAACCTTTTCTATAGGATCTACACAAAATTTGCAATATTTTTCCTGACCATGAACACTTTATTCCACAAATCACTGAACAGAGAAAGCTATAAAAATATTTAATTCAATATCTACTCTTTGTATGCTATGCAATATATATGTATCGATTTATCAATCAATAAATATTTATTAAGTTACTAATATGTGCCAACTCCTCTGCCAGGAATAAGAATATACAAAGACAAAAATGAAGTAATTCCTGACCTTAAAGAGCTTATATTCAATCATGAATGCCTTAACATATACATATACATCCAAACATGTATGTATGCATGAGTATACGGACAACCATGCACACCTTTACAAACACACACACAATCATTTACGCACAGCAATATATGCACAAGAATACTGTATCTATCATCTATCAATTGATCAATCTATCCATCCATCTACCTATAATTTGGAGGTACAGTTTTAGACATAATACACACGCTAAATTATATATTCATTGTATGGGTATATATATGTTTCTATATATAAGTACACAGCTGCATCTCAATTATTCTTGTACTTAACGAAAACCTGAGATATGTGAAAGGTAGCAGCACAAAAACAGCATCTAGGCCATCATTCTACTCCATAATAACTATGCAATAGAGGTGCTCAGTACTGAGAATCTCAGTACCACTATTAAATTCAGGCAATCTGGGCCTCTGATACAGACCCCACCCTGGAGGGCTCCTCTCCCTGTACTTTGGATGATCCCATTCTGACAAGCCCTAAAGGCTCATAAGTTCCATGAGGTTAGGGATTATATCTTTTATCTTGGCAGCATCAGTACCTAATCAATAAGCATATGTTAAGGGCCTGCTGTGCATCAGGTATGCTGTGAGGTCCTGAAGATACTAATACAAAAACGAGATAAGCTCTGACCTCTGACGTTTTACTTGAGGGAGGAAATGTGTTCATGTATGGGAAAATATAGATTTTATAAAAAACAAATAACATAGTGACTTAGAGTGGGACTAAAATTGGGATAAGCAGAAAAAGGCTTTTTAAAGGAGGTATCCCTGAGCAGAGGTTTGAAGAGGTTATTAAAGGTACAAGAGATAAGCAAGTGTAGAACTCAAGGCATGAGGCACAATCTGTTCAAAGACATAGCCAAAGGAGCTGAAGCATCATACGTGGGGAGCAGCAAATGTGGTTGGAGGAGAAGGAATGTGTAAGCAGTCTGGAAAAACAGCCTAGAACCAAACTGTGAAGGGCTTCAAATGCCTGAGTGTCTCTGATCCAAAATGCAGTGGAGTGTCACCAAAGCTTCTGGAGGAAAGGAATGACATTGTCGAGTGTGCACTTCAGGAAAATCAACTAAGCAGTTGAATGGAGGATGTATTGGAGAAGGGAAGGACTAGAGCAGGGAGACCAGTGAGGAATCTATTGTCCTCATTCTGGCAACTGCTAATGAGGTCGTGGACCAAGCATGAAATTTTAACGGCAATGGTCATTCGGACTACAGTAGTAAGCCAAATTTGGACAGTTGTTTCAGCTGTGTATAATTTAGAGTTTTAAATTATAACACTTCTTATGAAAAATGTAAAAATAAGCTAATTATTTTTTATTGATAGATGAATATATTTCACATGGACTCACACATATTCAAATACATTTTAAATCAAATTATTGATATGCATGGGGGCCTTAGCAAATAAAATTATCTAGCTACCTATCTATCCATCCATTTATCCACCTACAATCTACCTATCCACCCATCAATTATTGATGTGCATCTAAACACAGAACTATAAAGACACATGTGTTCATAACATGCATCCATATAAATATATACCATACATGCATGTGTGATTGTGAGAATACAAATGCACTACATATGTATATATGCATATTTTCCTGGGGTCCCGCATCCCTTAGTGGTAGCCCTAGAAAGGAAAATCAAAGATTTCCGAACTAGAAAAGGCTTGATGTAATTCAAGAAGCAGAACCAAGAATTTCATTCGCAAAGTAGTTGCTGTCCTCTTTTGGCAGGCAGACACAGTGAAAAAAGAAAAAAAATGGAGGTTTGAAGAAAGCTTCTAAAAGGAGATGGGGTGTAAGAATCCACATTGTTTGTATAAAGAATAAATAGTAGTAGGAGAGGACAATGGCTTTAATCTAACTCTACTAAATATTATTAAAAAACAAAAGAAATTCTAGTAAAGGGTTACTGTGAAGCCCCATTGGTTCATGGAGGTGATCCTGAGATTTTAGCAGCCCGTGCAAACAAAGGGCAAATTCTAGACCAGCATAGAAAGGCTTTCCAGTATGTTTCTGGTCACAGACATCATATCCATTATTTGAAGGTCAGACTAGAAAAGTCTAGAGAGGTACAACACATAGCTAAAGGGAAGATTTTGAATATTTGGGGCTCAATAGTGTTTGAAGATCATCTACTAAACTCTAGAGGAGTGGCTGTAATCTGTGAAACTGGAAGATGTGCATAGGGAAGTAATCCAAGCTCATTAAAGTATTGCTATAAGTTTAAGTAACAAAAGAAGCAATTTAAGAACCTGGAAAAAGATACTATCCTCCACAGCAGGTATCAGGAGGAAGCAGAATTAGGATCATAGATTTAGAGTGGAGGGGATATTAGAAGCTATTTAATCCAATGACTTCAATTTATAGATAAAAAAAATCAAGGCCAAGAGGAGTTAAATGACTTATATAAGGTCATACAGGTAATATATGGCAGAAGCAGGATATGGACTCAGATCTATTAACTCCAAAGCCCTTACTTTTTCCATTGTACTGAGTGCCAAATCAAAAAATATGAAATTATATACACAATTATGCAAATTTATAAACAAGAAATCTATTTCATTTTATCCTGAAGCGTGGAGGAGAGAGACATTATATACCTGTCTCTCAGCCAAACTTCTCTCTCTAATACTGCCTCCTAATTAATCTCAGTAATAACAAAAGCATCAATTGATAACTTTGTTTTCCAAAGAGGTTTTTGAAGGAATTCAGCCCAGGAAGTATAAAAACAGCCTTTTATTCTGTGATAAATACCAGAAGCTTCTTGGGCTTTGATCTCTTTACAGAAAAAGCATCATTACCATTCTAAACTGATAACAGACCATTTTTTCCCCCCATCTTCCTCTTTTCCCTAGGATTAATTAGAAGTGAGGCTATTGTCACCATTTCCTTCTTTAGGCACACTAAGGGGCTCTTTCTATTTCAGTATATCAAGCATGTAGTTCAATGCTCAATAAATTTTTCAGGTGGAGTCTGTAACAAATGGAAAGTAAAATGAATTTTATTAACCATCAGACATGTATTTTTTCCAAGAAATCTGAAGTAGGGAGCCTATTTGGAAGGCAACCATAAATCTTAGAAATATATTGGTAGGGAACCAGTACCAAGGTATCAAATGCACCATTTCGTACAGCATGATGGTCTTTAAATAGAAGATTTAGATACACGATGCTCAGAATGACTGACAAGGAATTATCCTTATCACCTCTCACCACTTCTTTTTCAGGGCTCTCCATTCTTGGGGCTAGATGAATATTTTTAGTGTCTTGATCGTTTGTTATTGTTTGTTGAAATCTTTTTTTGAGAGAATCTACACTCAGCTAACTACTTACTGTCTTTAACAGTAAAATACATGTTGTAATGGACTTCCTTTTAGGAAAATTTACAGTTAACTATAAATTGCCCTTATAAGTGTGATTACTTTTTAATTATTAAATTTAAATCTATTAAATATCACTGAACCTCGGAAATAAAGAATTTTGGTACCATATAGTCTAACCATCTAACCTGTCACTAACTACACATACAAAACAAGGGCTCTTCCTGTCTCTGCTTACAAATATCCAGCCAGGGGAAGCTCCACCACCTCCCAAGGTGACCTATTCCACTTGGGCACCAAAGTAATTGGCAGTTAATTGTTAATGCATAAATTGGTGGAAATGAAGACCACGCCCTACAAGAGGGGCAGAGCAGCCTCGGTCAGAGTCTTATACCAATGGACTTTGGACTAGTTGTTACAAATTTAATTGAGGTGTCTAGGGTGTTCAGGAGGACTAGCACCTGTGGTGTGAGGATTTGTGGAGCCCTTTTCAGGACTGCTCATCCACTTTTGATGTTCGCCTTATTCCCCAGACTCTCACCTGTGGCTCCAAAAAGCTGTAGCATATGCAGTGGCCATACCCTGGCAAACCCTTAAGCAGATGTGCTAAACCAGGTTGAGGTTAACTGACAGGCTTCAAACCTGTTGGTGAATTAGGGGGATGTCTACCCAAAGCATGTGAAGACTTCCCCCAGCAGACTGGACAGGTGAGAACAATTTGTTCCAACAGCCATGAAGGCGATTGCAGCAGGCGCTGTGAAGCACTTAGAGCTTGGTCAGCCATGGAAGACACCAAGTTCATCCACTGCATTCAGGGCTACCAAGAGTCATCTTGACTTCTAAGACGTCTTGCCACTGGACTTTGATGACTCGGGGAGAGAGAGAAAGGCTGATGACTTTTTGCATCTCTGGCTCACTTGTATCCAATTCAGGTGCAAGTCAAGACATCACCACATGATGTTATCGGTCCTCTTCACAAACAAAGGACAAACCAAAAATATAATTACAATGTAATTTTGAGGAGTCCTCCCTCCCTACCTTATATCTGACTTTAAGCATAAATTTCTATCTTTAACTTTCATTCATTTCTCCTTTTTCTCCTAACAGCAACTAGAACAATTCTAATCCCTCTTTTTTATGTCAGCCTTTAGAATACTATATTTGAAGACAGATATAATAGCCCCCTGAGAATTCTCTTCTCCAGGCTAAATGGCCCTAGTTCCTTTCACTGCTAATCAAATAAAATGCACTCAAGGTCCTTCACCATCCTAGTGGATGCTTTCCAACTTCCTGGTATCACCAGGTTATTAATAGGAGACCCAACTAGTTCAAGTAATAAAAGGCAACACTTCTATAGCCTTTAAACACTTGCCTGTGCTTTTGGTATTCTTTGGAACCTCATTTCTCAGCAGAAGCCTGGAATGTAGTGAGTGTTAATGAATGCTTGCTGACTCCTGTCCAAGGGCTTATAGCCATTACCTGTTTTGAGGATCAAATTACTGTCAGCTAGGTAACAGCTACGATTCTTTTAATTTAATAGAAGAAGAAAGTGAGGTTCAAAGGTTAAGCAACCTGATTATTGTCATACATATACTTTATGTCCCAGCCAGGATCACAATCTTCAACATTCTGACTCTAAATAAAGTAGTCTATTTACTTACATAGGTGCAATCTCCCTCTAAATATCTAGCTCAAGGGAGAATAGGGCAATCTAACACAGGGATAGCAGTAATGAAGTTAACTATGTAGGTAATACTGAGGTACCTTTCTGGTACTAGGTGGGGGAAATTCAATTGAAAAAAAATGCTAATGGCCTTTAAGAACAGAAACTTAAAAACAAATTAGGGCTGATAATTGAATAACATAATTTATTTTACAGAAATCATATCACTTTATACAATGTCACGGAATGAAACAATTTCAATATGATAGTAGTATGTTGCTAAGGTACTCTAGGTATTTATTGTTGCTGAATCTGTGATCCAGAACAAGGTGTCAAACTTGGGGCCCAAAGTTTCCATAACAAAACAGAATTCCCAGGTGTGGCATAAACAGATTAAAATGTAAATGGAAAATGTATAACAAAATAAATAAGAATACAACAAAGATAATGTTAATGTGTGGCTTTCTAAGTCAACATTAAGCTTACTGGATCATTTCTGTTCCAGTTTGATGCCCCTGATTCAGGGAAATACGAAATGGAAACTTCCTCTCTTGATGAAGATTAGCCAGTCATTTGTAACTTGTCCCTAAAGAGTTGCCTAAGGTATAGAGAGGTTAAGTAATTTTCTCAGAGTCACAAAGTTAGTATCTGAAATAAACAAGATTGTTTTCCTGACTCCAATGTTTGTCCTTTATCTAGTTTGAGAATTTATCTATCTCTTACAAGCTAGTCATGTGCATTTTACATTGCATGTCAATAACTGTTCCAGGAGGGTAGAACTGGTGTCAGAGACAAAATCTGAATCAACATCTTCTCTGATCCAAACTCTGAGCTTTAGTTACCATGTTGTGCTGAATTTAAGGAAGATCTGTGTACCTAAAAACAGCCAGTTATTATAAACCACAACACCTTTTACACTAGGCTTTTCTTTTGTCTTTTTTTTCCTGACATTTTCTAAAACTGAACCTTAATTATATAATTAGGACCATAGGAGACGGAGCTGAACAAGATATCAGAGACCACCTATTCTATTCCCTCATTTTTCAGATAATGAAAAAGAGGCTCAGGGAGTTACCATGATTTGCCTAATGTCCTCTCTTTAGTAAATGTTAAAAGTAGAATTTGTAACCTGGTCTTTTGACTTCACAGTGTTATTCTCACCCTGCTGAGGTGGATTAAGTCCCATTGTATGCATCTTGAGGCCCCCTTTAGCTATAGGTGCTGTGAAATTGGCTTCATATAGCGAAAGGATGGGCAGAATAATGGTGGGATCATCAGGATGGAAGCTTTAATTAAAAAGACAAAAGCCACATGCTTATTTAATATGTGAGAGCCTCTTTCTTCTAAGAAGAGCTTTCTCCCTCCTCCCAATACCTCTCCCACACAGACACAAGCTTCTCTAGTTCTCCCCCTATCTTTGCCTCCTACACATAATGTCAACACTGCTGTTATACACAGATATTATCAGCAATTTAACTCATCTTAAAGCTATCCTGGCAGCATACCATGAGTGACTAGAATAAAAAATGTTGTCACTGCAGATTAAGAACATTTTACCCTCCTTAAAAATTGGATTCCATTAGGAATACACATACACACATATATACATATATGCATACACAAATATATGTTTGTACATATACTCTGTGTGCTTGTGTGTATGAATGATTTCTTTGTTTTCTTGGTCTGTATCTGTGATCCAGGGCAGAGGTATCACAAATTCTGGGCCCATGGGTCCCATGTCACAGTAAAATTCCCTGACGTAACAGAATTAGATTAAAATATAATTGGTAAATGTATAACAAAATAAATAAAAATATAATACAACATAGATAATGTTAATTTGTGGCCTGCAGGAATAATTTCTACTTGAATTTGACATACCTGATACAGGAAACTCTTTAATGTAAATTATCTCTCTTGATGAATATTATATATATATATGTATATGTATATGTATGTATACACATGTGCATTTGTGTATATTATATAAATATACACATACACACATGTATATAAAGATATATTCAGTAGCCATTAGAATATTGTGTGCATATATATATATATAAGTATATATACACACATATATGCTTTCAGAAAGAGAGAGAGAGAATTTTAAAAGAACATATTATTCTAATGGCTCCTGAAGAAAGGATAGGTATAGAGGGTGTCCAGATTTACATATTGTAAGTTTCTGTGGATTCTTCAAATAAGATGACATATTAGCCCAAAGAACTACCCTTCCATCCCACTCCAAAACATGAAATCCCCTCCTTTTAGTCTTTTCCTTCTTTTCCTTTAGTCCTTCTCTTTTATCACTTAACCTCACTAAACCCGTTTCCTCATCTTCATAATGAAAGAGGTAGGACGTGATATAGCTTAAGGTTCATTAATCTTTGGATGCTGTCTAGAGCATACCCCACCATAATTCTAATTTGCCCTCTTCAGGATTCATCCAAGACAGATTCCACATTGGAATGGCTGAACACAGTCCCAATTTGAGTGTCTTGTCCATGATGAGAGAGCTACACTATTACAGAGGCAGCTCTTCTGAACCCAACTGTTCTGACTCTAATGCTGGTCCTCTATCCAATACTGGACCCCACTTTTGTCCCTCCAAATCTTTTATGCACATTACAACATAAGCATGTATGTGGGGCACATGACCTATGGTCAGGCACTCAATAATATGCAAATATGCCTCTCACACATGTGCGACTATGTGGGAGCTATAGCCCTTCAGGTGCAGAGGTGACTTTCACATTCTTTGTGGATCCACAATGGTTACAACCACCACTGTGATATAGAAGGCAGGAGATAAGTCAAGTGACTTGGTCACTCAATATTCTATGCCTCCTCTAGTAACCTCTTCCCCACCTCTCTCTGTCACACTGGCTTCTCTGTTCCTCTGGTTATCAGATCCCAATTCTTTTCTGGGTAAGGCAAGGATTGGACCTTCTTTCATGCTTCTGGGAGATAGTTCTTTTGACCAAGCTTACTGTAGCCAGGCCAAAGGAAAACAATTAGACTTAGGATTTGTTTGTTTGTTTTTGTTTTTGTGAGGAAATTGGGGTTAAGTGACTTGCCCAGGGTCACATACCTAGTAACTTGTTAAGTGTTTGGTCTGAGACTGAATTTGAACTCAGGTCCTCCTGACTCCAGGGCTGGTGCTCTATCTACTGCGCCATCTAGCTACCCCAATTTGTTTGTTTTATTCCACTTTTTAAAAACTTTTATAGCCACCTTGTTTTCCTGACACTCTGGTTGATCAGTCACTTAGTTAGTAAACATTTATTAAGCACCTGCTATGTGCCAAGCACAGTACCAAGCACTAGCGACACAAAGAAAGGCAAAAAACAGTCCTTGCCCTCAAGGAGCAGATAATCTAATGGGGGAAGACAACATATAAAAAGAAGCCAAAAAGAGGAGTGTGGGGAGAGAGTATTTAACACAGGTTTGTGATGAGGTCCAGAAGAGTCCAGCTGAATAGGTAATGGAGAAATAGTTGGACTAGATGCTTTCCTTATGTGGAAAATCTGGGAGGATCTCTCCACTCTCCTATCTCCACCATCTTCAATAAGAGATAGGGAAGTACCCAAGAAAAATGAGTAATGAAGAGGTGTGAATTCTATGGTTAATGTGGTCTTGGAGAAAGATGAGGGCCATGGGGAATATGATAAAGTCCAGAGGAGTGTGGATAGGTGAGAAATAAAAGAGATTGGTATAAGTAAGGAAGATAAAAGAATAAAATTTTAATATTTAACAGACGCACTTTTAGTCCCCAAACATTACATTCTACCATCAGCTCTTCATGGTTAGGGAAGCAGGATCAGCAAGGGAAAAAAAAAGCCCTGGATTCACCCCTTCATTAAATGTGCTTCATACTCCTCGGATTTGCACTTATTCCAACTCTAGTTGTACTACACTGACCTCTTGCCCAAAGTAATACTCAACATCTCCATCAAATGGCTAGACATTCATGATTTCGCAAGACAAGTAGATGGAATTATTTGAAGACATCTCATGTGGGAGAGAATAGAAGAAAAAAATGGTGATGTCTGAGATTCTGAATTACCTGCACTGACCAAGGAAATTTTAATCATTTTGAAAGTCAATGATCCATGAATTAAAATAGTTGTAAGATAACTTTAGGCATGGTATGATAAGGGCTCCTGAGAAGTTATAACTGGCTGTTGAACAGACAATGTTATGTTTTCAGTCACCTCAAATTACATACTTATAAATACAACTGAATTAGAAATTGTTTCCTAGCACATTGGTTCTTCACTATATATATGACAAATATGTTCCCCATTTTTAAAGTGCAGCAAAAAAAAAATAAGCTGTCTTAACTTATTTGAATATTTTAAATTTGTTGTTAAACCAGAAAAGTCAGGCATTTTAAACAGAGATGCTGTTTAAAATATTGAAGAACAGTTTCATTCATAATGAATTTATCTAGGAATACAAAGAAAGAATTGTATCAGAATTTTCAGTATGGCCAGTCCTTCACAGAAGATTTAGGAGTGTCCCTGAATGAAAATACATGTAAATTTACATTTTAAAATGTAATAATATTTTAAAAGCTTGAAAGAAACTCAATATTAATAGGACACATTTATCAATTCTTTTGTGATGGAAATAATTGCCCCTTAATTTATCTATTTTGTTAGTTTCTACAGAGGAGCATACCGAGGTGTGAGTAGACTGTGACATAGAGGTGATAAGGAATCTCAAAGAAAACATATTGTCCAAAAAGAAAATACGCCTAAGTACACTGAGGGAGAACCAGTACACGTTCTATGTGCTCAAAAAAAGCAATAAAGAATCACAACTCCTAACATTTTGAGTGAAATACCTGTCAAAAACATTTTGAAGATCTGGACATGATTTTTATGAAAAAAAAATAGAGTAAGTATGGATGTGTTGCAATTTGAACTGTTGGAAAGAATATCCTTTTTGATGAGATCAGAGATCTTCCAAATTATGTTCATTAAGCTTTAAATGATTTCCTGCTGACCATCAGGGAATGTCAGAGTTGAAGAGATCATCCAGTACAGCCCTGACCTGAACAAGAATCCCTACTACTACATCCCTGGCACGTGGTCATTTGGGCTCTACTTGAAAAGCTCTGGTGATAAGTAATCCATTATGTCCTGAAGGAGCACATTTGACATCTGGATAGTTCTAATTGTTAGGAAAATCTCATTTACATTAATTTGAAATCTGTCTCTCCCCAAATCCAAACTTTTTAATCTAGCAATTGATGCCTCCCACAGTTTATCCACTTAATGAACATTTCTTGTCTATCAAAAGCCCCCCAAATACCCCATGTTCTGTAATCAGACCCTTTTTTCACTGTATCTTTTAGCACTCTCCAATCTTTTTCTCTGTCTCTCTCTTCATACACAAAAACACCTACACACACACACACACACACACACATATATACACATATATATACACTCACATAAACATATATATATATACACCCATATGTACATACACATATATGTATGTATACATATTCCCAACTATTCTTTGACCATTCTATCTCCTCTCCCTGGTTTATAGAATCAGAGTTGAACTTGGCTCTATGGGGATTCAGCCATTTGAGTCAATTCATATATGAACAGGAATCTCCTCTATAACATCTTAACCTATGTTCATGCAACCTTTGCTTGAAGACATTTGGTAATGGGTAGCTGATGATCTCTTTGAAAAGATTATTCCACTTTTGGACATCTCCAATTGACAGAAGGCTTTTTGGTACACTGACCTAAATTTTTCTTCCTTGTAACTTCTACTCATACCTCCTTGGAATACCCATATTATAAATAAATTATTTTACTCTCCAGGCTAGTTTCTTCAACTCATTCATGCACAGCATGTCATTTCTTTTATCCTTCTGGGTTTTTTTTTTTGTCTGGAAACAGTCCATCTTATCAATGCCATACCTTTTTTCTCCATCTTTCAGAGCTCAACTCTTCCATGAAGTTTTCCTTGTATACCTTATCCCACACTGCATTTTATTCTCTCTCATTTCTGTTCAACATTTTTGGAAATTAACACACTACTTAAGCTATATGGTTCTCTGTTTCATTTATGCATGTTGTATGGTTCTAACTAGATTGCAAACTCTTGTAGGTATGAACCACATGACAAAATACAGAATATTATAAAAATCTCAGTGCAGTTTTAATCTATATACATACTGTAATTTGTGTCTTAGGCACTTTACCTTCTGAAATCTACTACATAGTAGTTGAAACAAGATATGTGAACAAAAAGCTGCAATGAAAGGCAAGATGTGACAAGTACTAAGTGAGTAGTAGATATTATAAGTACTCTAGGATAATTACTCAAATATAAATGGCTTTTATAACAATTCATTGGATGTTAGATGTACATTTTTAAGAAAACTATATAAAAGAATGGTTTCTATTAAAAATAACTGCAGAGCTACAAAATATTTGGGAGTATACCTTTGGAGAGTCATCAAGGGGTTACATTAATGTAGCTATGAAATACTCTTTGCAGGAATAAATACAGAACTAAGTAATTGAAAAAAACATTAATTCCTTGTGGGTAGGTCAAGCCAAAACATAAAAATGACAATACTACTTTAATTAATTTCCTTAATCAATGTTGTACCAATCATACACACAAAAGAATCCTTTTTAGACCTTGAAAAAATAACAACACAATGCATATAATGGAACAAAAGATTAAGAATCTCAAGAGTAATAATGAAAACACCGTGTGGGAAGGGGACTATTAGTATCAGATCCCAAACTGTAATATAAGGCAGTAATCACCAAAATGATTTAGTGCTCTAACAAAAGATAGAGTTCAATAAGTAGAAGATATTAAGTACATAACACAGAGAAAAATCTAATAGCATAGTGTTTTATAAACCCAAAATTTTATAAACTCCTGTTAGTGTAAGGACTACTCTCTACTTGAAAAACAAAAATGATGACAACAATGAACACAAAACCTTAAACAAATAGGGAAAACTAGACAGGAGTCTGGAAGAAATTAAGTTTAGACCAACATCTCACACCAAACATCAAGATAAGTTCCAATCTGATGTACTGCCATTCCCCAATAGGAAAAATAAATCAAAGGTTATGAATTGATAGTTCAAGGAAGAAATCTAAGCTTTCAACAATCTTATGAAAAATGTAATAAATCACTATTAGAAAATGAAATTTAAAGCAATTTTGAGGTTCTATAGCAAAGATGACAAAAGAGAAAAATAACCACTAATCAAGGGTCTATGGAAAATTATTATTGCACTGTTGATGAAACTGTGATTTGATCTAGCCATACTAGAAAGCAATTTGGAGCCATGTTCCCACAATGCATAATATGAAAGTTTGGTCCAGCTATATACATGATTGATTCCCCTGTTGCAAAATAAAGAGGAAAAGAATCTTTATGAACAAAAATAATTCTAGCAGCTCTTTTTGTGGTAGTCCCAAATTAGAAACTAAAGAAGTAGCTTCCTATTTGAGTACAGCTAAACAATTTGTGATATATGACTATAATGGGATATTATTTTGCCATCAGAAATGATCAAATAAAAAGTTTTTGAGAAAACCGAGGAGGCCATTACAATAATAATCTTTCAAAAATAATCTTTCAAAGTAAAATGAGCAGAAGTACAATTCATACATCAGTAACAACATTTTAGAGAAAAAAGCAACTTTGAAAGAATTTAAATTCTGATCAATAATAAAATGATAAAACACAAGTCCAAACAAAGATGATAAAACACTCTGCCCACCATCTGAAAGAGGTCGTGAACTTAAAATGCAGAAAGAGGCATACATTTTTTAGATCCATCTAGTGTGGGAATTTGTTTTATTAGCATATGGAGCTATATATTGAGACTGTTATCTTTTTAAAAATTTGTTCAATGGGGAAGGGGGGAAGTGTGAGGAACAGCTGAATAAATAAATATATAAATCCACAGGTTAGATATAGATAGATAATTGGAAAATGAGCAAAAATGTCCATACCTCATAAATATAACATAAAACATATTTCCATCAAAATTATAAAATAATTACAGAGATATAATAGGTAACAAAGTAGTAGATTATTAGTTAAATAGTGAAAGGAGCATGTAGAATTAATTTCTAAACTAAATGATCAGAATATTTATCTTAGACATGAAATATTTTCCCTGATCTCTACAAAGTAAATGAAGTTTGGTTGTTTGTTTTATATAGGACTATTCCACATAAGCAACTGTTTTTACAAAGGCATGGAAAAGGAAAACTCAAGGCAAGTTCAGGTGATGAATATGAAATTAGGTTGGTTGAATGAGAGTTTTTTGTTTGGTTTTGTTTTGTTTTTTGAGTTATAGAGAAATAACCCAAGGAAAGATTAAATAGTATCTTGATTGCTAGTTTAAAAATATGGACTTTATTTTGTAAGCAAATGGAAATCTATCAAAGGTTTTTCAACAGATTCTAGAAAGATTCATCTATCAGTGATGTGAAAGATGAATTAGAAGGATTGGTAAGATCAAAGGCAGAAAAACAAGTCGGGTGTGAATTCCAATAGTTCTGTAGAAGACAATGAAGTCCTGAATTAAGATTGTGAAAGAAAGAATACAAAGTAAGGCACATGAAAAATATTGTAGAAACAACTTGGCAACTGATTTCATGTGGAAGCCAGCAGGAAAGATGAGTCCAAGATTATTCTGAGGTTTCCAGTATGTATAAATGAGAGAATGACTGTAATATCAAAAGAAGTTGAACAGCCCAGTAGAAGAATCTACTGTAGAGAGTAAATAATAAGTTTAACTCTAGTTTTGTTGTGTTTGAGCTAATGTCAAGACACTGAAGTGAAAAGATACAGCAAGAAGCCAGAAATTGGGGCTCAATAGTTACTTCCAGATTAATTGAACTCTTCATCTTCGTTTTGTGGCTCTTCTTTAGCAGAATATGTCTATGTTAATTAAGTAACATTCTGCTACTGAAACATCAATTATATTGTTTGTTTGCAATTATATTAAGGTTTCTACCAGAGCTTACAATATATTATGTTTAAATGTTATGAATATTTTTACAGATTATTTTCTTAAAAATACAAATTTACCATATGATGGAACTTTTATATCATTCATGTAACCATGAATGTTTCATTATCATTACCAGAAATTTTAATTCAGACAACTAAATTGGATTGTTTTCCTCCCTTTGGATAGGATAGTCAGTTCTCATTGTTTGGTTAACCAATTCAAATTCAGTAGTCATGACCTATGATTTCCTTAGGGAGATACCCATTGTAGCAGCAAGCCACACATTTCTACACACTTGGAATTCAAAGGCACTGAGGCAAAAACTGTCAAAACATTACCAAAGTTGAAAAGGAAATATGGTTCATTAGTCTACGAACTGATGTGTTATGGACCTCATTGTGATCAGCCTAGAAATTTAAATCAAGTTCTAAGTTCATGTAAGACTATAATAATTTTGACTATTAGTTTTTAAATCATGTCTGAAACAAAAATATCTGCAATTGTGGTCATTTATCACAAGGTCATAATGAGTGTCTACCATGTCAAGAAAATCAATGATCAATTTATAAAATATCATTAATTTAGAAGAAATATCTCCAACTATTTCCTTATTTTTGACTATTTTGGACAATGTAGCATCATTGAGCCAAGTCTTCTCTCCTTAACACAGAATGAAGCTGTGAATGATTCAGCATTCATAAGTGGTTAATTTTTAGGAAAAAAAGATTAACTCAAAGTTAAAAATACATAGAATATTCCAGAAATCTTTGCCTTGATTTCTTAAATTCATTCATGCATGCATGGTATTCTCAGTTGTTTACACTTACAGCCATTCTCAGAAGGGTCTTATTTTGCAAGTTCCTGACTTATTAGAAAATTTACATGTCAATACTTAGAATCATTCATATTACTATTTTTTTTAAACTTTAAGAACATAGAACTAGAAGAGCACAAATGTGGGCTGTGGAGTAGAAATCAGGAGAGGTATTATAAATTATGGCAACCCTGCTCAAAATCTTTGTTCCTTTATTTCATTCATTCTAATAAGCTGTCAAATGACTTTAAGAAGATATACACAGAGAAGATGACTTTGAGTTTGACAATGTAGACGTACATATATATCACACATATCATTTTTAGAATAAGTCATATTATTTTATCTTCTGTGGGAAAGTACGTTATCAAACTGTTCCAGAGTTTTCGTGGGCAACATTTCAGAGCATGTGTTATGCCACTGAAGGCAAAGTAAAGGAGATAAGTAAGTAAAGCACCAGGGAAAAGAAAAGAGGATGATGATAAATGACATTCTGAAATAAAAAGTAATATGGTACAGTCGGTTGTAGAATTGAAGAAGTTTCAAATTGCTACCAATGTTTGAAATAACTTAGGTCTCTGGGTTTTCTCTTCTTTACATTTTCCTGCCATGTTACAATTCTGAAAACACCAATGAGTCAGAGAATGTGACTCATTTAGCCTCACAGTTTTACCATAAGGAAACTGCCAAACAGATTCGGTTATGACATTCAGTCAAACAATAAGCATTAATAATTACTATATGCCAGAACTGTGCTGAGAACTAGGGATTAAAGAAAGGCAAAAACACTGTATCTTCATGGAAATGAAAAAAAAAAAACAATCAATCAACTACATTTCAAGAACATAAGAAACATACCTTAAAAGAAGCATGCGAGATTATAGTATGGTGTGATAGATCATGAGTCACCAGGTCTGGGTGCATCACAGGGGGATATCAGAGAATTCATCCAAAATCTTTTTTGTGCCTCTAATATATTGATATATAGGTGATGAGTTAATGTGCATTATTTATTTTGTTGCTATTGATTTTATGCCAAGAATAAAAACACTATAGGCAGTATCCAAACGTACCTATCCTTTCTTTGGAGAATCGAATCCATTACGCCAAGGTCTCATGACTAGTGTACACTCAAAAATATTCAAGAATGAGGTAGAGTTTTTTCAAGAGTATAGAGACTTGTGAACTGCCCTGATGGGGTAAATCCACAAGTTCACATGCCAGTTAATAAATCAACATAAACAAAGGAATATTTTGAGTAGAGGGATACATCATTAGACTATTTGAGAAACACAGAAAGCTCTCACCTCCTCTGCATTTCTGCCTGTGAGGTATATGTGCATAATTGCCGGGATAAATGTTAAATTCCCAAGGGCTAGATCCCTTTTTATGGCATAAATTATGATGAATATCTATCTATGCTAAAGAGTGGTTAAATTAAGTGAGAAAAGAAAACTCATTGGGGAGGGATGGGTGTACTGATGTATTTAAACGGCTCTCATATAAAGGGAAAAAGAATTGTTCTTTTTGCCATCAGAGGGAAAAATAAAGACAATGGGTGAAAGTTTCAGAAATGCTAATTTTGTTTCAACATAAGGGATGGAAAAGGAAAATACCTAATAAATAGAACTATTCAAAAGTGGAATGGTATGTCTTGGTGTCAACCTGGTTTTCCCTCAAAAGATGTCTTAAAGAAAATACTGGATGAATGATTGTCATAGATATTATAGAGGAGAGTCTCATCTCAGAACAAATTGGAATAAATTACCATTAATATCCTTTCCACTTTGCAGATTTTATATTCTAAGATTATGTTATTTCTCACCCCAAGGGCAGTCATTTTACTACTATGTCACATTATCTTTCAACCTTTGGGAAGGTGAATAAATAAATAAAATATAAAAATACAAAAAATAAATTGCAAAATAGTAAATGTGCTTTTTTTTTGTTGTTTTCTGAAGAAGGGAGGTGTGTTCCTTTAGGGAGAAGAAAAGAGTCAGTTGCATCAGAATGGGGAAGGTCAGGTCAATGAGTCAACAAGCATTTATTAAGCCTTTATTATGTATGAGGTGCTATGATGTATGGACGTTCTTAAGAAAGGGGAAAAAATAAGTACCTCTCCTCAAAAAGTTCACATTCCAATAGGAGAAATAATATGCAACCAAGCATATATAAATAAGATACATTCAGGGTAAATAGGAGGTAATCCCAGAGGGAAGGTATTAGCTGTTCAAGGCACCAGGAAAGGCTTCTTGAACAAAACAGGATTTGAGTTAAGTTTTAAAGGAAGCTAGGGAATTCAAGAGATGGAGGCACAGGAGGACAGTATACCAGGTATTCGATATAGCTAGTAAACAGCTACTAACTACCAAAATTTCAGAAAGCACTTCAGGAGTCCTACAGTTGCCAGCTTTACCACGAAAAGAGATGTCCAAGATGTCCAAGAGGTACAGATTCAATGTTTAACTCACTTGGGAAAGCATATTGAAGCATCAGGGATTGCTGAAAACTTGGGGAATGGAACCACCAACAGTGACATTTAAATTCTGTACTTTATTTTCAGCTCACTATTTATTCAAGTCTGAAGAACAGAGAGAAAACAATATGCTGCCTGAAAAAAAAAAACTGATTTCTTTGCATCATTTTAATCCTAGGAATTGGATCAGACTTGCAGAAGCTTACCTGAATCTTCATCTCAGAAAGTGAACAGTTTTACTTCAAGTGACCAAGATTTCAAATCCCCCTTCCCATCACCACCAAAAAAGACATCCTGCTCTGCATTTGTCAAAAACCATGAATGTCTATGGAAGCAAGTAGTAGCCATGTCCAGAAACATGGAAACCTCTCTCAATGATGTGCTGCTTATGGTAACAGAGAGCCCCTTCCATCTCGCATTTCATTCCTGGGCACCGGCGGTGTGGGCAGAAACTCAAATGAAAGGTTGTGCCTCTTTCGTAGGAGCCAGCTCACTCAGTCTCAGAAGAAATCTTTTTCTTTGGAGGAGAACTTTAAGGCTTAGGAGGAAACAGTAAAAGGATTTGACTTTGAAGAAGAAACTTTAGTAAAAGGGACTCAGAGCCAGGAGATGGTGTGTTCTATGTGAGGGAGAGAAAGAAATCAACTTGCACCGGATTGCAGAGTACATGGAGGGAAGCAAAATGTAAGAAGACTAGAAAGGCAACAAGTGGCTGTTTTGCAGAGGACTTCACAAACCAAGCAGATGAGTTTACATTTAATTTTGGAGATAATAGGGAGCCATTAAAATTTACTGAGTAGGGAAGTGACATCATTAGACCTGTGCTTTAGGAGCAGCTGAGTGGAGTGTGGACTAGAATGTGGAGAGAATTAAGTCAGAGGTAGCAACAAGTTGGCTATAGGCTGTCATGTGTGAAGTTATGAATGTCTCAACCAGTGTGACACTTGCGTCAAAAGAGAAAAGGGGATGTATACAAGAGATGTGGTGAAGGTAGAAATGAAAAGACTTGACAATAAATTGGATATTTAGGATAAATACAAATGATGAGTAAAGAAAGACACCCGGGTTGCAAGCCTAGGTTAAAGGAAGCGTGGTGATTTCCTCAACAATGAGGGGAAGTTTTGGGGAGGGAAAATAATGATTTTGTTTTTAGAAATGTTGAATTCAACACATATATTAGACATCTAACTTGAGTTAACCAGTTAGGCAGTTGGAAATGTGAGCCTAAAGGCCAAGAGAAAGGTTAGGGTTGAAAAATACATCCGAGAATCATCTAGATAATAATTGAACTTGCGGAACATGCTGAGATCACCAATCAAAAGTTTATATATAGAAAGAGAGAGAATAGGAGAAGGCCGGTGAATAACATTATTTGTTTCAATGTAGTGTGATACAAGGTTATGGGATGAGAGGAGAAGGTGTTATTTTAAGTCTGAAGAGGAATTATAGGTTTTGGAATAGCTGATATGATGAATCAGACAATGAATCAATCATGTAAGTATAAAAGATTGCTTTGTTGCTTTGAGGGCCCAGTTGAGATTACGCAGTATAAATTTGTCATAGACTCAGCCAGCAGGTTTTCACAATTTTCTCTTTTTGTAGTTCAATTGTTTCAGTTGTGACCAACTCTTCGTCACTCCATTTGTGGTTTTATTCATAAAGGTATTGGACTGGTTTGCCATTTCCTTCTCTAGCTCATTTTAGAGTTGAGGAAATGAGGCAAACAGGGTTAAATTACTTTTCCAGGGTCACAGCTAGTGTCTGAGCCCAGATTTGGACTCAGGAGTCTTCCTGATTCCAGGCCGAGCAGTGTCTTCACTGTGTCACCTAGCTGCCTTCATAATTTTCTCTACTTCTATTTAACAGACTTTACATAGGAATGAAAGCAATTTATGGAGAGAATAATTCAAAGCTAGGCCTTGGCATAAAAAAACTTGAATGTAGAAAAATGTATAGAGTTTAACTCCACCAAGGGGTCAAGATAGGGAAAGGAGAAGAAGGTATCTAGTGAATGACATGCTCATTTCTACATATAGCTGAGGTAGAACGCAGGTGTAGGTCATGTAAAATGAATAAATTGAGAAAATGATGAGTAGGAATATTTGAGAAAGTGTCAGTAATTTGAAATGCCCTATAATGAAAACAGGAGTTGGGGGAGAGAGAAAGATCTTGATTCAAGCATTTAACTCAACAAAGTTCAAAACGTCAGGGTTTTGCATTATGTATTGGAGAATTTTGCACGTAGATCAGCAGAGACAAGAGCTCCATGGACTGGTAGTGTTTCATAGTTTTCTGAAAGTAGTAAAACTATTTCCAGTTAAACTGTAATAATAAGAATTGCTTCATGTCTTGTAAACTGCAAAGGTAAAATCTTTCATACTTATCTAGAACTTTATAGCTGGCAAAGTTTTTTTTTTTTTAACCTTCTATGATTCCACTTTGCTCTCAAAACCACGAGATAAGAACTATAAATATTAACACTAAGTTAGAGACAGGGCAGCTAGATGGCCAGGTGGCTAGAATGCCTGAGTTAGGATGGCTTATCTTCCTGAGTTCAATTCTGACCTCAGATATTTACTATCTGACCCTGGGCAAGCCATTTAACCTTATTTGCCTCAGTTTCCTCATCTGTAAAATGAGCTGGAGAAGGACACGGCAAACTACTTCAGTATTTTTGCCAAGAAAACCTCAAATGGGGTCACAATGAGATAGACATGACTGAGAAAGCTAAACAACAACCACAACACAGATGGGGGAAAAGAGCCTCATAAAGGCCATCTCTGGTTCTATAACAAACCTTAAGTATTTTCTTCTTTATTGTGTTACCCTCAAATTAGTTCTGAAAGTCATGACGACTGTCCAAGTTCCTAAGGCAAAGCAGAAGGGGGAAAGGGTGGGGATCTCTCAACTCTCTACAGGTCTATGCCTGTCATATTGTATTCTTTACTGTACAAATTAAGACTTCTATAATTGATCCCCTGTGAATTGAAGAATATGTTAGTGAAGTTTCTACTCAGTAACAGATACTGAAGATCCCACATCCACCTGGAGCAGGGAAGAATAAAATAGAAAATATGAGAAATCCCCAAATTATATCCAGGGACTTGGGTCAAAGAAGTCTTTGACAAAAGGTACCTCTGATAAGGATCAAATGACACAGGCCTTATTGTTTTTTGTTGGTTTGTTTTTTTACTAGGGTTTCCCTGCCAGCGTTTGATTGTCCAATGGCCACTACCCTCCAATCCCAGCAGGCATACCGGGTCCTTCTCTCCACTATTTGGTTGTCTTCTCAAGTCTCAAGTTTTACCCCATTTCTAACTTTTCTTCCCTAAAACATGGTCCACATTCTCAATAATATAATATGGTATTGAGTAAGTTTACATTGGAATGAAGGATCAAAAATTTATAGCTCTTCTATGTCTCTTTAATGTCCATTTTCAAAATGCCTTTGGACTATTTAAACTATTCTATTCTCAAACCTATAACCCCACTCACCACACTAAGGTTCTCTTTGGGCATCTATGGGAAACTTCCTCTTTTTTTGATTACTGCAAAGAGTCTATTATATTTCTTTCGAGGTCAATTCCTGGAATTCTCTGCCATTTTTTCCTCCTCCTATGCCAGTAGTGCTGACACACAGTACTCCTCCGTTACGCCTCATATTTTTCGTTTTTGTTCTTATTCAGAATGGCACTACCTTTGGATTTTAGTCTCAAGGCATTACAATTTTTATTAAAATTACTCTAGTTTACTAACTTCAAAAAATAACAGAAAAGGCAGATGGAGGAATGGAAACAGCGACTATTCCTAGTATCAGTGAAAGATTCATGTTTCTGCAACATAGAGAAAATGAATGGGAAAAAACCTTCATTTTCTCTCTGTGTCATTCAGTCTTTTCAGTTGTATCTGACTCTTCATGACCCAATTCGGGGTTTTCCTGCCAAGACACTGAAATGGTTTGCCATTTCCTTCTCCAGACATTTTCTCTGTGGTCTGTAATTATCCTCTTCACCCAGAGATTAAAGTGCAAAAGAAACCTTAGGCCTTTTTAACCTGAACTGATTTCTGGTCCCTCTCTTTCCCGGCAAAATGCCAACATTCAGCTTAATAATCTCATAATTTCCAAACAAAGTCATAATCATCAAAAAATGTCAATCATAGGATTTTGGCAATTTATAGAAAAGACACTTTTGATAAAACACATGCTTACTCTTAAGGCAATTATAATCTAATAAGAGAGGAAAGAAATTAAAATAATTAAAATGTGAAGTTTTATATGATCAGTGCATAAGAAAAGAACAAATTAATCAATATTAGAGTTCAGAAGATGGAGAAAACTATTTTCTTCCTGGAAGTGAGTAGGTGAGTAAAACATTCTTTGAGAAAGTATTTGGGAGGTGGAGTCAAGATGGCAGAGTAAAGGCTGGCACTGAGGCAGGACTTTGTTGCTTTGCCCATACTTGGATCCAGGTCACAGTCCTGGGTGGCAATCCCATGATGAGGGGGAGCACCAGTACAACACAGCTTGCAGCCACAGTGGAGTGGGGACCCTCCTCACAGCCCCAGGGCAGAAAAGAGTACTTGTGTTTGCTCACAAACCAGAGCACAGGCCAGTAAAGTAGTAAGCACCTCTCCTAAGATCATACCACCTTGGAAGAACTAAAAACTTAAAGGACCATGGAAGTATTTCTGAAAATAGCTGCACAAAACCCCTGAAGCTTGGGACAGTGCACCCTCCACCCTGGAAGCAAAGCCCTACTTTAACACAGTTAAAAGTCAAGTCATAGGCTGGGGAAATGAGCAAACAACAGGAAAAACAAAACAAAAAAAGAACTCTGACTATAGAAAGTTACTATAGTGACAAGAAAGATCAAAACACACTCTCAGAAGAAGACAACAAAGTCAAAGCTCCCACATTGAACATCTCCAGGAAAAATATAAATTGGTCTCAGGCCACAGAAGAACTCAAAGAGGATTTTGAAGATCAAGTTAAGAGAGGTAAAGGAAAAACTGGGAAGGGAAATGAGAGTGATACAAGAAAATCATGAAAAACATGTCAATAGCTTGGTAAAGGAGACCCCAAAAATACTGAAGAAAATAACACCTTAAAAAACAGAGTAGTCCAAATGGTAAAAGAAGTCCAAAGAGCCAATGAGGAGAAAAAAAAACTTTAAAAAGCAAAATTGCCCAAATGGAAAAGTTGGCCAAAGACTCACTGAAGAAAATAATTCTTTAAAAATTAGAATTGAGCAAATGGAAGCTAATGACTTTATGAGAAATCAAGAAACAATAAAATAAAACCAAAAGAATGAAAAAATGGAAGACAATGTGAAATATCTCATTGGAAAAACAACTGACCTGGAAAATAAATCCAGGAGAGATAATTTTAAAAAAATATTGGATTACCTGAAAGTCATGATCAAAAAAAAAAAAAAAAGCCTAGACATCATCTTTTAAGAAATTATCAAGGAAAACTGCATCAATATTCTAGAACCAGAGGGTAAAATAGAAATTGAAAGAATCTACTTTATCACCTCCTGAAAGAGATCCCAAAACGAAAACTGCCAGGAATATTATAGCCAAATTCCAGAGTTCCCAGGTCAAGAAGAAAATATTGCAAGTAGCCATAAAGAAACAATTCAAGTATGGTACAGTCACAGTCAGGATAACACAAGATTTAGTGGCTTCTACATAGAAGAATTAGAATCCTGGAATATGATATTTCAGAGAGCAAAGGAGTTAGGATTGCAACAACGAATCACCTACACAGCAAAATTGAATATAATCCTTCAGGGGAAAAGTGTATATTCAATGAGATAGAGGATTTTCAAGCATTTTTGTTTTTTTCCCCCTCTTTGGTGAGGAAATTGGGGTTAAGTGACTTGCCCAGGGTCTCACAGCTAGTAAGTGTCAAGTTTCTGAGGCAGGATTTGAACTCAGATCCTCCTGACTCCAAGGGCAGAGCTCTATCCACTGTGTCACCTAGCTGCCCCATTTTCAAGCATTCTTGATGAAAACACCAGAGCTTTACAGAAAATTTGACTCTCAAATAAAAGATTCAAGAGAAACATAAGAAGGTAATCAGGAAAGGGAAATCATAAGGGACTTAATAAAGTTAAACTTTTTACATTACTACATAGGAAGATGATATTTGTAACTCAAGACTTTTCTCATTATTAGGGTAGTTTGAAAGAGTATATATAGACAGAGGGCACAGGTGTGAGATGAATACAAAGGGATCATAGCTAAAAAATAAAATTAAGGGGTGAGAGAGGAATGTACTGGGAGAAAGAGAAAGGGAGAGGTAGAATGACGTAAACTATCTGACATAAGAGAGGCAAGAAAAAACTTTTACAGTGGAGGGGAAGGGGAAAGGTAAGGGGGAGTGAGCAAACCTTACACTCATCAAAATTGACTCAAAGAGGAAATAACATACACACTCAAATGGGTATAGAAATTTATCTTACCCTACAGGAAAGGAGAAGGAAAAAAGGATAAGAGAAGGGGGCAGTGATAGGGATGGCAGATTGGGGGAGGGTGTAGTCAGAAGCAAAACACTTTTGAGGAAGGACAGGGTGAAAGAGAGACAATAGAATAAATGGGAGAGGGGATAGGATAAAAGGAAATATAGTTATCAACAGTAACTGTGAAAAAATATTTTGAAGCAAGTTTCTCTGATAAAGACCTCAATTCTCAAACATATAGAGAACTAAGTCAAACTTAGAAAAATAAGAACCATTTCCCAACTGATAAATGATCAAAAGATATGATCAGTTTTCAGGTGATATATCAATAGCTGTATGAAAAAATACTTTAACTCACTATTGATTGGAGAAATGCAAATTAAAACAATTCTGTGGTACTACCTCACACCTATTAGTTTGGCTAACAAGACAGAAAAGGTAAATGACAAATGTTGGAGGGGATGTGGGAAAAATGAGACCAATACACTGTTGGTGGAATTGTTCTACCATTCTGTAGATCAATTTGGAACTATGTCCAAAGATCTATAAAACCATACATACCCTTTGACTTAGCAATAGCACTACTAGGTCTCTAACCCAAAAGATATTTTTTAAAAAGGACTTATATGTAAAAAAATATTTACAGCAGCTCTTTTCTGGGGGCAAAGAATTAGAAATTGAGGGGATGCCCATCAATTGGGGAATGACTAAACAAGTAGTAGTATGTGATTATAATGGCATACTATTATAATATAAGAAATGATGAGTAGGATGCTCTCAGAAAAACCCGGAAAGACTTGCATGCGCTGATGCAAAATGGAATGCACCATGTACAAAGTAACAGTAATTGTAAGATGATCAGCTGGGAATGACGTAGCTATTCTCAGCAATACCACAATCCAGGACAACTCTGAAGGACTTGTGATGAAAAATGCTATCCATCCCCAGAGAAAGAACTGATGGTGTCTGAATACAGACTGAAGCATACTTTTTTAAACTTGATTTTTCTTGAGTTTTTTGTCTATGTTTTCTTTCACAATATGACTATTATGGATATGCTTTGCATGACTACACACGTATAACCTATATTGAACTGTTTGCCTTCTCAATGAGGGGGAGGGGGAGAGGGAGGAAGGGAGAGAATTTGGAACTTAAAGTTTTATAAATGAATGTTAAAAATTGTTTTTACATTTAACTGGGGGAAAATAAATAAATTTTTAAAAAGGAAAATTATATTTGACCTAGGATTTCAAACATAGATATGAACTCAGTAGAAAGAAGAAAGGAATAAATACATTCCAGGTATAGGGAGTGGGAGAAGAAAAGCATGGACGGACCATACAAAGTTATAAAAAAAAAAGTCTGTGTTCCAATCTCAAATCTGCCTCTAACTAGTTGTGCTATTTTGGGCAAGTTACAATCTATTTAGGCATCATTTTCCATAACTAGAATTCATTGATTCTAAGAATGGCAAGTTGCTCGAAAATGGACATGTCCATTAGTCAGTTTGAAATCTAAATTTATTTGTTTGTTTTTTTCTCCTGGCCAAATAGTCTCATATTCTTCAAATGATCCTTATGATATAATCTCAGAGATGCTCAACATTCTGGTCGCTTTTTCCTTGGATTCTCCATAGCTTATCAAAGTTCTTCCTAAAATGTTGAAAACAGAACACACTTCCCTAAGTAGTCTGATCAGGGAAGAGTATAGTGAGGTCACTTGCCTTGTCTTAGATAACTTTACTCCCCTTAAAGCATATACAAATATATGAGCCTTCTCAGCTCCCAAACCTTTCTGCTGATTCATTTTGAGCTTGCAGTTACTAAAACCCTGAGAAATTTTTCAAATGAACACCATCTTGTACTTACATAGGTTTTTTTTTTGGTAACCTAAACATAGAACTTCACATTCTTCCTTATTTAATATCATTTTATGACATGCAGCTTCACATTTTGTCCCCTAAGATTTTTTTGAGGGGGGATTTTAACACTTTCTTTGTATTAGCTATGTCTCCTAGCTTATACTTTCTGTAAATTTGATGAGATGGTTACATTTATTTTCATAAAAACAAACTTCACTGATTTAAAAAAAATAGAATATAGATACCAATCCCTTTGCCTTTCCTAATATCTATGATTATCATGTCTATAACATTCTCCTAATCTGCCATTCTACTTACCTTGTCTGCCAACACCATACAAAGTCCAATAACTTTATTAAGGCATGATTGAGTCTTGCTTGCTCTTGGTGAGAATCCACAAATAGTCAGTACTTAGCAACACTTGAGGAATAATGGTAAGACAACTATGGGGAGAATGGGCTAGGAAGAAGGATTGTACAGGATAAGAAAACAGATTAATTATACTCTGTACCTTCTAAGGGAGTGCCCATATCAATAAGACCATAGGTAATAATAGCTCGTGTTCATATAGCACATTCAAGGATTAGAAAGTGTTTCATATACCTATTTGAGTCCCATAACAATCCTATGTGATAGGTGCCATTTATGTTACCCATTTACAGTGAGGATAATATGATTTGTAAAGGTTAAATAATTTTTTATGGGCTACATAGGGGAAATGGCTCAGCAAATTTTGGTATGGGAACACAACTGAATGACATTATGCTTTAAGAAAAGATAGAAATTATTGTTGTCATAGAAAGTATTTATGTATTTGGAGAATAAATATAAAATATAAGGTTGTTAGAGAAGGAGGACACGAGGAATTGCAGGAGATCAGGAAGGGCTTCATGAAAAAGGTAGTCAGCACTTACATTACATCTTCAAAGTGATTTTATCAGATGCAGGTGAGGAAGCAGAGCATTTCAGATTTTGGGGATGACCAGTAAAAAGCCACAGAGATATCTGAGGAACAGATAAAAAGTAAAGATGATGTCATAGACTATGGGAGGAAGAACAATATATGATGAGGCTGAAAGCGTAAGTTAAAGCTAGAAAGTGAATTAAAAGCTAAACAATGGAATTGGTATGTAGTGTTATAGACAATAGAGTATCACTGAAACTTTTAAGTAACAGGAGTTAGGTGGACAAACCTACACTTAAGAAAAATCAATTTGGCAGCCAGGTGGTGGAAAGGCAAGAGTGGGGAGAAATGAGAAAGGGAGACCAAACAGGAGGACATTGCCATAATCTAAGAAAGAATTGATGAGGACTTGAACTAAGGTGGTAGCTCCATGAATAGTTAGAAAGGAATAGTGGCAAAAGACATTATGGAAGTAGAAATAGCAAGATTTGGTATACAATTAACTATGTAGGGTGAGAAAGAATGAGGAATTGAGAAGAATGAGAAGTCCAGGAAACTAAGAGATTCAAGGAAAAGTGGTGCCATCACTAGAAATAGGGACATTCAGAAAAAGGGTGAGATTGAGGGAAAAGACAATCAGTTCTGTATTGGACATGCTGAATTTGAGTTGTCTATAGGAGTTACAGACAGGGGTGGGTAGGTAGTGCAGTGGATAAAGAGCGGGGACTGGAGTCAAACAGACTTATCTTTCTGAGTTCAAATGTGACCCGCGACACTTACTAGTAGTTGTGTGACCCTGGGCAAGTCACTTAACCTTGTTTGTCTCAGTTTCCTCCTCTGTAAAATAAGCTAGAGAAGAAAATGGAACTTTGCCAAGTAAACCCCAAATGGGGTCATGAAGAGTTTGACATGACTGAAAAATGACTGAACAATAACAACAGCATTTGTAGTTTAAAATGTCAAATAGACAAGCTGGTGATGTGAGAGTAGAGCTCAGCCAAACTTCCCCACCTTATGCTTTTAAATTGATTTTTTTTTGTATCCGAGTGTGAAACTTTGTATTGATCTCTACTGAATTTCATCTTACTAAATTCAACCCATTGCTTTAGCCTATCAACATCTTTTTGGATTCTGACTCTATTGTCCATTGTGTTAGTAACCACTACAGTTTTGTCTCATCTGCAAATATGATGAGCATATCATCGAAGCCACTTCTAAAAACATGAAACAGAAGAGAGCCTGAGGCATTCCATTGGAGACATTCTGCCATCTTGATGTTGAACCACTAGCAACTTTTCTTTGAGTTTTGCCATCAAACTAGTTCTGAAATGCATCAAATAAGTATATTATCATCCAGGGCACACTTCTATATTTCATCCACAAGAATAGTATGAGGTACTTTATTAAAAAACACTTTGCTAAAATCTGAATAAACTACATCCATACAGTTCTCCTCATCTGCTCTCATTCTGGCAAAAAATGAAAAATGAATTTATTATGGAATGACCTGCTATCTTACTGAAGCTACTCTGTATCTCAAGTACAAAAAAAAAATGAACCAAAAAACTTTAAAAGTAAAAAAAAAAGGAACCAAAAAACCCTGGATTTTTGCTGTATAAAGAAGCGAGTTATTAAAGATGTAGGTAATTTTCATTGTGTTTATCCTAAACCAGATAATGGGCTAACTTAAAATTACCAAAACAAAGAAGGCGGAGAAGACCGTTTGTAATAAGGTGCTATGGTAATGGAGGCTGATTTTGTTAGAAATATTCTGCAACATCTAAATTATGTGCTTTTATTCTCATTGCGTCACATATCAAAACCAAACTTTAAAATTTTAAAATAAAAGACGATATTATACAATTAATTTAAAATTAAAATCCACTTTGCTTGAGACATTAGGGTTTCCCTGGGCACACACAGTATGCCCTGATCAAGTAAGATATCTGTCAGGTGCTTAGCACCATTCCCGACATGTAGCAGATGGTAAGTAAAAACATATTTCCTCTTCTCTCCCCTGTTCACAAGTCTTTGTCCCTCTGAACGTATCAAAGAAAAAGCTATTCGGCTATTTATAAATTAAGTTGTAGACGGGATTATTTTTCAGGTGTGGATTAAACTAAATTGCCTCTAAGTTTCCTTGTAGCTCTTAGATGCTGTATTTCCAAACTATTTGAATTCCATGTAATCTTCTTATCCCTCTACACCTTCCTTAATATTCCTGCCTAGAAGGACTCCATTGTAGAAGTGTAATTGCAGGAGGAAGCATGAATATGTAATTCAAACATTACACAGATCAACTGCTATGTGTATAGAGACTTGTGAAAGCATCTACTGTCAAAGACAAACAGTGTGGTCTGAATTAGAACACTTGGGCACAAGCTCCTGCTTTGCCAAATACCAGCTCTATGAACTTGGACAAGTCATTTTTCTTTCTTTCTCTATGCCTCAGTTTCCTCATCTATAAAATGAAGGGGTTGAACTAAGTCTCTTAGGTTCTTTCCATTTTATATCCTTAGAACTCCTCAGAGCCTCAATTTCTTCTTCTGTAAATTGGGGATAAAATTTGTGCTTTCAGCCTCTATGTTCATTGCGAGCTAATTGTAGCCAGTTAGGTGGTTCAGTGTATAGAGTACTCATCAAGGAGTTAGGAAACTAGGTTCAAATGTAGCCTCAGACAGTTACTAGTTGTGTGAACCTGAGCAAGTCACTTAACTGCTGTATGCCTCATTATTCTCAACTTTAAAATGGCAATAACAAAAGTACCAGCCTCATTTTTATTGTTAAAAGAAAATTGTCATCTAGACAGAGAAAATTAATGTTCACTAACTTTTACACTTAGAACCGGGACTTTTAAAGCTATGTATATGCCAGAGAATAATTGTGAAAAAAAATATGAAGGCTTTTTTAGGAATTTATATGTTGTTCAACTCTAGAAGACAGGATAGAATATCTGGGAGTTCCTGGTTGGTAAATAATACATAAACAAATGAAGATGAAAATGGGATCTGGCAAATTTTTCAATACTGATCTATCAACCAAATACCAGTTAGAATTATTCCAATATTCTACTCAATCTATGTTCTCACTGATGTGAATCCTCCCTCTGAGGACACATGACCATCCACCCTGTACACATCTTATTTATATAAAGCCTTATATACTCCCATAAGTTGCAATAAAAATGCAAATTTCATGGAGTAATGGCACATGAATCCCATTATAATAATTGGAAGTGATCAAGGTCTCTATGCTTTCCCAATTACATATATGGGAGAGGGAAGACTTCTTTAGAAATCATGCACCTGTGCCTCTGTTTATGTGATGCCCAAGCCTAGCCATAGCCATGTTTTTTTTTAAAAGACGGATTCTACCAGTTTTAAGAATCTGTGTAAAATTAAGTTTTAACAAAGACCATATTAACATAGACTTTTGTTTATCGAAAATTTTTCCACATCCAGGTGTATATTAACAAAATATAAGTGCTCAACTGATTTCATTCAACTCTGTTAAGTGAAAAATGACAATAATTCACATTTATATGGAACTTTAAGGGTGGGGGTGGGGGGAGTAGAACAAGTATTTATAAAATAGGTTGCAAGACACAGTAGTCAATGACTATAGTAATCTATTATTTGATAAACCCAAAGACCCCAGCTTCTGGTATAAGAACCCACTCTTTGAAAAAAAAAACTGCTGGGAAAATTGGAAAAGAGTATGGCAGAAACTAGGCATAGACCAAATCTCACACCATATACCACAATAAAGTCAAAATGGGTCCATTCTTTTAGATATAAAGGCTGATACTATAAGCAAACTGGGAGAGCAAGGAATAGTTTACCTATCAGTTCTATGGAGAACAGAAGAATTCATGACCAAACAGGAGGTAAGAGAACATTACAAAAAGCAAAATGGATAACTTTGATTACATTAAATTGAAAAGTTTTTGCACAAACAAAGCCAATGCAACTAAGATTAGAAGGAAGGTAGAAAATTGGGAAAGAATTTTTACAACCAGTCTCTCTGATAAAGGCCTCATTTCTAAAATATATAGAGAAGTCAAATTTATAAGAATACTAGTCATTCCCCAATTGATAAATGGTCAAAGGATATGAAGAGGCAGTTCTCAGATGAAGAAATTAAAGCCATCTATAGTTACATGAAAAAAATGCTCTAAATCACTATTGATTAGAGAAATGCAAATCAAAACAACTCTGAGGTACCACATCACACCTATCAGATTGGCCAACATGACAAAACAGGAAAATGATAAATGTTGGAGAAGATGTGGGAAAATTGGAACACTAATGCATTGTTGGTGAAGTTGTGAAATGATCCAACCATTTTGGAGAACAATTTGGAACTATGCCCAAAGGACTATAAAAATGTGCATACCCTTGATCCTTTGACCCAGCAATAGCACTTCTAGGGCTATATCCCAAAGAGACTATACAAATGGGAAAAGGACCCACATGTACAAAAATATTCATAGCAGCTCTTTTTGTGGTGGCAAAGAATTGAACATTGAGAGGATGCCCATCAATTGGGGAATGATTGAGCAAGTTGTGGTATATGAATGTAATGGGAAACTATTGTGCCATAAGAAATGATGAACAGGCTGACTTCAGAAAAACCTGGAAAGACTTGTATGGTCTGATGCTGAGTGAAGTGAGAAGAACCAAGAGAACGTTGCACACAATAACAGCCATGTTGTGCAATGACTAATATTAATAAACTTAACCCTTCCCAGTAATACAAGGATCTAAGACATCTCCAAAGGCCTCATGATGGAAAAAGCTATCCAAATTCAAAGAAAGAGCTACGGAATTTGAATGCAGATAGAAGCATACTATTTGCTATTTTTTTCCTCTTCTGTTGAGTTTTGTTTCCTCTTTCTGCTGATTCCTCCTATTGGTTCTAATTCTTACTTACAACACCACTAATGTGAAAATATGTTTAATAAGAATATATATATATATAGCCTAAAAAAAAAAGAATTGAAACTGAGGTTCACTTTGCTGGATGCTAGGTATACATGTACAAAATCAAGACTATTTCTGCCCTCAAGGAACTTACATTTTACTAAGAATATATGTTCCAGATAAATGAATGAAGGGTAAATAAAAAAATAAAGACAGAAATATTGATGGGTTTGGAGTGAATACAAGCAAAACTGGAGGAACCACAAATAACTTCTTGAACAACGTGATGCTTGAGTTAAAACTGAAGGGAGTTAGAGGTTTCAAGAGGCAGAGGAGTCAGGGGAGAGCATTAGACATATAAGACATAGGCTTGCAAAGGCGTGGAAAAATATATATATATATATGTTATTTATGAAAGTTAATTATATATGTGTTTATGTGTACATTCAGACCTGTAATTTCAAGTGTTGAGAGATGCCCTGTACATAAATCCCTGCCCGGTACATAAATCCCCTCTACCTTTGGCAGACTATCTTCACTTACAGTCTTAGAAAGTTGCCAAAGATTCTGAGAGGTTATTTGATTTGCATTGACCAAAGTTGTGATTTGGACCCAGGACTTCTCAACTTCAAATCTGTCTTCTCTACATTCTTCTATATTGACTTTCTCTCATGCATATGAACTTATATTTGGTTCTGATATCCCTGGTCCTTTCTCCTAGCATTAAATAAACCTCCAATCACTTCATCATTTATTCTAAAACTATTCTGTGGAATCTTTTCAGTATACATTAAATTTGAACTTCACCAACAACATAATTATAGCATGTGTAATATTTACATAAATGTGTGACCCTCTTTGAGAAAACACAATGTATACAAATCTGAATGTATGAAACAGATAAATTATATGCGAACATCTGCATTAGAGGAAAGATTATTTTTCTTTACAAAAGGATTTACTACAGTGTTCCTTTAAATAGCGAGCATCAAGGTACCTTAAATTAAAAAAAAAACTAACATTCAATTTAGCCTAACTCATTAGCATATAAAATACTGTGTGATATAGGGGCAAACCTGTATTTCTTCAAGAGCCTATTTAATGTTATAAATTATATAATTACATAATTATATTAATAGTATGCATAATATATTACATTAAAATTATATGTAATATTCATTATATATTATATATACACCATAATTTTCAAAGCACTTCCTCAGATACATTTTATTCCTTAATTAATTCAGTTCAAAAGACTTTTAATTGCTTTTTAATGACAGCTATCACTTGTATAGCACTTTAAGATTTACATAGTGTTTTTTTTTAATATTACTCCATTTTATCCTCACAACTCTGGGAAATAAGTGATATTATTATCCCCATTTTACAAATAAGGAAACTGGCAGCCAGAGGTTAAAAGCATCAGTCAGGATCACACAGCTACGAAATGTCTGAGGAAGAATTTGACCTCAACTCTGCCACCTAGCTACCTTGTGTTTCCTTTATAAAGCAAAGTACTAAGCTAATGTGAGTAATAGAAATATTAGTGATATAGTTCCTAGTCTCAGGGGGCTTATGATATCATTGGAAAGATTACATGTAGGTAGGTAATGATAGCATGTGGCATAGGGATATTATTTCTGGTACAGATGAGTCATGCAAGGCTTCATGAAGAGGTAGAAGTTGAGGTGAACACTGATGTGCAGCTATAAAGAGGAAGAAGTGGGATTTTTAATTAAAATTTTAATTAAAATTTTATTTTCTTTTGTTTTGATATTCCCATATATTCCCTAATATATGCTGCCCCTTCTTACATGTGTTTACATACATATGTGTATGTCCATATAAACAAGCATGTACATATGTGTGTGCATACATGTGTATACATCTTTATCTATTGTGTATATACAATATATTTAATAAATCTAAACAATATATTTTTTTAAATCTGGTATTAAATATGAAGGAATCTACACTCAAGTCCTCCAACTCTGGAAAGAAGTAGAGAAAGTTGTTTCTTATCATTTTATACTATGAAATCATACTATTTGTATTTAATTATTTTTTCATTGTTCTTTCCATTTTTCTTATTGTGGTCATTGTGTATAATGCTCTCCTCATTTATCTTATTTGAATTTGCATCAGTTTATATAATTTCTCATGCTTCTGTATAGTCATCATTTCTTACCATTTAGTAATATTCTATTATTTAGTAATATTCTAATATTCACATACTACAATTACCATTCATTAATCTGCAATCAACTTTATTTCCAAATTTTTGGTACTCCAAAAATTACCACTATACATATTTTGGTACATATGATACTTTTGTTTTTAATTTTACTCCTTGGTGTATATACCTAACAATGGAATCTCTTGGTGAAAGGGTATGGACATATTAGCATTCCTACCCCCCAAGTTTCCAAATTGCTTTCTCTGATGGTTGGACCAATTCACAGTTCTACTAATAGTAATTTGCATACCCATCTTTCCAGAATACTTCCAAAATCGATTATTCTCATTATTATAAGCTTTGCCAATTCACTTAATAAGAGGGGAATCTGAGGTTTTTATTTGAAACTCTTGTTAGTCATTTGGAACATTTATTCAGATGGATGGTAATAGTGTATAATTCTGCTAATTTTTGTACATATCCTTTATTCATTCATATATTGGGAAATGAATGATATTTGTCTTCTATATTTCTCTTAGCTGCCTACATAGTTTGTATATCATACCCTAACCTTTGATATTTGATATACTTCCTGTTTTGCTGTTTCCCTTCCCATCCTAATTTCATTAATTTTATTCATGCAAAAGGTTTTCAGTATCATTAAATTAATGTCACCTATTTTATCTTCACTGCCTGTATCTATTCTTTTTGAGGTTTAAGATTTTTTTCTCTAGCCATGACTGTGAAAGAAGTTTAATTTGGTTCTCTTCTAATCTTTTTTAAAGTAAGATATTCTTTAGTATTGTGGTTATATTTCTACTTCAAGTTTATTATGATTTGTGGTATAAGATGATGAGGCACAGTGATTTAGAATGCTGGACCTGGAGTCAGGAAGATGAGTTCAGAACCTGCCTCAGATAATTACTACTTTTGTGACCTAGGGGAAATCACTTAATCTTTCTGCCTTACTTTCCTCATCTGTCAAATTTGGATAATAATAGCAGCTATCTCTCAGAGTATTGTAAGGATGAAGTAATATTTGTAAAGCACTTTACAATATTGGAAAAAAACATTTTTGATGATGCTGATGATAATAATGATGATCTAAACCACATTTCTGCCACAATGCCCTCTCATTTGCAAGCAACTTTCCGAATAATTATTTTTGAGTTAATTTGTTTTCAAATTTATTGAAAATTGGGTTAAGTATGATTTTTTTATTTTCCTATATCTAGTCTACTCCATGTATCTAGCTTTCTAACTTTTTTTTAACTAACATCAAATAGTTTTGATGATTATTGTTTTGTAATAATGTTTGAGATTTGGAAACATTATTCTCTCTTCATTACTTTTTTAAAAAAATATTGCCCTGAATATTCTGATATTTTGTTTCTTCAAATGAGTCTTGTTCTTATTTCATTTATCTTTGAAGTGCAGTTTTTCTCTTGAGATCGTAAGTGTGTCCTCTCTATTGATGTTTGGTTTTCTTTATTCAGAAATTTTATGTTTTTCTTTTCCCTGAATTGTTATATTATTTTTAAAAATTATCACATTCCTCTAGAAGATCTATGGTCCCTACTTTCTGCATATCCCTGTTCTTTTAATTTTATTAACATTTGGTTTTCTTCTCCCAAATAGTCTTCTACTTCAGTATTTTTTCTTTTTCTAATCTATTCATCTTTTTTTTGATTCTCCACTGTTGATTGTTTCTAATTTGCCAATTGTGTTTTTAATTCTGTATTGAAATGTATATGGTATGACCTATAATCATTTCTAGATTCTTTTTTGTGTATTTCACTTCTCTTTTCAATCATTTTGAAGATATTTGATCCTATGCCATGCTGTCTTGAGGGTTATGTACTTCACCAGTCATCAAGTCACTTTCCTTCTTCTTGAAATACTTTCTATGAAAGCCCGATAGATTCTTTGTTAATTTAAAAGTCATCCTTCTGTTTTATATTCATTTCTATTCATTTTATTAATTATCTGCTGCTGTTCTGGGCATTAATTGAGGGTTATTAATTTTTGGTATTTTAGTCCTTTTAAAATGTATTCTTCCAAAGAAAGAACTAATAAATAAAAGTATGCACAGTATGGTTATCTATCTCTCTGTCTACCTCTGTGTCAAATGGTGGCCTTCTCTAAAATGTAACAAAAATAAATTAAATTCTAAAAACTAAATATATTGAATTATCGACAATATTTTCTGGTTTGCATTTCTAGTGTGGAGTTTTATTGTCTTAGTTAACATAGGACAGAAAGATTCTGATATAAAATTCTAGCCACTTATATCTCTAAGTGATAGATCATATTTTTTCAACCTATTGTAATAAGTTGAACATTTCCAACCCTTCATTAATGAACACATATCAATCAATAAATGTGGGCACCCTAAAAATAACCCTTCTTAAATTTATGGCAACAATGAACAAGTCCTAAATTGCTATTATAAACACCTGCATTTCTATAAATGAAAAATAAAAATAAAAAAAGATTATCCATCATTCACTTTCTATCACCTATGTCTTGCTGTCGGGAACAACCCTGACCCTGGGCTACCACATTGCCTTGGGCTCATCACTTTTTGGGAGACTGGATTCACCTTCTGGCCACTGTGTCCTGAATACCCTCCTAGGGGAGAATTGCCCCAGTTGGGTTTCAGTACTCCTTTTTTTTTTTCTTCTGTCCCAGCTCAACCATAACCACACACAGAGATAGCCAAAGTCTACCCTCCCTTTATTCTTCTGCTCTCTTCTCCAGCTATTGTGAAATATAATCTACTCTGTGTGAGTGGGGGATCGGGGAGGCTGTGCGTGTGCGCCCGTGCGCGCATGCGCAGACATCGAGGGAGGCTAAGGCGTGTCTGATCATTTGACTGTTTCCAAACTGGGGCGCAGACCAGTGTGAAGACTGCAGTCTCCCCTCGCCTCCTCCTATCATCATCTTCTTCTTCTTCTTCTTCACTTTAGTATATAATGCAGGCCTTTTAAAAGACATTGCCAATAGCTTTTCTGAGGCCCCTATAATAGGATCCCCATTACTCCTGGGGCAGATGCTCTGCAGGCACCTCCAACTACCACTGTTGCCCAGTACTGGTCTAAGCGATGAGGAGGAGGAGGAGGAGGAGGAGGGAGAGGAGAGGGGGAGGGGGAGGAGGGGCCTCAGAAAATCTATCGGCGATGTCTTTTCACATCAGTTAATATCACTGTTTGGTTCAGGGAGGCTGGAGGGGGAGGTACTGAATTAATGGTTTAAGAATTTAAAATTTCTATTTTTAATCCATAATGATTTTTTTTCCATGTTAGGGTTCTCTTTTCTTTTTTTCCTGTAAATTTAGTTGTAATCATTCGACATGTGTTACATAATTTATTTTCTTTTTTTTGAAGTGTTGAAGGCATTTGGGGATAGTAACTAAACTGTCATTTTGCTGGTCATGTGACCATGAAGACCAGCGATGTTCATTTTAATCAGATTTTAACTTTAAGAAACGTGGGTTGGAGTAAGCAGTCTCTGGATATACTCCTAATTTTCTCCAATATAGCATTCTAGCATTAATATTGTATTTAGGGTTTACTTGAAAGTGATGAAAGCATTAGTGCTGCATGCACAGGATCAACAAGATCTAATAATTGTTTTAAAATTCAGCTTACTGTACGTGGAGTTGACAATCCTGTACCTAAAAAGGAAGTGAAATGAAAGACTCCGAAGAGTGGAAAAATGAACTGAGGTTATGAAATTTGTTTCAATAAAGCTAATCAGTTGCAAGGGAAAATGTAATGGCATGGGATTTTGTTGTTCAGTCATTTCAGTTGTCATGACCCTATTGGGAGTTTTCTTAGCAAAGATAATGGAGTGGTTTGCCATTTCCTTCTCCAGATCATTTTACAGATAAGGATTAGTGTTTATGAAATTTTACAGAATAATAGGATTTCAATATTGAGAATGATCTCAGAAACTATCTAGTCCAATCTATGCTGGGAAAAATTAACTTTACAATATCCCCAATAAATACCTATTCATCATTTTCTTGTAGATCTCTACTGAGGGGGAAGAGATTATCTACTAAAGAGCTCAGGCTACTTTTGGATAAATGTGATTTTTAAAAAGATTTCCATCCTTCTTCCCTCCCTCTCTCTTCCTTCCTTTTCTCTTCTTCCTTCTCTCTCTCTCAACACTAGCATGTTTACAACTATTGATTAAGAGGTTTTAAGTGTAGGTAAAGGAGCAATAAATTTGGAGTGAGGAGACATGTTTACTTGAAACTACCTTTGTGACTGGTTGAATCACATTACTCAGCTAAGTCTTAGGTCTGTTTTTTTTTTATTTTTGTAAAATGAAGTCCATTCCATCTCTAAATCTATGATCCTATGATCCTAAGAACTCTGCAAAACAAAATTAACCCCAAAAACTGAGATTGAGCAATCAACCCTAAGCATTTCTTAGCAATAACTTTCTTTACCAGATGTATAAAATCAATTACTTCATCTTGACATTTCTCTCTCATTTGATTTCTGCTTAAAGAGCCACCACCTTGGTTCAGGCCCTCTTTATCTCTCACAGATGTATTGCAATGACCTCCTAATTGGTCACTCTGTCTCAAGTTTCTCCTCACTCTGGTCAGTCCTCCACAGTGCTATAAAAGGACTGTTCCCTAGGAATAGCCATGTCATTCTTCACAACATACTTCATTAGTTCACTGTTTGCTATAGAATCAAATATGAAAAATCCTTTATTTAGCTTTTAAAGTTCTTCCTCTGACACATCATTCTGTCTTTTTTACTCATTACTTCTCTTTCTGCATTACCTAGTCTAACCAAACTGGCGCTTTCTTTTTTCCTCTTAAAGCCCCCTCCATCTCCCATTTCTGGGCCTCCGTGCCTCTGCACTGGACATCTCCACATGGAACTCCTTCCATTTCATCTCCTTTCACCATGAAGTTTTTGTTTTGTTTTTTTTTTAAATCCTCCAATACATGACTTGGGTATTGTGTATTGCATAAAGCCTTTCCTGATGCTCTCAACAACTATTGACATTTCTCACAAACATACTTGGATTTAACTAGTTTGTATTTATTCTCTTTACATTCATTCTATGTGCACTTAGATGTAAGGGACCACAGGCCCAGTATGACCTCTGGAAAATTACTAGGTTGCAGTTGTCAAGGCCTCCTTGTGATAAGAACAAATTACTACCTCTTCCTGGAATACCCCTATACCTTTGGTGGTCCTTGTGATAAGAAC